>NC_140209.1:23812158-24379658 GCF_951802725.1 Rutilus rutilus
CATGGCTGATCGCGACCTCGGCGCTCGGGACCTATGTTGAGAAACGCACGGAGTAGACGAAGTCAGAGTCAGCGGGTTAGTATGTATGATGTGAGGATTGTTAACACTGAATGTCTGATTTCACTCTTTGCAGTGAGGATTGTTCTGCTGGGAAAGAGCGTGTCAGAAAACAGTGAAGTGGGAAACTTCCTGATGGGACGAGCAGCGTTTGACAGTGAAGCCTCTCCAGATGTTGTAGAGAGAGTCGGAGGAAGAGTTAAGACCAGACATGTGACCATCATCAACAGTCCTCAGCTGCTCCAGACAAACATCTCAGATCATCAGATCACACAGACTGTGAGAGAGTGTGTGTCTCTGTCTGATCCAGGACCTCATGTGATTGTTCTGCTCCTCAAACATGAGCAGTGTTCAACAGAAGATCAAGAGTGTGTGGAGAAGGTGCTGGACTCTTTCTCTGAGCGGGTTTATCAACACACCATGATACTCACCACACAAGAGCCAACTGAGACCAATGACATCCTACAGAAAATCATTCAGAAATGCTTCAACAGACACTTTAGTCTTCAGAGAATCAGCTCTCCTGATGATCTTCTGCAGACGTTTGAGGACATTGTACAAATGAATGATGGACGGCACCTGGATTGTGAAGGTTCACAGAAATGATTAATGACTCAACATGCCACAGAAATGTGTGACAATATTATGATGGTATTTGTTGTGATAAATTAACTATAATAACAGGTGTTTTAATTTTCTTCTTCCTCTATCAGTTTCAGGGGGAGAGAAGCTGAATCTGGTTGTGTGCGGGAGCGACGGCACATTAAAATCCTCTATATCAGAGCTGATCCTGCAGCAGGCAGACAGAAGATCAGGCGTGGATCTTCATGGTCGTGTGATCAGTCTGGTGGAGCTTCCAGCTCTGTTCAACACTCAGCTCTCAGAGGAGGAAGTGATGCGTCAGACGCTCCGCTGTGTGTCTCTCTGTGATCCTGGAGTTCATGTTTTCCTCCTCATTATTCCTGATCCACTCAATAATGAAGACAAAGCAGAAATGGAGGAGATCCAGAGGATCTTAGGCTCCAGAATCAACAAACACATCATGATCCTCATAATGCAGAATTCAGAGCATCAGACAGCAGAACTCAATGAAGAAACACAGTCGGTCATTGAGAGGTTTGGAGGACGACATCATTTCTTTGGTCCCACCACACAAGTGTCCACATTGATGGAGAACATTGAGAATATGCTGGAAGAAAACAGAGGAGAGTTTTTCTCCACAGAGACATTTCTGGAGAATATATGGAGGAAATATGAAGAGATGAAGAGGAAAACTCATTCACTAGAGACACATTTACTGCCACAAGGTAATGACCAGAACGATAGTTCTTAAACTATAGAGCACTGGAATTCTAAACACAGTAAAGAAGTGATTTGCAGGCAAAGCTGATTGAATTGAATTAAGCTAATTCATTAGAGACACATTTATTCACACAAGGTAATGGCCAGGAAATCAGTCTAAAACACTATATTAAGTGTTACTAAACTGTCTGTCTGAAGTTTTTATAATGTCCTTGTTCTTCTTCAATACTTTTCGAAGTCAATTATCAAGAACCAATTATCACCAACAATACCATTACTCCAACCTATAGCACACACTCTATACAGTACAATATAACAAACAAACCTCTTGATACCATACAATATGAAAGTGTATTCAGGCTTAACAAGCAGACCTTATAAAAATACAGGTTTATATAGATGTGAAGGTAAACAATGAGTCCGCACACCAGAAAATGCTCCTAAGCAATTTTAATGATTGCTCACCACGTGTAACGTTTCGGGCCCAAGCCCTTCATCAGACTTGAGATGTGAAAACATCACTCTACATGTTACAGAATCAAACTTTTTAAAAAAATTGTAGACTTTAAAACTGATGTATTTCCTCTTTTGCATGTTTTACAGAGAGTGAAGATGATCTGAGGATTGTGCTGCTGGGAAAAACTGGAGTTGGGAAAAGTGCAACAGGAAATACCATCTTAGGAAGAAACGCTTTTAAAGTGGAACAATCTTTTGAATCAGTGACCAGTGAGAGTCAAAGAGAAACATCTGACATCAACGGTCGACATGTTACTGTGATTGACACTCCAGGACTGTTTGATACTGAACTCACTAATGAAGAGATCCAGAGAGAAATCAGACACTGCATCTCCATGATCCTGCCTGGACCGCATGTGTTTCTCCTATTGATTCCACTGGGACGATTCACTAAAGAAGAACAAAAATCAGTCAAGATCATCCAAGAGACGTTTGGTGAGAAATCTTTAATGTTCACCATGGTGCTCTTCACCAGAGGAGATGATCTAAAGGACAAAACCATTGATCAGTGTTTGGGAAAACCTGGATCTGTGATCAGAAACCTGATTGAAGCGTTTAGAAACAGATATCATGTGTTCAATAATAACCAGACTGGAGACCGAACACAGGTGTCTGATCTACTGGAGAAGATAGACGACATGCTGAAAGCAAACGGAGGGAGTTTCTACTCGTGTAAGATGTTCAGACAGATGGAGAGAGAGAAACAAGAACAACAGATGAAGATCCTGATGGACAGAGTGGAGCAACTGAACAGAGAAAGAGAAGAACTGATGAAGAAACAAGATGAAGAGAAAGAGAGAATGAAGATGATGATGGAGGAAGAACAAAATAATCATGACAAAGAGAGAAAGAGAAGAGAAGAGGAACTCAAAAGAGAAATAAGAGAACAAGAGAAACTTCAGAGAGAGATACGAGACGAGATGAGACGAGAACAAGAGGCATGTAAACATGAAATAGAGGAAATGAGACAAGAAAAAGAGAAACGTCAAATCAAATACAACAGAGAAATAGACAGAATAGAGAATCAGACGAAGAAAAGACTAGATGAATATACAGAAAGAGAAGAACAATATAAAACACAAATAAAAGAGAAAGAGAATAAAGAGAGAGAGATCAATGAGGAGATGAAGAGAGAGCGAGAGAAATGGGCGAAACAGAAACAAGAGGAAAAGATCAGAAGAGAAGAAGAGGATGAAAAAAGAAGAGAGAAAGAACTGAGAGTTTGGGATGAATTTAATGAGAGACTGAAACAAGAGAGAGAGAGAATGGAAAGAGAGAAAGAAGATCTTCAATCTAAACATGAAGCAGAAGAAAACGAGATGAAGATGATGATGGAGAAAATGACCAGCGAAAAAGAAGAACTGATGAAGAAACATGAAGAAGAAGAAAAAGAGAGAATGAAGATGATTGAGGAAGAACGACAGAATCATGAGGAAGTGAGAAAGAGAAGAGAAATAGTGTTTGAGAATGAAAAACAATACAAAATAGAGATAAGAAGAGAACGAGAAGAATGGGAGAAACATAAGAAACAAACAGAAAAACTAAGACAAGAAGATGTGAAAATGAGAGAAAGAGAAAAACTGATTTCTGGTGAAGAGATTCAGAGACTCGAGAGTGAAATAGAGGGAATAATCAGAGAGAAAGAGAGAATAGAAAGAGAGAGACGAGAACAACTGCAGGATTTAGAGAAGAGACTAAAAGAAGAAAGAAACATGAGAGAAGATCAACAAAAGACTTTTGAAGAGAAACAGAAACTCCTTGAAGAACAGCATGAAGATGAACTAAAGAGAAGACGAGTGGAGTGGAGAGAGGAATATGAAAGAGAGAAAGAGAAGATGATGAAGATCTGCTCTAAAACTGATGATTCACTACAGGTGAGTGTTCATGTCACTTTTCTCTTTTAGGTTCCTTTTGTTAGTGTAAAGGAGTTTTAACTAATGTGCTGATTAGGTGATTGTGCTCGCCTCAGGGTGTCAATCAAAACACATCACAGGATTCAGAATCTTCTCATCTTTACTTTGTATTAGTATATATGTGTGGTCTAAAATAAACAAATTAATAACATTACAATAAGTAATTACAGTATTCATACAGAATAATAATATACATATTCTACATCCAATAAAGTTATCAGGGTTTGTACTGCACTACCGAAATTAACCACTAGATGTCGCATGAAGCGCATATAATGAGGATCGCGAATTCGCCGTGTCTCTGAGAAAACGCTGGGTAATCATCATATATCGACAGGGTTCGGAACGACTAATACTATAAACTTCACAGTAATTAAAGTAATCACAAGCAAGGAATAAAGCCAGTAAATAACTTAAATAACAAATTACTTTCTATATTATATTTGTGGCAGTAAGTACGAGGTGAATACAGTTGGACAAGAGATAACTCGATAATTTACGTCATTAATCAAACTGTAACACGGCAGATAACTATACTAAAGAACACAAATAAGTAAATAGACTTACATTTTATCATGAATGCACACACAGAGGGTAAACTCTGAAGGTTAATATACAGGAATATATACGAGGCGTGTTCTTCTCTTAACTCTGCTTGCTAACTGTTCGGGAAGTTTCTAACTCGCCACCAAACGTCCTTTGCCGACGTCACCAATAAGTTTGTCGCCTATTGGTTAGATCTCCTTAACAGTTAGTCACACATTTACTTGTAATAATAACCCATCAAAGCTTGCCAAACTCAAAATCTCAAGGCTTTTCGTATGTTTTTGCTTTATGAATAATTTATTTCAAACTCAAAAGGTCGCAACCTACAGTAAACTGAAGACTGAATACAGCAAGTGGTCCTGGAGGCTTCGCAGTGCCATGATGGAAACTGAGAACAAACTACACAACAAAATAGAAAATGAAGCAATTCATGAGGTTGAGGAAACTGATCTTCAAAGAGAACTGAAGAAGACAAGTGAAGAAGTGAAAAAAGCAATGTCAGAATTCTTTGAGAAAGACATCGATAAAGAAATACTGATTCAGTGGAAAACATCATTTGAAATCAAAATTAAAGATCTTCAGGAAAACATTGTGAGAGAAAAAAAGAGGAGATTAAACGAGATTCTTCATCAGCGAGACCTGAAGAAAAAGATTGATGCTCTGAAGACACATCATGAAAACACTCTCTTTGAAAAGAGCAAAACACTTGCCTTAAAACTCAAAGACAAAACAAATGATGAAGAAACACTGAAGAAAGAGTTTGATTTGTTTTGGGAACAGAGTGTGAATATGATCATCAGAGACCCTCCTGTAATCAGAGACATTGACATTATGAGAGATGTGAGAGAGATCCTCAGTGACGTCTATGAAAGTGCTCCTGTAGACCACTGGAGTAGCAGGGAGTACAAATATATTTTCACTGTGACGAGTTATTCTCACTATGTTAATTCCAAAAGGTCCAAAAAAAGGTTTGGAGGTGGTTTAAATAGTTACTATTTAAGAAATTGGATTCTGGGACATCATCCTACACTGTCTCCAGAAGATGAAGCCCAAATAAGATCATTAATCACAGATGTCGTTCAGCAGACAGACAGAATGATTCAATCATTTAATATTTCAAAGATGGGCTACAACATCAGCTGCATTCAACAACTTACAGATTACATCAAGAGAAAAGTAACAGAACATCAGGAAAAACATCAGGAAGGCCCAGAGGAATATTTAAAGAATAATTTCTTCATTGATTTGGTTTATTCAACCTTTAAGAGAGCAAACAAGATGATCACTGACCAACACAGACTGTTCAGAGACGCCAATGACCCTCTTCTCTTTTTGACGAGGAAGAGAGAAGAGTATTATAGGATTTTCCAGAACTTCTGTAATGGAGCAACATCAGCTGCCATTTTTGGAGAGATCATCTGTCAGAAACTTAAAGAGCCCATTAAACAGAGTGTCTACAAGAAGACTGCCAGAGATCTGGCTGATGAAATTAGATCAAACTGTGAATCACTGAATGGAAACAGATCAAATCTGGAGAAACACATCCTGAAGACACTGGCAGAAAATGAGGATTTTGACAAATACATGAACTACATTGATAAACCAAGAGATTACTTTAAGAGTTTCATCAGAGATGAAGTCAGTCGGTACATCACTAATAAGTTCAGTGTCAGTGTTTTACCCAAGATGAAGAAGAACATTAAACGCCTGCAGCAGAAGATCATAAAAGCAGCACATGAATCTACTGAACATGTTCAAGAGAACACAGGAGATGTTGGTTTGTGGTTGAAGAGTTTCACACAGCAGCTCTCAGATGTGCTGATCTTCTCTGAAAAAGACCTCAGAGCAGTGAAACATGATGATGTTGATGATTTCAACCTCCTAGAAGATGTGATAAGAAAAGAGCTTCCTGATATAATGTCAGACATCAGCAGTAGATTCAACACAAAGACATTTCCAGTAAGGCTGGACTATAAGTTCAGACCAGATGAGCTTCTGATTGATCACTTCTGTCAGTGCTGTTGGGTTCAGTGTCCGTTCTGTGGAGCCGTCTGCACCAACACCATAGAAAACCATCATGGAGATCACAGTGTTGCTTTCCACAGAGTGACTGGAATTAATGGAACATGTTTCAATTCAACACAGAATCTCTGTGCTAATATTTGCACAAATTTAGTGGCATATGATCTGAATTTTAATACACCAGATGGAAGATTTGTTTGGAAAGAAATCAAAATTGCAGGACCTAAACATGTCATTTGGAGCTTGAGCTCTGGCCAATCATCATTGCCCTACTGGAAGTGGTTTGTGTGCAGATTCCAGAAAGATCTGGAAAAATACCACAGTAACACATTTGAGGGAAAGGGTGTGATACCAGATGAATGGAGAGAAAACTCTAAACAGGAAGCTATTGAGAGTTTGGATAAATTCCTGTAATGGATATAACAAAAAATACTTTGGGATTCTCCTCAAATAACGTTCCGATATTAGTTTCTATCACACATCACAGAGAGTCTAAATTCATCTACACCTCATGGAGAACTATTAGAGTACACTGGATACAAGAGGTTTAAGACATTCAAAAAACATTATATCTAAAAGTTTTATGATCTATAAAGCTAGAAAAATATGAAAAGATTGGAATTTTGCCACTGGACATTCTTCAGATTGTTGTTCAGGTCCTCATTATGATGAAGAAGGTCAGACTGAATCCCAGCTGTGTGTTTGTGCATCAGAAAGCTGGAGAGAAAAACATGGAGGGAAGGAGACGACTGCAGGAAAAACTGGATGAGATGACAAAACTCTCTGCAGAAGAGGAAGTCACTCTGTGATGCAGAATGTTTTCGTAATATCATTAGATTTGATGTTCAGAATGATGTGAAGTATTTTGATCATCTTTTGGAAGGAAACCCACCCATGAGCTTAACCCTTTCACGCATAGTGGTCACTACAGTGGACAGCTATTAAAAAAGCATTTTCTTGAATTTGCACGGGTTTTTATAGCAAAGTTGCACATCAGCCTCTTCATTGAACCCTGGTGCATCATCCTATAAATGAGCCGTTGTGTTTAGATTTTTTCCCCCTCCAAACCAAGATGGCCAAGGGTCAGTCAGACATGCAAAGTTGCTCTGGAATATCCGCCCAGTCCTTCTATCCTAGGAGACTCTTGTAGGTAAAAAAAATATATATTGCAGCATCAATATTTAATGAGTCCTATCACAGTTAAATTTTACATTACCAACAATTAATTGCATTAATTACATGTCCACTGTAGTGGACGTCATGCATCAATGGCTATATTTCAGCTACAATTCATAATTATAATGTGAATATTGTTTTGGAAATTTAAAACTTAAAAACTTAATCTGCAGTGACTTTTTTTACTGTAAATAAATGTATTTGTATTATTAGAATGTAATTTTCATTGACATCGAAAAAAGTCATGTGATTACATAATGTATGACACTTGTAATGCATTACTTTACTTGTTAGATCAAAAAGTAATCTGATTACATAATGCATGTTACTTGTAATGCGTTTTTTTACTCATAACATCAAAAAGTAATCTGATTACGTAATGCACGTTATTGTAATGCGTTTCTTTACTCATAACATCAAAAAGTAATCTGATTACGTAATGCATGTTACTTGTAATGCGTTTCTTTACTCGTTACATCAAAAAGTAATCTGATTACGTAATGCACGTTATTGTAATGCGTTTCTTTACTCATAACATCAAAAAGTAATCTGATTACGTAATGCATGTTACTTGTAATGCGTTTCTTTACTCGTTACATCAAAAAGTAATCTGATTACGTAATGCACGTTATTGTAATGCGTTTCTTTACTCATAACATCAAAAAGTAATCTGATTTCGTAATGCATGTTATTGTAATGCGTTTCTTTACTCGTTACATCAAAAAGTAATCTGATTACGTAATGCTTGTTACATGTAATGTGTTTCCTTCCTCATAACATCAAAAAGTAATCTGATTTCGTAATGCATGTTACTAGTAATGCGTTTCTTTACTCATAACATCAAAAAGTAATCTGATAACGTAATGCATGTTACTTATAATGCGTTTCTTTACGCGTTACATCAAAAAGTAATCTTATTAGGTAATGCACATTACTTGTAGTTAATTACTTGTTAGATCAAAAACAAATCTGATTACGTAATGCATGTTACTTGTAATGCATTACCCCCAACACTGATCATTTCAGATGAGATTGAAAAAACGTATCGCTAGGTTTTCTCAGAGGAGGGCTATGATAGAAATGTGCATGTCCATCTTGAACATAATCAGAATTATCAGCTAATAAGGGTAAATATACATACTCTGGTGCACTGGAGGGAGCATCTGAGTGGTTTCCACAGTTGTATCTTCACAGGGTGTAGAAAATTCTGATGGAATCAGATGAATCATATGATGTATGAAGCCTTTGCAATATTTCGCATTTATATATTTTTTATATATTTTATAGTTTTCACATGATTTGATATAATTGTATTGATTAGTTTGTTAAATACACATACTTTATCTGTTTGATTATTTTATTATATTTAATACAGTATATCTTCAGTTTAAACCATAACCGCATGCTGTCCACTCAAGTGGACATCTGAAGATCTCTTTGAAATTGTAAAAAAAAAAAAAAAAAAAAAAAATCTTGTTTTTCATGCCCTAAGAGCAATAAAAACACATAGGAAAAAAATCCTGACTGAGGTTATCATAATTCATGCATGAAAGGGTTAAAAACCAAACCCAGAATAATGTGAGAATATTCAAAACCTAAAGAAAACTATTATGTATCATGCAGCAAAAAAATAAAATAAAATTAATAATGTCTAAACATAAGATTTATGTATTTGAATTGCATATACAATTCCCATCCATTTGGATTACATAGTTTTAACATAAATTAATAATCTGATTCATATTTTTCAGTCATATATAAATGAAAGCAGGGATGGGCAGTATTTCAGATACATGTATTTAAAATACGTGTTTGAAATACAAAATACTATTTTGTATTTTGTATTTTAAAGCCTATGGAAAAAATCTAATGCAATTTGTATTTAAATACATTTAAGATGAGTATTTTTGTATTTTCAAAATACATAAAATACTTTTTGCCAGTCACCCTCTTTATCAGGGTATTGATTTTGTGCATCAAATAGTTGAGACATTCACACTAGCTCAGCGTTGAGTCAGTGATTTCTTTTGGAATAAGGTGAGAATGTCATGATACTTGTTGATTAAAGTTAAAATAGTGCATTATTCACTTCAGTTAACATGAAAGAATAAAAGAGCACAGACAAGTGGGAAAATAGTGTTAGCCAATCAGTCTTCTTGACCGGTTGTTCATTTTTATCAACTAGCTTGTCAAATGTGTTTAAAGCATGTTAGGGCTGGGTGATATGACACCCAGCGCAATTGACTTTGTACAGCGACGCATGTATCATTCCGATTTTGCACCCGCGCACAGTGGACTTTTCCCTCCACAGAAGCACGACGGTAAATTAGGGAATGAACTTGCGCTCCCGGGGCGGTTCAGCGGAAAGAGGAGGCGTGTTCCGGCACAAACGTTCCATGATGCTATTTTGCAGTTTCAGAAAACAATTCCGCCACTGACCAGGAAAAACCTAGTTTAAAGTCAGTGGCGCATGTTATTCATATGCTATTTTAAGGGCGCATGCTTGGCCATAATCAATGTAGCGTGAGCACAACGCGCAGCCGCATACACTTTGATTCTCTCATCTACACACAGATGCAGCAGTTCTCATTTTTAGAAAACCATACATTATTACAAGGAAAAATATTAACACATGAGGGAAATCATTGTTGTGTCCATGAAGATGTGAAAAAATAGGCATAAATCTAGCTTACACATTTACCCAAATTATCATACGCCTGTTTAACCGAAGCTAATTTGGGTGTGTTTCTCCATCCCCAATGTCACTTCTCTGTGTTTTACGGCCCTGACGAGAACGTCGGTCCGTTATAATAGCAATCCGCCATGGAACAAGCGCGCCTGCTCTTAAAGGGAATGTGAGATGACGCTCTGATTGGTTTATTGCACGTTACTCCCAAACCACACCTATGAGTAATGAAGCTACTTCAGACCAACACATTTTAGATTTGCGTCGGGGCACAAGAGTCATTTATCCCGCCGGGAAAATAGCAACATCGCCCAAGATCTGCCCACAAAGTTACTTGCGTTTCGCGCCTGATACTTGCGTTTCAGATCATTAAAATAGGGCCCAACATATCATAGCGATGGTATAAAGTGTGAATTGATGGAACTTTTTCTAAATCGTTTACATAGATGGGCCTATTTCTGGGGTAAGCAAATTTATTCATGCAGCTTTTAGTAGGCAGGAATTATTGGAACGTTGGAGTGGAAAAACAAACACTGATGAATGATACTCCACACACATCTTCTGCTTTTAGTTTTATTGTACATAAAAAATAATAATAAAAAAGGGGTAAATAGTGTCAAATGAATCTAAATTAATTCTAATTTTAAATTTTAGATACACTTTCTAATTTGAATACACTTATAGAAACAAATAAACTTTACATAAAATTACTTAAAAAGCTTTGGACTACCTGCAAAAAAAAAAAAAAAAAAAAATCAAAAGAGTTTGAAATTCAGTTTATGCTGTGGAATCAAAACTGATATGAGAATTGTGAAACCATGATATTGTTACTGTGAAGTAAAATTGAGATATGGTCATATCACCCATCCATATTCTTTGCTAGATAGCAGAAAAGGTTCCCACAGTTTTACATACAGTATGAATTTTTATATAGTGTTCACCACAAGTAATAGACTACATAGTAACCAGAAATAAGTATATAAATGGCTGCTATTTTGCATAAGTTTATTTGTAATTGCCACAAAGACAGAAAGAAAGAATGACAGAAAGAATGACAGAGAGGGCAGAGATGAGGTTAGGAATGAAAAGTCAGTAGGCCTGTGTAGTTTCTTCATTCACTGTGACCTATACCTGCACTGGACGGCCAATTTCACATGTATTTTGTGTATTTTCAAAATACAAAATACTGTATTTGTGTTTAAATACTTTTTTTTTCACACAGTATTTTGTATTTAAATAAATTTTTCCACACAGTATTTTGTATTTGTATTTTAAATACATTTCCATGTATTTATGCCCATCTCTGAATGAAAGAGATAAGATTTATGTAATTGTATTAATAAACTGAATGTGATTCACATTTGTCAGTCATGCGTAAATGAAACGGGCAAGATTTATGTAATAGTACACAGAAAAACACCCATGTTAAATGAACACTGCTCAGAAAGCATGTGCAGGCCGTCACCGCTTTCACAGATTTGCGTTTTTGTAGTTTTAACAGAGATGTAGCATATTAGCTCAAGGGAATATATATATATATATATATATATATATATATATATATATATATATATATATATATATATATATATAATTAATCATAACTCATTATGATCAGTTATTGCCTTAATATTTAATTTGCTCAAAAAGGGAATATATATATATATATATATATATATATATATATATATATATATATATATATATATATATATATATATATATATATATATATATATATATATATATATACAAACCCGATTCCAAAAAAGTTGGGACACTGTACAAATTGTGAGTAAAAAAGGAATGGAATAATTTACAAATCTCATAAACTTATATTTTATTCACAATAGAATATGGATAACATATCAAATGTTGAAAGTGAGACATTTTGAAAAGTCATGCCAAATATTGGCTCATTTTGGATTTCATGAGAGCTACACATTCCAAAAAAGTTGGGACAACAAGGCCATGTTTACCACTGTGTGGCATCCCCTCTTCTTTTTATAACGTCTGGGGACTGAGGAGACAAGTTGCTCAAGTTGAATGTTGTCCCATTCTTGTAAATCATAAATCCTCACTGGGTCCTTGAGCTTGAAGGGTTCTTTCAGTTCTTCCGGAGAGCGCATCGTTTGCGTGAATTTTAAAAGGTTCACTTTAAAGCAAAGTTTTAAAATTAGGAAGAGTCCGTCTCACCTGGAGGATAGAAAATTAATGAGCACGGAAGAAAGACTAAAAACAAAAAGCAAGACTAAAAACCAAGAAAGCCTAAGCATGAGCTATTTGTCATCGTCCTTTAAGGATGATTCCATCCACACATTTTTTTTAGGTGAAATGACCAATAGTAGTCAGGAACTCTTAGCGGGAGAGAGTTTCTTTGTCTCCCTCTGACAGCTTAATTTGCATGTTTTATGATGGTGTCAGAATTTATCATTTTTACACCAAAGGATGTTAAAAATAGTAATTTTTTTTATTGTTACCTACTATAGCCTATATATGTAGCTAAAGCAAACCGAGAGGTTTAGTTCGGTGCCAAGAAAGTCTGGAAGATACAAAAGTAGAGATACATAATCACTTAGAGTTTAACTAACACAACTAAAAAGTCATAACTGGTATAAGGTAATATAAGGTGGGGGGGACATACATACACACAGGAATAGTATATATATATATATATATACAGTGGGTACGGAAAGTATTCAGACCCCCTTAAATTTTTCACTCTTTGTAATATTGCAGCCATTTGCTAAAATCATTTAAGTTCATTTTTTTCCTCATTATTGTACACACAGCACCCCATATTGACAGAAAAACACAGAATTGTTGACATTTTTGCACATTTATTAAAAAAGAATAACTGAAATATCACATGGTCCTAAGTAAATGTAAAATATATTTTAAAAAATTGTATATGAGACACGTTTAAGAAATCTTTGGAATACATTGTAAAAGTTCAAAATATTATGCTGTGCAAGACCAGTGCTGCTATAATTAATAAAGTAAACCTAAATTGGTAAATTAGGTTCCCAAGTAAATTGGGATCTATATGAGTTCAGAGATTCAGGTCAAATGATTGTGAAATAATGATTATGTTAAAACATAACCAACACCATCAGTTCATCTTTTCTCGTTGTTCACCTGGCTGTTATAACTCAGGTATAGCAGCCAAACAAAATCTAAAGTCAATGATTTTATGTCAAGAGCCCAAAAACACACTGATCTCCATAATGGTGACTTAAAATTACGTTTTTCTCCTTCAGTGATTCTGCTTGTTAACATCAGGTGTCTTCAATGTTGGCAATACATTTTTTTTATTATTATTATTATTTTTTTTTATTGTTGTAAATTTTACTCATTTTAAATGGTTAACATTTAAGGAATTAATTTGATTAATTATTATTCAATTCTAATTTGTTAAATTTAATTAATAATATTGCTTGTAATCTGTTGCCACAATTTTAATGATTAGATATAGCATATTCATTTTTACAGTGTATTTAATTAGATAATGTATAATTTGCATATTCAAACATACCATAGAAAACTTACCATAGAAAACTCGTGGTGTGGCGCACTGGATAAGACACATGCCTTTGGTGTGAGAGACCCGGGTTCGAATCCACTGTGAGACACCAATGTGTCCCTGAGCAAGACACTTAACCCCTAGTTGCTCCAGAGGCGACCTCTGACATATATAGCAATTGTAAGTCGCTTTGGATAAAAGCGTCAGCTAAATGTAAATGTAATACAAAAAATCTTTGCAATTATTAATGTAATCAATCAACTGGTGAAGTTTGGTGATATCTATTAGTTTTATTTTATTTTTGTATTATTCACCTGGGGTGTCTTGCCTAATCACAGTACATTACTGCTGTTCTCGACAATGAACCTGTAAAAGTGGGGATTTATCTCTTACTAGCATGGAGAACAAATATAAACACAGACTGAGTATATATCTGCTATATATAAAACTCAAACTCTCTTCAATAATGAGTGTTTTAATGTTGATAATGTATTACACTGTAAGAGCAAGAATACATTTTTTGCCCTGAATATTCACATAGGCCTAATTGCAAATGTGAAATTGATTTTATACAACAGTTCAACATTCAAAAAAGTAATATTAAGTGCTGTTCATTTTAAACAGTATTTTCAGTATTGTTTGATCTATTTAGCATTTTTCATGAGAACTATGCCCCGTTTCGAACTAATGAACAAATGCCTTCATTTTTTGATTTTGCACTTAACCCTCTATTGCAGAGGTCTTCAATCCTGCTCCTGGAGAGCCACTGTCCTCCAAAGTTTAGTTCCAACCCTAATCAAACACACCTGAATCAGCTCATCAACCACTTCAGAATTGCTTGAGTATTCAAAGGCAGGTGTGCTGAAGCAGGTTGGAACTAAACTCTGCAGGACAGTGGCTCTCCAGGAGCAGGATTGAAGACCTCTGCTCTATTGCATAGCGTTGCCATATGGCAACAATTACTTTATCTTAATTTTCTAAAAAGCTGTGATATAAAATCTATGTTTTTACAGTTAGTTGTGAAAAGGGGGCTTTTACTTTGAGGGAAATACAATTTATGAGGTCACATGACCAGGATATCCTGTTTGCCGGTGTTACGGATCAACTGGGGATCATGTTAACTGGGGAAACGCGCTGGCACGCAGATAGTTTTACCTGGATTTCCAGCAGATGTTAGACGGCTACAGATTCGTCGCAGCCATTTTTCACGGATCCATGATTAAAAACTTAGGTTTCACCAGTTGTATCCACACTGGTATGGTATGCATAATAAAGCGATTTGTTTTTGAAGTGTATATTCCTGCGTATTTGACGTAATTTCAAATAAGTTTAACATACTTTAGTGTCAAGCTCAGAAACCACGCCTATGTTAACATGGGGCATTCGGTTTCATTGGATGAACAGACTTGTCAGTGCACTTCAGAAGACGTGTAAGAATCTTCTTCTCAACATTAGTGTATCATATATTCTGTAGTGTGTTGTCATGAGTTATCACAAATAACAACAGATGTAGATTAAATTAAAGTAGCTAGGCTACCTAAAAGAAACATAAATTGCAAAGTCATTTACATTTTTTTCAAGTTGCATTTATTGATCTGCATATAGCCTAATTTTATAATGGATCTATTATTTTTTATATAAAAACACTTATCAGCTTATTTTACTCTGTTGATTATATTAAGATCTCTTTTCTGTACAACCAGCTCTGACGCCTCTGTATCCTTTTCCCTGGACATAAAGCAGCTATGCTTGTACACGTAGGGTCATGAAGTTAATTATCTCATGAACTTATAACATTTTCAACAGATTTATAAAATAAAAACGAATTTTGACTCTTCTTCTTTCAGAACAATTCTATATAGCAAATATATAATATTGAATTGTATGTTGTATTGAGCTTTCCTGTAGCTCAAACAGTAGAATGTTGGTGCTTACAACACCAAGGTCATGGGTTCGATTCCCAGGGAAAGTAAGAACTTATAAATGTAAATGTGTACTTTGTAACGCAATGTAAGTCGCTTTGGATAGAAGTGTCTGCCAAATGTGCATTATGCTCAGTAGGAGCATGAACTTGAATGTTGTGTATTTAATGTCTTGTATTGGACATGTAGAGAACACTTTGTCTTTAGTGATTAAAGTCCTGTGAAAAACACTGAAAGGCAACCACAAATTGTATTACTGAAATAAGCAAAATATATGATATAGTGATAATGAATTATTACAAATATATACTGATATTCTCTATGGCTAATATTCTCATAGGCCTACTGTCACTAACCTCTTAATCATTTGTCACCTCACACGCATAGCATGACCCTCTCTAAAACAATAGGAAATGCTTTATTGTTTACTTTTTTGCTGACCTCTTTAACAAAAGAAATATGACACAATCTTTTTATGTAATATAAATTTAAATTATGCCAGTTCTCTTCATTTGACTGGTACCATGAATCTCATTAACATATTCTCTTTACTTGTTATCCATCACATCATGTGCTTTCATTATTGTCGTCTGCTAACCATTAGGAACATATTAAAAGGTCTATAAATTAAGTGTCATTGTTGTTAGGCCATATACTGCCACAGCAAATGGATGCAATTAAAGTTATACAAATCAAAAACTTTGCAGGATAACCAATATCCCGATCGCTGCTCAAGAAAGGAGCGTGATTATATAAAGAGGAGATGTGAAAATTTCACAATGAAGGGTGATGGTGTGTTAAATTGTTCTTCAAAAGATAATACAACTGTGACATTTATTTACTAATATAACATGATTATATTAGATGGAGAGCAGCATAGGTATGAAGGCCAAACTGGCCAATGGGTAAGAAAAATGTATACTTATACATTGCAAAACAAGTAACTGTTCTTCATTAACATGTAACTTAGTCTATAGTTTGTTCTCCCTTCCTTAGATTGAATGTTCAGAATGTGGAAGGTGGGACTGTGTGGTCAGATCTTCCACTGTTGGCAAATACAGCTGTCCTGCATGCATGCACATTTGCCTATTTTTTTTTTTCCTTTTTTTTTTTCTTCCTTTTGTTATTGTTGCTTTCATTCCTGTTAGCTGAATATGTTTGTTGAACATTCCCCTGAATAAATGCTGTGGGTAATTCACTGGATCCATAAACTATGGCTTCTCAATTTTCAACACTCTTTAGGAACATTTATGGAGTCTAGCCTACTGTATGCTTTATGTTTTAACTCATTCCTCAGTAACATTTAAAATAAATAATAAACAAATGCTTGACATCCCTTTTAGCAGTATTGCTGCTCAATTTAAATTAAGCCACAAATTGGCATCATAACAATAATCTGCGAATACAGAGGCACTGCAAAGACACAATGTCAATACCATTATGTATTTAATCTACTTACAGTTGTCATCAGATATTCAATTTCATTGAAACGAGTAACAAAATAATGTGGGCGTGGTCTGTGTCGTGAAATTAAAACACATTAAAACTTACCTTAAATGCGTCTGCAACATTCAGCGGAGCAACGACAGAGTAAACAACAGTGTCCTAATATGATACAAACATTTACCAATAACGTGGAAAGCTTTTAAATCTGCTCAGTGAAAGATTCGCTGTGACGAATCTGTCACCGTTCAACATCTGCTGGAAATCCAGGTAAAAATATCTGCGTGCACGCGCGCATCCCCAGTTAACATGATCCCCAGTTGATCCGTAACACCAGTCCTTTTTGCTCATGGACATTGACATGCAAACATCACTGTCTGGGGCTCCCGAAGATTGCCTTTTATTCCGAATTTTGGAAAATTTTCATCAAATAAAAAATTGAAATCACTATCTGGGGTTATTTTTTAACATTAAATTCAGTTTTGATTTTATAAGTTTTCTGTAATATGCTAAATTACATTTGTTGCCATATGGCAACTATATGCAAATATGGAAACGTCCTGGTGCATTCAACCTAATGGACTCCCATTGACTTACATAGCATGAAACTACTCTGGGACTATGTTTACAACTTTTTCTTATATTTTAAAGGGGTGGTTGATTGCTATTTCACTTTTTTCATTTTAAATACTGTGTAATGTTGCTGTTGGTGCATGAACAGTATCTGCAAAGTTGCTGCGCTGAAAGTTCAACGTAAGCGGAGATATTGTCTTTTAAAAATCAGGAAGTTTAATGCCTACAAAAACGACTCGAATGGGACTACAACGAGATACTTCCCAGGTTTTATACGTAACTAACCCATACATTTACATCAACCCTCCCTCCGGAACATGTTCTGCTGTCGAAGAGGAGGAGTTATAGTGGAGAGCTGTAGCTGTCAGGTCTTCTGTGTTCAGGCTTCCTACAGACGCTGTAGTTCGTCAACAATGGTTAAAATTTAAGTTTGATTATGTTCCTGACAATTACAATCGTAGTTTAGCTCTCTGTGCTGCGCATTTTATGGAAGACAGCTTCCAGAATCTACACGAGTTCAATGTCGGATTCAACAAGAAACTATTACTCCAACATGAAGCAGTTACAGCTATAAAACCAGAGGCAGCAGTTGTTGGGCCACAACCTGCAAGTAAGATTTAATCATTGTAAATGTATTTGCCTGTATAATTTAAGACGTAATGTTTTAGTTTTATCAAGGATGTAAAAAAATGCCAGCGCTGGCTTTAGTATATGACAGATGCGTACAAACATTTTGGATCCGAATTTGTAATATGTACAAATTTTGTAAACGTATTTTCCATGTATACCTACTTTATGACGTAATTTTTTGATTTGATCAAGAACGCAAACCAATGCCAAAGCTGTTTGGTTATAGTAGCTAGTTAGTTCGATGTTATTTTGTGTGTATAAGAAACGTGTACAAACTTCAAAAAATTATCGCAACAGCAAACTTCAGCTGCTGTTATCATGTAAGAAAACGACAAACTGAGTAAACTACCGGTAAGTTTTGTGAATAGTTAAACGGTTTTTCATTCTATCAATAAAACAATATCTTTAAAAAACGGTATTATTCAGTCATGTATTCAGTTATATTAAATGTTTAATCAGGGGGAAACCGTATCTCAAAAGCTAACAAACAGTAGCATTTTCAAGTAACAGCGTATGGAAATTCTTTGAGAAAATAATAATAATTAAAAAAAATTACCATTCAGAAACGTTTAGTAAGAGCCGTGTTTGCGGAGGTTCTGCTTGACTCTCTTTATCACCGCTCTCTGGGTCTGATTCTGGCTCAAACTGATGAGGCAATATTGACACCATTACATTTGACCGGGTCCGGAGCACATGCAACTGTCGCCCGTAAAGGAAATGGGCGTGAAGATTCCGGACGCAGTTTAGCCAATTACAACACACCGGCCGAACTAACCAATCTGAGCTCATTGCCTGTTTCTGAGGGAGTGGTTTCATAGACTAAGGAAGTCAACCGGTCGTTCAAATGACAGAGGAGGAAGCGGCTTACAATAAAGGTGAAATTTATGAAAAATAAGGCGTTTTTTAACAAACGAAACACGAAGACATGTTATATTGCAGCCCATAAACACAATCAAGCAAAGAAAAAAGGCAGTAAACCACCCCTTTAAAGGTAAAAACATTATAATTGTTTATATTTTGTGATTTAAGCTATTTTGTAGGTTATCTGTAACATATTATCCAAAGCTTTGTCCTGCCAGATCCTGTCCGCAGAGACCGCACATGCAGACCACTGGCCCTTGCATGCATCTGAGAAGGGCAGATGCAAAATGGCAGAATGCAAGGGCATTGTGAGAAGCAAGTGCTCCAAGTGTGCAGTTTTCCTCTTTTTCACTGCAGAGAGGAACTGCTTTGTTGACTTTCACAAGTCATGAAGAGAATGAAATGAAATGAAACAGCAAAAAATGACTGAATGAAATGAAACGAACGAATGAATAGTGTATTTCAGTGAGACAGGTTCCAGGTTCCTGGTTATTATTACCAGACATTTCAGATAACTGTTGACATTATATAATGTTTTTACTGTATAAATGTTTCTTTAAACATTTCACAAAGTATGAGATGGATTTGTTGAGTCTTGTTTTAAATAAAATGAATTTTATGGTACTTTCCACGATTGCATATTGTTGCCATATAGGGCAAAAATTTACCAACGACCTTTAAACTTTTTTTTTTATTTTTTATTTTTTTATATATCTGTTATAGCTCATTTTAAGTAATAAAAACATGCAAAACATTTTTTACCATGTCTAAGTAATATTTCATGCAATAGAGGGTTAATGTTATTTTTGTTATTTTAGATTCAGTTTTAGTTATTTTATCTTCTTTTAAAGTAAAATTGACTAAGATTAATATGACAAATTTTTTTTTTGGTCAAAAAACAATTATGACTAATTGTTACATTGAGATCACATAACATAATCAACTTTAATGACACAGATTTCATTGTAAGTCGTAAGGATGCATTTGTAAGTCACTGTGGATAAAAGCGTCTCCTAAATGATTAAATGTAAATGTACATTTCGCATCAGGGGCCTGTTGCACAAAACTAGGATAAGGGATTAAGCCAGGATATCTTGGTGATCCTGGCTCAATTGATCCGTAATCCGGTTGCACTAAAGCTGGATAGGGGGCAGGAGGATATGTTATGGTATAAATTACCATGGAGATTTATTCTGTGGAGCTAGCCTGCTCCAGACCAGGCTAAATTCCAGGATCTATTTAATCTCATCCCTAATGTCAGTCAGCAGTCACCACAAATGGAAACCAATAGTTATTTCACTGCTCACTATACATTGTTATCACATATAACTAGACCCACTGTCATTATTTAAACGTTTGTGATCATTAATTTCAATCATTTTGGATAAATAATGATTTTTAGATGATGTTGCTATCATTAGATAATTTACAGTTTCCCATAGACTATAAGGCTATATATAAAATGATAGAATATTAGGGCCACAGAGGGAAAAAAAAGACAAGTCATAATATTGTAACCAGTTGTTTTAAAGGAGGACAGTTGTTAAAATGACAGATGTGGGGCATTTCGTGAAATTGTACTTCAGTATGGTTTCATAAACGAAGACATGCTGATGTGCCAGAATATTAAGTATCACATTGTCATAAGTATCAAAACTGTAAAAAGAATATGTAGCTTTTCTGCAGAAAGAACCAGCCTCATAAATTTATGACTTTATCCTTTTTCCTCAGTGTGGCCCTAGTACTCTGTCATATAAACAAATACACATTCCATATGAATATAAAAACACAATGTGTAACATTATGTTCCTTTATTGAATAAGGACAAAACAAAGCAGGTAAACCATCAGCTCCTTTCGAAACTGAAGTCACAGTGACTCTACAAGATGGAAAGCACAGAATCAAAGCATATTATACAAAATGATACATACACATTCAAAGGTCTGTATATAACACACCCTGCATGTCTGCACACTAAAATAAATGCAGGACAAATCCATATACATCAACTGAACAGACAAATGAATGGATGCAGTAGCCTCCCTGCAGCCTTGTATTACACACAGTATACCGCACAAACATCATAAGAGGCCAAATTCGTAAAAAAAGGAACCCAAAAAAAAACTAATTCCTCTGCCACCGCAGGACATATTTAACCAAAATTGAAAGCACACATACTAACTAAAATAATTCAACACATATTGGTCCCTCAGCAGCCGACCACTGTCGTCATCAGGGAAGATTGCCGGATTGTCCCAGTCCATGGCTGGTGGCACTCTGGGGGCCCTCTCCTTCCTCAGGCAGGCCACATTGTGGAGGACAGCACAAGCCACAGTAATATCACATGCCCTAACAGGGCTGACCCTTAATTTGTGAAGGCAGTGAAAGCGTGCCTTCAGGAGGCCAAAGGTCATTTCAACTCTGGCCCTGGTCCTGGCATGGGCATGGTTGTAGGCCTGCTGTGCTTCCTGGGGGTCTGTGAAAGGTGTCAGGAGAAAAGGCTGGCAGCCATACCCCCTGTCTCCCAGCAACACACCAGAGAATTCACCTGTCAACACAAAATCTCATCATTACTACCTCATAAACACAGTGATATTCTTGACACAGCCATGATGGTTATAAATAGGGGTTGTGTGGCGTACCTTGTGATAGGCACTGATAGATTTCAGAGGCCCGAAAGATTCTGGAGTCATGGACTGAGCCAGGCCATTTTGCCACAACATTGCTGATCACACAGTCAGCATTGCAGACCATCTGAAATCATAAGATGAGGAATATTACACCAATCAATGCACATCACTGGCAATGCAGAGTGTTCGTCAATGGACAATATCAAAAAGTTATGTTCACCTGAACATTAATGCTGTGAAAGGATTTCCTATTCACAAAATCGGCCTCATGGGCACCTAAGGGGGCTTTTATCCTTATGTGTGTGCAGTCCACTGCACCAATGACATTGGGGAAATGTCCATTCATTCTGTCAAAGCAGCTTTACATTAATAAAAGCAGGAGAAACACACACAAAAAAAAACGGTGGACAACATAAGAAGCAGAGTACAACGGCTAAGATTAAACCGTACTGAGCGTAGTAACGTTAAATAATAATGTAAGGCTTTAATAATAATTTATCATAGCTTTATACAGTGTGATGGAGTTACTTTACACAATTTCACTCATATCTGCAGACTGCAGTGCATTTCAATTAAAAATTTAACCGTTTCATAATTACAGTACAACTGCGTTTTTGGAGATGTGAATTAAATATTTGAATTGTAATTGTGATGTTTCAGCGGAGCGGTGAGTGTGTAATTGTGCACTACTTACGCATTCAGGCGGTCTGCAATACTTTGCCACGCTTTTCCTCTTTGCTTTATCACTGTGGCGGTGTTGCCTTTCTTCTTAATTATATCTTTTACCTCCTCGTATGCCTCCATGAGGATTTGTGCTTCCGACGGGGAAAAGTACGCGGCTCTAGTTGCCATGGTAAATCAGTTAATCTGTGATCTGTGGCGGGGTCTATTTGAGTGAGCCGTGAGCGCGCACCTATCCAGGATTGGTTTCACCTGGCTTAATGAATCCGTGTCTGCTCATCCTGGCTTGGTCTTTGTGCAACCAATTAAGCCTGGACGCACATGTTTTGGCTTCATTGAGCTCAGCTGAGTCATTTATCCCGGATGTCTTAATTCTACTTTTGTGCAACAGGCCTCAGGCTCGTTCTAGTCCTTTGTTGACACACATGCACATATCAGCAACTCACTCTCGTTTTACACAAACTTCGTTTGCAGTGCGTATGCTTTCGTATAGTTCTTTCACATATGCTGCGTTTGCAGTGACTTACTGATCCGCGGCTGTACAACAAACACATACTTACTATTTTTATTTCAAATCCAGAAGTTATGCTGCAACTTTTATTTAAAAAAATGTTGTCAGCATTGCGATTCTCTTTGTACACATATACACTCTTCAATGGACGTGTATATATATATATATATATATATATATATATATTAAAAATAAACATATAAACATGATTGCAATTTATTGGCCTATGACTTTTGGTAAACACTGAAAATGTTAAACTCAAAGGTCTTTCACTTTATTTGCAAATGGTCATGTCATGTCCTAACTAAGTTTTGCCAGCTTTTAATCAAAGGTTGGTTAGTAGTTAATGATAATCTTGTTTTCCTAAATGTGTATGAAATATTATTTGTTTGATCAATAACTTGAGTAACAGAGTTGTGCTTCATGAATTTAGTTATAAAATAGTGGAGTAAAAGTAGTGAGATTATTTTCTTGTCTTCATGTCATGCTGAGAAAGTGATTTCACGATTTTCACAAATTTGTTATCCTCAAAATAAACGTCACTGGTAAAACATGTACTATAATAAAATACTCGAGACATGTTTTTTTCCTTGACAAATTCATTTTATGAATTTAGGTCCTGCGCTGTGCAATGAGTTTACAACAGTACAAATAGAGAAAAGTACATAATCCAGCAGGTCTACTAACCTCATCTCATCCCTACATTAAAAAGGTTGTTTTCAGCTCCGGCCTGTGACCTTTGACCTCAGCACTTCCTGATTTTGTAGATGAGCGTCAAGCCACAGTCATGATGGAGACACAATATAAACAGAGAGAGTTTAGAGACGATCACCACATGAATTATGACTCAATATATTTACTAGTTTCTAAGCCAGTCATCACTAGTAAGTATTTAAGTCCTTAAAAATTAATATGCAACACCCCGCATGAATATTAAATTATGAAGCTCATCATCACAGCAATAATATATTACATTATGAAGCAAACAGTTACATTGTGAAGAATACATTCTTTTTAAAAATGCAAGACTTCTGATTCAGTGTCACCTATTATGTCAATAACTATAAGACCAACAAAGTGCTGTAAACGGTCAAACAACTTGTGCTGTAATCCAGTGTGTTTAAGATTATGATAATACAATTAAAATAATATTATTTATAAGTTATAACAATCAAAAGTTTGCAATATAGAAAGGAGCACAACCGATCATTCTTATACAGGTAAAATAACTGGAGGAGAATTACACCAGAAGCCAGACACAATCAAGATATGAATGGCCGTGTGAAGTAAGGTGGATAAGGAGAAATAAACTAAATTGTGAGTTTGATGCTCTCTTTTGAACAGATCAAACTCCTCCATCACAATCTATGTATTTCTCCTTTACTGCATCATGATTCATGACTATAATTCACCCGCTGGGATCTACTGTGTCTATAACTGCATTCAAAAGCATCTGTCATGAACCACTGTAATCAAAACACAGGATCTCTATCAGACAATATAAATATGGTTGTTTTGGAAAATTCAGCGTTTCTTATAATCATTCGTTTCCAAACTGTTTAATCATATGTTTCTGTGAGGTTTTCTAGCAGCTGAGGAGGGACAGGGAAGCGAGAGGCGATTTAGGTCATAGATGAAGGCCTTTGGGTGTCTCAGGGACAAAGAACAGTGTGACATGTGCCAGGGGGGGGTGGAAACCAGTCCGAACCAGCAGGAGATAGGGGGTATCTTTCTGGAAATTTACAAGAAAGCTGGAAGGAGGAGTTCTTTTGCCAAGAAACTGTATAAAATGTCTATGTTTTATTATGTCTGATAGGTATTCTATTTCAAAGCTGGGTGGCTGCGGCTTTTGTGAATGGAAACCTCATTGAAATAAACCTTTTCTCTTTATTACAGTTTTGTCTCGTGAAAGTTTTCTTACACCTCTGATGCTGTTTGATATTAACTTCTCAAAATTGCCATTACAACTTGGTGTCAGAGTGGGGTCCTGTGCGGATCTTCTTCTCCTGGTCCTGAAGAACGGTTTTTGACGGAAGTGTACAATCCCGGCGGCATCAGGTAGCCGTCTCATACCCCGACGGTTTGAGATAGTGACTCAACAGGTTAAAGCCTGTTTTATGCTTCTGCGTCGAACTGCCGCCGTAGCTACGTCGTAAGCTGTGTGTAGCGCGCGTACCCTACGGCGTACCCTGACGTGCACCTCTCCAAAAATGTAACAACGCGTCAATTCTACGCGGACACAAGCGCTGTGATTGGTCTGCCAGAACCCCTCCCTCGGGGTTTCACACGCTCCCTAGGTACGCGTCAACGCGGACAACGACACAGAAGTATAAATTAAAACCAACACGTTGCCTACGGCGTATAGGCTCCGGCGTAGGTCCGACGCAGAAGTATAATGAGGCCTTAAGGGAGAGAGAGAGACAATTCCGGCGTTCAGGACCAAGGGAGGAACTCCCACCAGGATCAGAAAGAATCCGCGGCAATTACAGAAAAGAGAAAGCATCTCTGGGTAAGAAACGGCAGAATTGTTTTATTGATGTTAAGTGTGATTTGATAATTGTGAGTGAACGTGAACCATATTGGCTGAATTTGCTTTGGGTACGGGCGAGAGGTGATTTAGGGAATCACAATTTTTGAGGGAGAAACTGATCTGACAGATTCAGACCGGTTTCTGCCACACTTAGCTCGTTAGTGGACAGGGGTACCACTGGTGATTCAGATAATCACAGGTGCTGGTTAATTGGTTTTGCTCGAAGTCTCTGTAACCCGAAGAAGTCTTGCAAGGGTGGACGGAAGAGCCACGCCAGATTAATTAGGTGAACAGAAGATTTTGAGTAAAACATAATTACAAAAGCACAGCATATTTGCTGAAACCCGACCGATTTTGGGTGAAATAAGATCGGGTCTGTTGAAGACGTTTGACAGATACTGCAAGACACGTGTCGAAAGTGAAATCCAGAGGGGAAATTCAGCCAAAAATGGGGTCATCTAACAGTAAATTAGATCATTTTTATACACCAATTTTCTGTCAAATGCATGGCCGTGGGAAGTAGGGGTGCTGCATGTGCTGCAGCACCCCCGTTGGAAAATGCAGACATTACAGCACTCTCTGACAGATGCAAATAAATAAACGTATTAAAACATTTTTTTTATTTTTTCCTGTTTGTTATTAACCTAAGAAGTTTATGCACGAGGAGGTTTTGAGTACAACTAAATAATTATTGACCCTTTCGCACGTACGTACGATCACACCGGTGTTATCAGTCTAGGCTGGTCCCAGTGCATGACGTGATCAACTGCTAAATTCAAATGTGCTTTCGCTTGTTGGCTGGCGCTGAGCCAGAGACAGGCGCGTTCAGAGCTGTCATATATCACAACTTTTCAGTGTTTTCAACCACATAATGTTTATTTTAGGTTTCAGACATATAAGTACTAAAAAAAACACAATACATTTAGAGTTTGTAAAATACACACTGATGTCAAAGGAAGAGGCAATAATAGTTCTTTCCATTATAATTAGACACGTTGTTTTATTCATATCAGATACACATTGTGAAAGTAACTTTAAAGTTTACTCTATTCTTCTCCCAGTTCACCAGCCACTTAGTTTTATGTATTTCGGGAGAAGTGGATGAATTCACATGTGGTAAATCCAACAGATCCGATTCTCTGAACTGTGTCTGCGGCACAAACTAAGATGCCGTCGCCCATCGCGCATACAGCTCAACTAACGCGATCGTTAAAGGTGTTTAAACAACAAAACACTTCCACTTGCATATATTTGACAATCGGAATATCAGATATTTAATGCCATATCTAACAAATTTGTGAATATTTTGAATAAAAAGGAAAAATGACATAAAAGCATATCATCATTCATTCAGCTCTGTTGTTGTTGCGGTGTCACGTGACAAGCAATGACGCGTCACCATGGAAACCATAAAGTGACACATTCTAAATAACGGTTTCCTTGAAAAACTCGCCCTGGGGGGTCAGCCAGAATGCATCATTGTCAACTGACCTCACGTTGAACGTCAAGGCGAAGACGTTGCAACAGTGAAGGTATAAAAATAATAATTAACAAAACATGAAGGTATCTAGATATCAAAATGGCACAGAAAAGAATTTTGGATTTTTTTTGGTACACCAGCTTCTAAAAAGAGCACGACGGAAGTCCAGAGAATACAGGAAAGCATCCCGACACCGACAGATGCCTAGTAGCATCAGTTAGCATCAGTAGATGTATCCAATAGTATTTCCTCTGGGACACCAGTGACTTCCAGGAAAGGCTGGATGGCAACCAAGGAAGATTGGTGACGCTGGAAAGACAGATGACCTCCAGGAAAGACTGGCGTGGGTGGGCGAGGCTAGCAACCTTGATCACAGCACTCGCAAGAGGGCACCAACCAAAGCTACAAAACGGAACAATGAGCAATACCCCCAGGGTCTCCCGAGAGGGGGGGAGGATGAGAGACTCAACAGGACGGACACAACGGTTATGGCTATGGAAAACACACGGATAATGAGACGGCTCACCCAAACCACACTTACAGGGGAAGTGTTGGAAATAAAGTGCCACTGCGGGAAGCTTTGCAAGAGCGCACGGGGACTTAAAATACATCGATCCAAGACCCAATGTGGAGAAGGGAAGAAGCAGATGCAGCGCATAGTGGAGACACTAAGTGAGACGCAGGAGGACTCCAGTCAGGAAGCACCCCACAGCACAGGAGACCTCTCAGCACCTGTTCCATCCCAAAGCCACAAGAGGGACTCTCCTAACACTACCTCAGGCACCCAACCTACGACAGAGAAAGTGAGATGGCCCCAAGCAAACAACTACATTGCATGGAACCAATTAGATGGGGACCTAGACAGAGTTCTTGAGGCCACATTAGCAGGAACAGCCGAGAAGAAAATCGACAGTATGACAACAATCATCATCACCATGGCCAGAGAGCGCTTTGGCACAGAAGAGAGAAAGGGTAGCAGCGGAACTCAGGTAAATCAGCCCAACAGGAGGGCAAGAGAGATCTTGCAATTGAGGAGGGAGATCAAGACCCTCAACAAGCAGTTCAGAACAGCAAGTGCTGAAGAAAGGAAGGGCATAAAAGATCTAACCAGTGGACTTCGAGGGCAACTCTCCAGACTGAGAAGGGCAGAAAGGTCTCTGAAACTGAGGAAGGAGAAGGAGGCCAAGCGAGCTCAGTTCATTAAGGACCCATACAGGTTCACCAAAACCTTGCTGGGGGAAGCTAGATCTGGAAGATTGACCAGCCCTAAGGAAGTTGTAGAGGAGTTCCTTAAGGAAAGCCACAGTGACGCCCTCAGGAACCAAGCATGTGGTGCACATCCAAAGATCAGCAGAACTGCTGAAACTCCTGAGGAAGAGCTTGACACCAGTGAACCAACATGGAGAGAAGTCCAGGACATTGTACAAAAAGCCCGTTCAGCGTCTGCCCCAGGACCAAGCGGTATACCTTATAAAGTATACAAGAGATGCCCGATGCTCCTCCACAGGTTATGGAAACTGTTGCGAAGGATATGGACAAAAGGTATCATTCCAGCATCCTGGAAAAGAGCAGAGGGGTGTTTTGTACCCAAAGAAATGGACTCCTCCAACATCAGTCAGTTCCGAACCATTTCTCTCCTAAGTGTCGAATGCAAGGTATTCTTTTCTGTCCTGGCAAAAAGGATGACCACCTATATGGTGAAGAACAAATATGTCGATACATCAGTCCAGAAGGGCGGAATTCCAGGTTTTTCCGGGTGCTTGGAACATATGGGCATCCTCAACCAGCTGATCCGGGAGGCCAAGGAAAGCAAAGGAAACCTAACAGTTGTCTGGCTCGACTTGGCTAACGCATACGGTTCAATCCCGCATGGCCTCATCAACATGGCTATGGAACACTACCATGTCCCCCATCACACCAGGGGTATAATTACCAGCTACTTCGGAGGATTCCAACTACGGTTCAAAACTGCCCACTTCACAACCCAGTGGCAGGACCTTGAAAAGGGAATTGTGACAGGCTGTACCATCTCCCCCATCCTGTTTGTCATGGGAATGAACCTGCTCATAACAGCTGCAGGAAAGGAATCCAGAGGGCCATCAATGGAGTCTGGCATCCGCCAACCTCCTATAAGAGGCTTTATGGATGACCTTACCATAACAACTTCAACCCATGTGCAGGCAAGATGGATCCTGAAGGCTCTTGATGACGTGGCAACATGGGCTCGGATGAAGTTCAAATCAAGGAAATCAAGAAGTATGGTGATCAGAAGTGGGAAAGTGACCAGCAAGTTCCAGTTGCGAGTACAGGGGAAGACGATACCATCAATTGAGGAAAACCCAATTAAGTGCCTAGGGAAATGGTACGACGCATCCCTGACCGACAGATGCAACGTTTCCAGGACAGAGAAACAGGCAGATGCATGGCTAAGTAAGATCGAGGGGTCAGGGCTGCCAGGAAAGTTCAAGGCCTGGCTCTTCCAGCACGGCCTGCTACCACGACTCATGTGGCTACTGACAATTTATGAAGTATCTATGACAGCAGTGGAAGGAGTCGAGAGGCGAGTAAACAAACACCTTCGCAAGTGGCTCGGAATCCCACCAAGCTTCACGTCAGTAGGGCTATATACCAGGTCTGGCCAGGTACAACTACCCCTATTGTCAGTGGTGGAAGAGTTCAAGGTGGCAAAGTGCCGGGTTGTGATGATGTACCAAGACTCCACTGATGAAAAAGTCAGAAGAGCAGGCGTCACTACGAGATCAGGACGCAAATGGGCGGCTGACACATCAGTGGCGCAAGCTGAAAGCGCATTGAAGTTGAAGGACATCATCGGGAACCCATGCGTAGGGAGGCAAGGACTCGGATCCACCCACTTCCAGCAGTGGGGAAAAGCAGACCCAAGGCAGAGGAGGGACATGATTCAAGCCGAGGTCCGACACCTGGAGGAAGAAAGGCGCAGGTCTAGGGCCGTCGAACTTGGAGTACAAGGTGCCTGGACAAAGTGGGATCTGCCAAAGCGGAAGATCACGTGGCCTGAGATCTGGAGACTGGAGCCCTTTCGCATCTCTTTCCTGCTCCGTTCAGTGTACGACACCCTTCCATCACCAACAAACCTCCACAGATGGGGAATGAGGGAGGACCCGTTGTGTAGGCTATGCGGAGGGAGGGGAACAATGGCGCACATACTGGCAGGATGCAAAACAGCTCTTAGCCAAGGAAGATACAGGTGGCGCCATGACAAGGTTCTCAGTGCACTGGCTGACATCTTGGAGCGGGAGAGGCAGAAAAAGCGCCAGACCAGTAGAAGGCCGGCGATATCCATCCAGTTCATCAGAGAAGGGGAGAAACCACCAGCCCCCAAGAAGACGAAAAAGAGCCTCTTGCAAGCAGCACAATCCTGGGAGATGAGGGTGGACCTGGGAAGGAAACTAGTCTTCCCCCAGGTTGTGCAAACACCGCTGAGGCCGGACATGGTCTTGTGGTCTGAGGAGTCAAGGAAGATAATCTTGATTGAACTGACGGTCCCGTGGGAGGACGGGTGCGAGGAGGCCTATGAGCGGAAAGCCACCAAGTATCAGGACCTTGTTGAGCAGTGCAGGGCCAAAGGGTGGCAGGCCTGGCTATTCCCGGTTGAGGTCGGGTGTAGGGGTTTCCCGGCGCAGTCTGTGTGGAAGACACTCACAGCTCTGGGTATGGCAGGAAGGGAGAGGAAGGCAGCTGTCCGTAGGTTGGGTGAGGCAGCAGAAAGAGCGTCTTGTTGGCTCTGGAGTAGGAGGGAGGAGTTGAGCTGGGGGCCAGGAGGAGGTGGGCAGTGACTGGCCACCACTGCCGACCCGCCAACTGGAGGGTGTTGTGGTTCAGGGTCGAAACACCCCGTGAAAGTTGGACCCACCTGACGACATCTTCTCCTGGCTGAAAGCTACAGTCATGCACTACAGTCAGTGACTGAGTTAGTTAGCATCAGTAGATGTATCCAATAGTAATAGTAGGCCTGCTAGTTTAGGCTTATATGTGCTGTTAAAAATATTTGCTTTTGTGGATGTTCTTGTCCGCTGTGCGCGACAACCTTTTGGAGCTGTTTAACTATCTTGGCTATTTGTACGTGTCTGCTGTGTTCAACGGAGTCTGGTTACAAGATTGGTATAAATATGTTTCATTCTTATTAGTGTGTTTACTTTGTTAATTATTAACACTTAGACATTAGACATTATTAAGAGGTGTCCACCTGACGCGCAAAAAATGCACCTCCCACTACAGCACCCCCAACTTAAAACCTCTTCCCACGGCCCTGGTCAAATGAGAAATAATTATGGTGGTAAATGTATGGTTGACATACAGAAACTGATCAAATATCACGATTTCCCCGAGGCGGGAACCTTGAGTAAAATAAGACTAAATATAGTAAAAGAGTCAGTAGAAAAGAACGAGGGAAAACAGAGTAGCTGCTGTGTGTGTGTCAAACATGTGTGTAAGAACTGTGAACCGACTATAATGTGTTGGGTAGAAGAGGCTGACAGGCGAGAACGAGAGCAAATACAAAAAGAATTGGCATGTAATGTTGAGAATGTTGTGTGTGTAAAAACAGTTCCACTGGAACAGAATGCTACTAATGAACCGAATGTATGTGCTTTTCCACATGTGACTGAGGTGGCAACGGCTCCGCCGTCTGCCTACAATACAGCTCACTACCCAGTAGCAGAGATACCGGCCCTCAGGCTCGATCTGGACCGCTTTCCACCAGCCCCGAGAACAGCCCAAGAAGCACGACTTGCAGAAGCACGAGCACAAATTGAACTGGTAGAGGCAGCCCAAAGAGCAGCGCAGGCAGAGACAGATGCAAGAGAAGCGCGAGAGGGGGCAGAGGCCGCAGAGCGAGTGGCACACAGACTAACAGCGCAGTTTCATGCACAGTTACACGGGCGTTTGAGTGCAACGCTGGGGCACGCTACTCACGCTGAAGAGGACAGAAAGGAGAAGAAAAAAACCCTCACAATGGTGGTTATGCAACAACGACGACCTAAACAACCCAACAAACCTGCATCTTCCTGCTCAAACCCTGCTGGTCGAAAAGGACAGAAAGGAAGAGCTGCTGGAGGAAAATGGAGCTGTTATGTTTGTGCCACAAATGCCCACTCGCTCCGAGACTGTACAAAATGTAGAGTGTGCAAGAAGGACGGACACTGGAGCAGAGCGTGTCCCACCATGAAGTCGGATTGAACCGAGGGGGGCTGGAGAGCGGGACGGAAAGAGTCCGGTTCTGGCCAATCTCAAGCTGCAGCAAAGGGAAGTGAAAATATTTTTACTAACACACACACACACGACGCACACACAAACACATACACTGATCTTCTTTCTGCTGTCTGCAATGAAAAAACTGCTTGCAAATCTTTTTGTGTGTCTGATGAAACTTTGAGCAAAGCAATGACTGATACTTTGAGCAGTGTTGTGAATGACGAATGTATGAGATTGTACAAAAGTACAGGGTTTCCTGAAATGCCAATTTACCCGTTATTAGTCAAGGGGGTAATTATTGAATTTTTGGTCGATTCTGGTATCAGTCTGTCCACGTTACGACCATGTGATTTACCATGTTTTCTACGGGAAAGTGTAAATTAAATTTGTCCCTCTGTGCTGATTCTTATGGAATTAGCATTGAGGAGGCACCACAAATTACTTGTTCTAAATTTGAGCCGAAGTAACAGATATTGATTGGGCAGAAAAGATTTTGAAATTGGCAAAAGATCGTACAGACCCAGTCAATACAGAGTTTATGACAAATGACAAAAGGCATTGTACATCACATGTCGTAACAGAACGAGATTCAGACTTTGAAAAGATGTGGTTTAATTCTGTGGAGAATGAAAGTGTGAAATTTGACCAGATTTTCTGGACAGAAAGTGTGTGTGCGCATTGGCTGCAGTGTTGACAGAAAGTCAGAAAGCTTGTTATCTTATGTCAGAGAACACCGTCTGCCACTTATCTGTCTCCAAGGCCATAAGCCAGCAGTGGAGAGATGTGGGCCTTTTTGTGAAAGAATGTTTATCAGCCACAGACTGGGTGAGAGTTGACACACACACAGCAGAGAGTCAGAGTATGGGGGTTCAGAGAAATGTGACTGCTATTGGGAAAAATGTGACAGGACAGGGAGAGGGGGATATTTCTGCCTCAGAAATTGATATTTCTTTGGCACAGATATCACCAAACTTGTGGGCAAAAAACAAATATGATGTGGGGCTGATAAAAGGTTGTGAGCCAGTTGTAATCACACCAAAATCTGATTTCAGACCATGTAAGGCACAGTATTCCCTGAAACGTGAAGCAATAGAGGGCATAAAACCAGTGTTTGACGCTCTGTTGAAAGAGGGTGTAATTAGGCCTTGTGATGGTTCACAAGTTAGAACCGAAATTAACCGTACTCCTTTCTTATGTTGATGACCTTTTGATCTGTTCAGAAGGTGAGTCTATTTGCAGGGCTGACACTGTGACTCTCCTGAAGCATCTTGAAAGGGAGGGACACAAGGTCAGCTTTTCAAAGCTGCAGTTTGTGAAACAGGAAGTGACCTTCCTGGGGCATGTTATCAAACCAAACAGCAAAGCACTGTCACAGAAAAGGGTGCAGGGCATAAAAAAAGAAGCCCCAAAGCCTGTAACAAAAAACAGTTGCTGTCATTTTTGGGGATGTGTGCTTACTGTCGTACATTCATTCCCAATTATGCCATTTTAGAACAGCCTTTACGAGCCCTGACAACAGGGAAAGGGTTGAAGTCATGTGACAGACTTGTTTGGACAAGTGAAGCTGAGACAGCATTTGATAACATGAAAGCACAATGAGATATCTCGATTGTTAGGCCTTCTGGTTGTAGACCATCCATTGTTTAGATGGTTGATGAAAAGCATGACCTTATGACTTCTGTTCTCCTGTAGACGCATGGTGACCGATGAGACACGTAGCCTATTTTCAACAAAACTCGACCCCGTGGCAGCGGGATTGCCACACTGTCTCCGGGCGGTGGTGGTAGCTGAACTGGCCCTAAATGGCCTCAAGAGAGTTTGTAGGCTATGCTGATCTGACTTTAGGGGTCTCACATTTGGTGTCTTTGATTTTGCAGGAGCAGAGAACGTCACATTTGTCTACAGCTCGATTGAGGTATCATAAAATTTTGTTTGACATGCGAAATGTCACTGTTAAAAGGTGTGCACACCGCGTCCAGATTTGTTGGACGTTCCGCTTGATAATTGTGACAATGTCCTTTTTGTGGATGGATCTGCGTCGAAGAATCCACAAACAGGACAGAATAACGTAGGTTATGCGGTGACGACTGAATTTGAAACTGTAAGATCTGGCAAATTACCATGTCATTACTCTGCACAGGCAGCTGAACTAGTCGCTTTGATTGAAGCATGTAAACTGATGACTGACAAGTGTGTAACGATTTACACAGACTCGCGTTATGCTTTTGGGGTCACGCATGACTTTGGGGCTCTGTGGAAGCACAGAAAATTTTTAAAGTCAGACGGACGACCAATACTGAACGCTACGTTAGTATCTGACCTTTTGGAGGCCATTATGCTACCAGACAAGATTGCGATTTGTAAATGCGCAGCGCATACTAATGATAAAAGTTTCGTATCAACAGGCAACGCCAGAGCTGATATGGCTGCGAAGGCAATGGCAACAAACCAGTCTGGAGCTGATACCATTGGCGCCACTTGCGTACAACTTGACAATAACCTTAACAACGACATTTCTCCTTGTTTACAGAGCATGCAGTCTTTTTCCACAGGAGCTGAGAAAAACAAATGGAAGACGGCAGGCTGCAGCCTTGTTGATGGTGTATGGAGATCTGTTGATGGACAGCCATGTCTGCTCAGCCATTTTTTCCCACATTAGGCTAAATTAATGCATGGGTGGGACCATGCATTAAAAGAGGGGATGATTATGCAAGTGAGAGAATTGTGGTTTACCAAAGGTTTCACAATATATGCTGAGAATTTTTGCAAAAGATGTGTGATTTGCACCGCATATAACATTGCACGGGGCATTAAAACACCACTGGCAAGTCAGCCAGCCCCAGACGGGCCATTTGAATATTTAATGATTGATTTCATTGAACTAACCCTGTGTGGAAAACAAATATTGTTTGGTATATAGTCGTGGATATGTGGTCACGATGGAACACACTGTGCCTAACACGCTGCCAGCGGGGGCGCTGTTGAGCGTGAAAACCAGACGGTAAAGAACAAATTGGCAAAATGCTGTGAAGAAACAGGACTCTCGTGGGTGAAAGCACTCCCCACTGTGTTAATGTACATGAGAATGAAAAAGAGTCAAAACAAATTTGAGCCCATTTGAAATTCTCTTTGGTAGACCACCATTCATGGGTATAACGGGGGAAAGAAGGAGGCTTCCATCAACAGATGTGTGTGAGAATGAAATGTTGAATTACTGCAAAGAGATGTTGTGTTTGTGATCTAACAGTTCTGTGCAGGTGAAAGAAATGCCAGGGGCAAAGTAGCAGAGACGTTCCTGCACAAAATCAGACCGGGTGATTACGTGGTGATCCGAGACCTCAGGAGAAAGAGCTGGAGGGCGAAACGGTGGCTAGGACCGCAACAGGAGGAGGAACCCCGACGACAAACAACAACAACAACGGCGAAACCTATCGTGCTGCCAGGGCCACCCGAGATTGAACGGGCCTCTGGAGAGGAGCTGGCCTGGATGAGAGACGAGGGGACAAGCAAAGGTCAGACTGAGACAATTGAAAACTGGGTGGTCAGACTGCAGAAGTAAAACCAACCACAAAGAAATCAACTTTAAGTGTCCATTCGATAAACCGTATCAAAGTTCACCGGCGGCAGTTTGGGTTTGTGGTAATATCATATCACCGTTTGCAAAAAGGACTGGTCAGGGTGCTTTTATCCAGCTTTAATGAATGTGGGAACTTCTGTGTATCTGCCAAACAAGGTGGTTGAAGTTAAAAAAAAGAAAATGTTTAGTGAAAACCCCTTAGAATATGTTGAATGATTTTCTGTGCAGTTTATGAAAATTTATGTGCTGCCAATGATAATGATGAAGATTATGATTTGGCTGTTGTGATTGAATCCACACTGGTGGACTGTAAAAGAATACAAAGAACTGCTTATCAGTGGCTCTGTTTACATTCCTGATTGGGACACACTGCTTCAAGGGTGTGCAGTAAGTTGGAGCTGTTTGAAAGCTCAATGATCAAACTATAGGCAAAGAGAGTGTTTTAATTATGGTCAGCAGGGCCATTTAGTCCGTAATTGTAAATGGACACTCAGAAAAGAAAGTGATAACGTGAAAGGGACGTGTATTAATGTGGGTTTGAAAGTAGAACAGTATTTAAATGACGATATCAAAGTTTTCGTCTGAGAAAGAACTAGGAATGTGAACGCAGTGCTAAAGTAAGTGAAAAGAACGTGCAAGTAAATAAGGGAGAAAAGAAAGTTAAAGGAAAGTTGATAGATGGAAGTCGTAAGAAGATTGAAGGTTAAAAGAAGGTTGAAAGATTTAAGTCTTAAGGGAATCCTTTTGAAGGAAAGAGCTAGTGAATTGGTGAATACAGGTTGATGTAAAATTACAGATGACTCCAACAAATGAGTTGGAAAATATTTTAAAAGTACCGGTAACTAAAAGGATGAAAATATGAGAATGAAATGCTTTGATAAGGTTTTAGATGATATAGAATGTATTAGAATGTATCACAAGCAGAGAGGGCAGCCTCAAAAGTTAGTGTGAATCCTAATTGCAGATTGATAAACTCCTAGAAAAATACATTGAAGTAATTGAGAACTTGACAACTAAAATTGAGATGAAATGTGATCAAATAAGTAAAAGCAGTATTACTGGACTAACAGTTGCTAAATGTAAAATATGTAGAAAGGCATCTGATTAAACAAACAGTTTGTTAATGTTTTGAACGTGGAGGAATAGTTGACCATGAAAGAACTAGGAGCTGATGTTTTGCTTTCAAAAGATAAGCTTGTGATTGGTTGAAACAGTTTGCTAATCTGAATCTGGTGTGTGCTGTGGCTGAAACGGCCAGTGCGACAGAGACACAATCTGTAAATTTGTAATGTCTAAGTTCCCTGATGTGGGCAAAAGACAAATGTAAATTATGGTTGTTTAAAAAAAAATAGATGTAAATTCTGGCAAAGATGCCTTACTACTGGGCTAGAGTTAAAAGTTTAAGTGGTAGATAAAGTTTGATTTTAGAAGTTTATGAGAGTCTCTCTCATTCAATGTCAGCTAAAAGCTGTTAACTGAGCCTGTGCGATTTAGGGATTGAGAGATGAGTAATATGATGTTTAGTTTTTTGTGAAACAGCAGAGATAAGTGGGACTGAGAAAATATAGATAACGTTAAGTTGAATCTGTAGACTAACCACTTGATAGAGGAATACTGTTTCAACACAGTTTTAATGAAATTGATGACATGTAGTACAAATTCTTATACTTATGTGAAGAGTCCTGAAACAAACAGTGAAAAGAGGAGAGCAAACGCTGTAAGCAGCTGTGCTCTGAAGCTTTGACTTCAAAGAAATGTGGAGCTTGTAAAATGTTGGGGGTATCATGTTTTAATATTCCTGATTACAGTGACAACATAACCAATATCATCGAGCACATGAGAAAAGCTGTAAAAGGGCCGCCTAAAGCTACTGGTAGTGAGTGGGTGCACTGTTAGACCTTACCGGGTTTTTTTACAGTAAAATACTGGCAACACTGTTGCCAGTAAAATACCGTTAATTGTACAGTTCTTTACTGTAATCTAGTTTGTTTCTGTAAAAATGCACTAAATTATAGTTAACTAATTACACTTGCAGAAACCGACTGCCTTAAATTGACCAACTGTCATTTAAATGTATTAACTAAAATTTATAATGCATTAATAATGTGAGCAAAGTATTACTGTGAACTTCTTTCATTTGAGACCACTAAAAAACTATTGTACATAAAAAGATTTTTACTGGATCAGCAACTACACAGTCACTGTCTGTTAAATAAAGCAACATGCAGCAAATCATCAATGTTTGTAGATCTTCTCCTGGACTGAAGCACAGGCTCTACTCTTCTGCACAATGGTGACCCAAAAAATTAATTTTACAGTAAACTACTGGCAACAGTGTTGCCAGTATAAACCTGTTTTATAACTTACAGTTTATTACTGTTAAAATACATTTTGTGGGTGTGTCTTTTTTATCTTACACAGTTAACCCTTTCAACCCCTCAGGGAAATCCACACTACGAGTAAAAAGTAGCGATGCAGTGAGATAATTAAGGGAATATGTAAGTGATTGTAAGCAGAATCACTGAAGAAAAGAGAAACACAAGAACAGAAAATAGAGGAACACAATAACTACGACTGACTTCCAGCCATTACACATTATTACACTTTTTATTAACCAGTATGACTTTATTTCTGTCATACAGAAGTTGTTATTGAGATGTTTAATTGAAAATGTTTGGTTTGAAGTTACCATTATAGAGATCAGTGCTTGCTTTAGTTGGGATGCTGATGCTAAAACGTTAGTTTTTCTTTTGCTGCTTGAGCTGTGTTTTTGCAAGTCACACTTGTGCACACACAGTTTATGAATGACTGCAGTTATAATGATTATGATGACAAAATCATCATATTGCCTGTTCATTCACTAAGGAATTCATTCTCACTTATTCAGAGTTTAATTCTCAATCAAAAGTGTTGCATTACCACCACTGTGAAAACGCAGCAATAAGATACAATGACTCTTTTTTTTAACACATGATGCATAACCAGAGAAATAGAGCTACACTGTGTTTTAGAAAAACTGAGATATCACAATTTAGCACATGAATCTCAACAATGGTGGCAATATTTCTTTATTATTATTATTATTATTATTATTATTATTATTATTATTATTATTATTATTATTCATGCAGCAGTGCATGCTGGGAGTTTTATATTATCCTGGAACCCAGCATGCATTGCGACATGAAACTTTTCACCATTGTTGAGATTCATATGCTGATTGTTGATATCTGTGTGTGTCTCAGCCAAACAGGAGTAAAATAAAATTGAATGCACTATATGATTACAATATTCTTCAGAAGACCTGATTACAGAAATATTGATTTCATTTTGTAGATTCACAGATATATGCTAAATATGAGATAACTATAATTTCAATGACTATATACAGGAAAAATCTGAAAACCAGGCATGTTCAGGATGATTGTGACATCATCACAAAAAAAAAAAAAAAAACAGCTGATCATCTTCCTCTTGACTTTTTCGTGCCATAACAAATGTGTTTTATAAACTCACTGTTACAGCAGTCAGAGAAAGATGAATGGTAAGAAGTCCAGGGACAAGAGACCAACTAAAGCAAATACTGATCTCCATCATGGTGACAACAAATTTTATTAATAACTAAATCTCTGTTAATTCTCAACAAGAACTTTTGTACATGTATGAAAGAAATAATCGTAAACTGGTTTGTAAACTGGTTTCACACTCAGTGTGGCTGGAAGTCAGTTGTAGTTTTTGTGTTTCTCTTTTTTCTGTTCTTTTTTCTCTGTCCTTCAGTGATTCTGCTTATCAGGTGTTCATCAGTGTCTCAATTCACTTACTTCTTTTCAGTCAAGGGGACTATATTAGTGAACTAATGTAGAGAATAGTGAATGAGGGTATAGGGTGTGATTGGGAAAACAGCCTCTGAGTGTCGACTTTGAGCACTGTTAATTCACAGTATATTCCTGTAGGCTACTTTTATTTTCTACGGTATATTACTGTTTTAATGGAAAATGGTATAATATTGTCAGAATTTTACAGCAAGGGTTAACAGTGTGGGGTGGCTGATGTCTGCATGGTCAGGGTGGTTTTTCAGAATAATTCAAACTGTCTTGCCAATTGTGGGTATGGGATTATTAATTCTGTTTTGTTTACCATTCATTATGAAGTGTGTTTAAAGCTCAGTGCAGAGATTGATCAGGGCAGGGACGGTTAGCACGTCAGTCCAAGCAGTGAAACTGACTCTGTACCCAATAACTGATGGAGAGCAATGTGATGATTATGACAGCGATGACGTGTATACAGACATGAGTTAAATGTGTTTTCTTTCTTTTTGTTTGCCTTCCTGGGACCAGGAAAGGGATTTTCTAAACTTTGATTGTTTAGGGTTTGATGTCAATGATTGACTGTTCTATTCACTGTTTTTATTATTATTATTGTTTTCATTATTTTTATTTCTTTTTCCATTGTAAGAATGATGATATGTTCAGAAGGTTAAAAACAGCGGTCATCCGTGTTACGAGGTGACGTACAAGTGGAAGGGTTTGAGCTGAGGGATTTTTATGTATACTATTTCTTTGCATCTTTTTTTATGAATTGATATGTTTTTTCCATACTAATGTGATCTATACTATTTCTTGTTTATACTGGGGTGACTGAGGGTCCGATGGGAGTGTGCAAGTGTGGGGGATGCAATAACAGTGCTTATTCATCTAGCCCGGTTTCAGAATAAATCTTTACTTGCTTGCTATAACATGGGGGGCCTATCCCGACAAAAAACAGCCTAAGCTTTTTCATTCTAAATTTTAGTGAAGGTTCAAGTAAAATGATCAGGTATATAAAAGTCAGACATGAAGAGTATAACTGTGATGTAAAGACTTGAATCAATTCTGTTCTTGAAATGTAATGATGTAATGATGTTTGATCAAGAAATTAGAAGACAAGGATAAATTTTCCATTAATACGTTTATCAGAGAATGATAAAGAGGAGGAATTGTTTTGGAAAATTCAGCGTTTCTTATAATCATTCGTTTCCAAACTGTTTAATCATATGTTTCTGTGAGGTTTTCTAGCAGCTGAGGAGGGACAGGGAAGCGAGAGGCGATTTAGGTCATAGATGAAGGCCTTTGGGTGTCTCAGGGACAAAGAACAGTGTGACATGTGCCGGGGGGGGTGGAAACCAGTCCGAACCAGCAGGAGATAGGGGGTATCTTTCTGGAAATTTACAAGAAAGCTGGAAGGAGGAGTTCTTTTGCCAAGAAACTGTATAAAATGTCTATGTTTTATTATGTCTGATAGGTATTCTATTTCAAAGCTGGGTGGCTGCGGCTTTTGTGAATGGAAACCTCATTGAAATAAACATTTTCTCTTTATTACAGTTTTGTCACGTGAAAGTTTTCTTACACCTCTGATGCTGTTTGATATTAACTTCTCAAAATTGCCATCATATTAACTTCTCAAAATTGCCATTACAATGGTAAATATTTCAATAATGGGACACTCATTAGAATCACCTCAAGCTCTGATTAAAGCTGTGAATAAAGTCTTTCCACTTCTGCCTGCAAAACATTCACACTACAGTGCTGTAAAATACAACAAAACATATTATACAATCTATAACAAAAAAGATTTAAAAAAGAGAGCAAATGGCTCAGTAACTTTATAAGTAAATAAACTGCAGTCTGAGGTCTTTCTCCTGTAATATCTGGAGCTGCAGTTCTACAGTCTCACCACCAGAGGACAGTGTGTAGATTTACACGAGAAACAACATTATATTTACACTTTCATCATTCACAACTTCAAAATCACAAATAGAAACATGACACTTGGTTTTACTTACATTTAACACGTATGTGGGATTTATATAAAAATATAAATGTGTAACGTTTCCTGCTGTTTACTGGTGTAAGTGAAGTAATAATTACCTGAGACTTGATGAACTGTGATGAACACACTGGGCTGATCATCTGAAGCTGATGAAAACAGAAGATTTAACACTTACATGGCATCTTCTCCTCGTGTGTTTCTGCTGGTTTTACTCATGAAGAGCGTGAAATTGTGGATGATTTGATAATATTCAACAAAAAAGACAATCTAGAAAGTGGACATCTGTCAGATATTCACTATACAAACACACAAAAGCATCAGTTAACAGAATGTCTCTAAAATTATCTGACAGAAATTAATCTTCTAGCTGCTCATATGTTGGAAACGAGAAAAGAAAAGTCTAAGCATGCTGAAACCTCCAATATAATATTTCGTTATAAATACTCTGTTCATGTTTGTTATACTGTATGAAATGTAATTGTGAGCAATAATTGTATGAGCTGCAGTAACATCAGTTTACTTTACTTTCATCTTCTGTCACAGAACTGAAGTAGATCTGTGTGTAAAACACTGTTCAGTCGAGAAGTGCACATTTTTGCTGTGTTTAGTTTATATAATGTTTTCTTGCTACAAATGCTTGTACAATTTTAATAAGAAATGCTGGGGGAACATATGATACAAGTTCTATATGATGTTATTTAACGCTGGTTTCTTCTATTTATTTATTTATTTATATTGTTTATTGTATGACGGAGCAGATCATTCATCTCATTCCATCATTCAGTTTAATGTGGTTCATTAGAGCTGTTTATTTACATGATTGTGTGTGATGGGAAAATAAACATCCAGGCTTTTCTGTAGCTCAACAGGACAGTCAACTGATAGAGTAGATTTTAGAAAGCACACACCAATACTGTAACAGTCACTGCCTGTCACAGGGTTTATTCATGGCAATTCTGGTTGCTATGTTCATCCTAGCCACTAGGGGGACACAATTAGTGCACTCTGTATTGGATAAAACAGGAAGTAGTAGAGGAAGTGCTTGGTTCTGTTAGAAGTGGCCTTGTGGTTGGCTACTTCCCAATCATGTTTGAAAAACATTTTTGTTTCCCGCTCAAGCGTAAGTTTGATGTTTATTGATGGTATGCATCGCTTTAGTGACCTTAAATGGAGTTGTTTAGTTTAATTTGTGTATCTGGTGTTTTTCTCCTGTAGAGGATTGTTTTATGTAGTGGGCAGATCGAAGCTTCGTGAAACACTGAAATGCCGAACCGCGGCGCCATGTGCTCGGATTGAGCTGGAATCAACCAATCGTCAATGTAATTCAATATGTAAATGCCCTGGAGTCTCAGAGGAGCCAGAGCTGCATCCACGCATTTCGTGAAAGTGCAGTGTAATAAACCTAGGCCGAAAGGGAGAACTCAATATTGGTTCGCTTCGCCCCTGAAAAATTAACCTCAGGAACTTCCTGTGTTGAGGAAGAATGGATATGTGGAAATATGCGTCCTTTAGATCTATTGTGACAAACCAGTCCTTGGACCTGATTTGTGACACGATTTGCTTGAGAGTAAGCATCCTGCAATTGTGCTTCCCTACAGCGCAGATCTAAAAATCAGACGTAACCCCCCATCCTTCTTTGGGACAATGAAGTACCAGCTGTAAAAACCTAGACTCCCTGCTGGGAGGAGAAATCTCGTTCTATAGCCTCCTTTCGTAGAAGAGTCTGAACTTCTTGCTCCATGACCAGAGCCTGCTCGGGGTCCACGACCGTATGGAGGACCTCTAGAAATCTGGGTTGACGAGAACCGAGCTAAATTCTGTAACCCTTTTCTATCGTGAGCAGGACCCAATGAAATATATTTGGCAGTAGCTTCCACTCTGCCAGAAAGTCTACTAAGTCTACTACAATACCTCTGGTATTGGTCAACAGCCACTTCAGTGCCCTGAACGGCGAACCGTCAGGGACTGACAGCTCTGCAACCCTACTCAGAGGATCGCTGGGGACCGCTGCGCCCTGAAGCACCTGAGGTGGTGAGGTTGGTGGAACGACCCCCTGAGGGCACAGAAGGGAAATGGGCAGTGTATAGTGAGGTGTTAATCACTTCCCCCCGGAGGCTAAGAGAACCAGCCTCTCGAGACTGGTCTCTGGTATTACTCAAGCGACCAATTCGGTGCCCTAAAGCGGCGCACCGGCAGGGAACAGCAGAACTGATTGCTCTGAGACAATGCTTTGGGGTGGCAGTGGCTCAGTGGTTCATGTAGGTTATCTACAAACCGGAAGGTTGGTGGTTCAATCCCCGGTTCCACCTGACCAAGTGTTGCGGTGTCCATAAGCAAGAGACCTAACCCCAGCTGCTCCCAACGAGCTGGGTGGCGCCTTGCATGGCTGACACCGCCGTTGGTGTGTGAATGTGAGGCTATATGTAAAGTGCTTTGGTGGCCATAGGTCTGTGAAAGCGCTATATAAATGCAGTCCATTTATTTACCATTTGAGACCCAGTGCATCCCAGGCAAGCATCCCAGTGCTGCTACGTTTCCGGACGGACACTGAGATATGGGCTCGCCGGAGACCACTGCACCCTGAGATGAGAAACGTCTTCCCCTGGAGGGGTGCACCCTCAGAAGCCTGAGGGCTTCTTGGCCTAATCAGAGATAATAATGGTCCTCAGATCGGTTTTACCATAAGTATGGATTTTAGAAAGGGCATGAAGCACTCTGCGCGTGCCCTTACCATGAACATGGATTTTAAAAAAGGTGCATAATTTTTCATACAGGCAAATAAAAGCCAGACAAATATTTCATTTAATTTCTCAAAATTAAATGCAGTTTCAATAAACAATCAGACAAGTATACACAGTCTGAATGACATTTTTTGAATATTCATATTTGAAAATAAAGAATAATTGCTTGCAATCACATATTAGTTGTAATAATAGGAACAAGAGAAAATGTTTCCTTTTACACCTTCAGCTCAGTTCCCTCTGCATTTTAGATATATTGCAGAGATTCGAGCCGTATTCTTTAATGCATCCATAATACATGCTACCTCAGCAAGTGCGCCAATTTAAGCTTTCTTCCTTTTTTTTTATTTATTATAGTTCAAGAGGAAAGCCAGTAGGGACGGAGCTAAAACTCCTGAAAGTGCATGTTCTTTTCTACACGTCGGGAATTTTATGAATGAACACTTTTTCTTTTCCGATAGCTGACGTACATGCTCCGCTCCCAGACAAACAACACTTTAATCCAGTGTATCCCCACTCGTACTGTAGAAAGGGCAGGGAGGGACACACGATTCAAATGCTTGCTTACCTTGCTGGAGACTGGAGTGGCAAGTCTACAGCTTCTCCTGTTTCGATACTAACAACATCCAGTTCCTCAGAACTGGGTAGCTCCAGTATCAGTGACTCACTCGAGGACGGAAGAAACCGCAATGCGTGCTTTCAACCCTGAGATGAGACACTGGACCTGGCAGGTGAAGGCAGAGAGAGGACGAAGCCTGTCTCTAACCCCTCTGCCAGATCCATTTGCGAACCCCACGACTCTACCTGCTGCTCTGTCTTGGCAAGAGCCAATGCATAGCAGAAATACCCCAACTACTAACTCTTTATTCATTTGAGCCTTTCTGATTAGAGCCCTGCACGGGCCTCAAATCTAGGCCCGAGCCCGGCCCTGGCCCGAGACGCTCAGGCCCTAGCCCGACCCATGTCCGACAGCTCATCAGAATTATCAGCCCGAGTCCGACCCGAGGCGTTTTTTTTTTTTTTTTTTTTTATTACACAGTGGCAGCCTGCTCTATTTGCAGCCATTAATAGGTCAGTTTTGTTAGTTATGTTTCTTTTCATTTCTTTATTAAGTTAATTTAGACAAATGTTTGGAGCATTTTTTTTTTTTAAATGACGACCAAGCAGCCGAGCCGACAGCGAGTAAAACATGTGATCAGTTTAGCCTCTCAAATCAACGCTAATACTTTACTTGGCTACAATAAAATCCATAGATATAGCCTAAAACACTTAAAGCATATCACACAGACAGTAAGTTTAATAAACCACAGTGAGTAAAACAACATTTTTGAAATACTGAGGCAGGCTCAGGCTGCTCGCAACAGCGCTCGCAAACGAAATGAGCAACAGCCTACAATCTAAACAAATTACATTAAATAAATTAAAAACAAACTTGCCGGTTATCTTACCTCAAAAATGCACCACAGAACATGGCCATTCTTTTTTCCAGTAGTTTCCAACAGTTAAACGAAAATAAAGCCCAATCAAACGAAAAGTTAGAACAGTCTCTTAGAGAGCATCGTGGAAAAAGAATAGCATCCACAGGAGATTTTAACCCAGTCCTCCTCTCTTCTATCACTCTTCCCGCTGCGTTTTAAGTTGGCCATCTGCGATTTTTCTCTTAATATTCTCCATTATTTGCAGATGAGGTGAATCGTGGGTCGCGCTGATGGGAAACCTTCTGTGTGCGTGCGTGCGTGAGACTGTCATGTCATATGTCAGTGTAAGATTATGAAGGTTATGAGATTATGAAATGTCTTTCTATGTTTGTTTTTCTATCGTCGACGTTGTGAATGAATTTTAATTAATCAACTTTAATTAATCAACTAACATTTGTTTTTCTTGCAGGAACAACATTCATATGCTTTTAATGTTTCCAAACTCTTTGGGGAAAAACTTGTGACTTTGAGTATGTGTCTATGGGTAAAAATAACATAGTTTTGGGAAGTTAAACTACACAGTCTGTTAGAACAAATGAAGTCATCATTAAAACCTTGTGATAAGTAATCACAAGATCAGAGTTTGCTTTACCTAGTAACAGAGGGGTTTGCATATGAAGAACCAATCAAATAGTGGGGAAATTATGTAATGCAGCCTGACATTTATGCCATACCTCTATACTATAAAAACTGTTGTATATGTGTTTTTCGGTGGGATTCTCAATGGAATTTGTCTGAGATCCTCTGGCCTTTGCTTCTTGGGAGAGTTCTCTGAGAACTGCTCGGGAAGATCTCCCGGCCGTTATTAAAGCATTTAAAGGACAATTGCAGGTCTGTTTGTCGATTTATTCCTGCGCAGGAAGCTAGTTTAGGGAAGCAAGTTAGTTAGAAACTCGGCCAGTTGTCGACTGAAGACGCAAGAGCTAGAGTATAAAGGTATTGGGTGTCGATTGGAGACGCCCCAGTTAAAGGTATTGGTGTCGAGTGGAGACGCCACAGATATTAAGATCAGTAGGGTGTCGAGTGGAGACGCCCCAGGTAGTTAGGTTTAGGGAAAAAATCCACGACAACGTCAACTTCTCTTTTTTTTTTTTTTATTAATGTCTAAAAATATAAAAAGAAGGATAACCCAAAAAAAGCCAGAGGCCCGGCCCGCATGTGAACTATGACGTGAAAATTGGCCCGAAGCCCGGCCCTAGGGGCGTAAATAAGTCGGGGTCCGTCGGCCTCGGGCTGAAATGCAGGGCTCTATTTCTGATCTCCATCTCCAGACTGACATTTTTTTTTTTTTAAGGGTCAAACATCTCCTGCCTAACAATTTTGTACAGACAGACAAAAACACCAGGGACATGATAGATTTCACATAAGGCGCTTGCTGAAGACACAGAAGCTAATTACTGTTTGTTCCAGGTATGCTTTTAAAGGTGTGTTCGACATGGACAGTAACATGGATGTAACCGATCGGCGAGAGTAGCCGCGTGCAGGCGGGGAGGAGCTGCAAACGGAGACGTGAAGTCGGACACATTCTGGTTCCCGTAGAGACCGCTCACGTGGTGTTTGCATACTTTACCACAGCTGAAGTGAAATAAATGCAATATTTGCCAAATAATACACAGATGTTTCAGAGACATTTTCATTCAATATTTTATGCACTGTTTCATAGCGTCTGTTTGAACAAGAATAAAGTTCAACATAAGCTACTATCAATGAAGTGGAGTCTACATTTTTGAATCAGTTTTAATTTGATAAACATGACACAATATAACATCGCAACTACATGAAAAGAGTGTTTACTGTTATAAAAAACTGATTTGTGAGCTTTAGAGGAACTAAAGGTGTTCGAATAAACACAAAACACACACTGTAAAAAATTTGTAACACTGCCCAATCAAAAATTTCAATTGACCGATAACATCTAAATTTTTCAATTGGCCCAAGTGAAATTCTGTAAATTCTAAAATTAAATGTACAGATTTTCACTTGGGCCAATTGAAAAATTTAGATGTTATCGGTCAATTGAAATTTTTGATTGGGCAGTGTTACAAATTTTTTACAGCACGTGGTCGTTGTCATACGGTGAATCCGGCCAATCGTGGAACAGCTGTGTCGTCATCAGCCCTCGTGCAGCCGCTCTTGAGAAGCTGCGCTGGCTGAGTTATCCGGCTACTCTCGAATTGCTCTCGCGGTACTTTGATGGCATACGTCACAGTCACGTGGCATCGGCGCTGTATCAAGTCGGACAAAATTTCTAACCGGCATGCACTGCTTTAAGTCAGCAACCGATCTGTCTGCACAGAGCTGCATGCATAGATATCATATATAAAGGCTAGATGTCTCGTGCGCACTGCTGGCCAATGGAGGTCGACGTCCGCACGTGGCGGCCATCTTGCCACAGTGTACTCGCTCACTACTTCAATGGTGCATGTACTTTTAAATAACCATAACTTGCTCATTTTTCTACCGATTTTCAAACGGTTTGGTTTGTTATAAACGTCAGAGATGTAGTTATGACACTGCATACATACACTGCATACATATGAAAAATTATAACATACATGTTCAAGCATTCGGAATTATAGCCACGTTAATAACGTTTGTAAGAAACCAAACCGTTTGTAAATCCGTCAAGATTTCAGCGAGATAAGAGGATTTGTGTTCGTGCTGATCACTCACCTTAATGCACAGAGCACTGTCACAAGATGGCCGAACGATGATGCCGGAAGTGACTGCGCCATAAGACATCTAGCGTTTATATATGATATCTATGGCTGCATGAAGTCGAACAAGCATAGTTTCCTGGTCAATGACATCAGCAGCCTGTGACGTTCCGACATGCCATTGGTCTAATTTCATAAGTGCTTCACGACGCAATCACGCAGAGGCGTTCCCGCTGTCTCCCGTCTCGACGCAGCTCAAGTTCCATTGACACTAAACTTTTTATTATAGCATTTTATTCAGATGTAATGATTTATTGATTTATTATCACCTGTGTTCCACATGTTGTCACAGCTGGCCCATGGAAGTTGGGATTTGAAAGAGAAGATGAGGTAGAAAAGTGCCCAGGCCAGAATGATGATGTAATACATGCAGCTGTACACCTGAATGAGCTGTCCTGCGTAGCCGATGCCTGACATAAAGTAAAATCATATGTTGTTAAAAGTTGTAAGGTCTCTTTAGGAAGCAGTTTTGTTGCTTTATGACTCTCACCCTCAGCCAGAGGACAGAGACGACGCCAACATGTAATGCCTCCTTCCTGTGTGTACTGTCCCATTGCTGTGTCTAGCAGGAACAGAGTGTAGTGAAGTGCCGCTGTTTGGGTTGCGTCTTCTCTGCGTGTGTCGACTCCGCCCTAGAGGCCCGCAGGTAATCAGCGTCTCATTCCCACGAGTATATTAAGGTGGCTGTTTTGCCACCGGATATGGTGTCAATGCGCGACCGCCCCTCTAGCGCGTCATTATTTTGCTGTCGGTCTGGTGTTCTGGCTGGAGGTGAGTGTGACCATAGATATCATATAAAGGCTAGATGTCTCGTCCGCGCTGCTGGCCAATGGAGCTCGACATCCGCACACGGCGGCCATCTTAAGACAGGGTGCTCGCTCACTCATAACATGGTGCATGTACTTTTAAATAACCATAACTTGCTAAATTTTCTACCGATTTTCAAACGGTTTGGTTTGTTATAAACGTCAGAGATGTAGCTATTATACTGCATACATATGAATAATTATGTTCAAAATGTTTAAGCATTCAGAATTATAGCCACGTTAATAACGTTTGTAAGAAACCAAACCGTTTGTAAATCCGTCCAGATTTCAGCGAGATAAGAGGATTTGTGTGCGTGCTGCTCACTCACCTTAATTCACAGAGCCCTGTCCTAAGATGGCCGCCGGTGATGCCGGAAGTGACTCCGCCTTAAGACATCTAGCCTTTATATGATATCTATGAGTGTGACGGCCGTCTGTGATTGTTGCTCAAACCTACCGGGCTTTAAATGGTTAAGTGTTACTCTTCTCAGGTGCATAACACGAGCATATACACAAGTGTATAACAAAGATTTGAGTTAATGCTATGTATTATTTTTAGCTTATATTCGGGCTTTTGCAGGTAAATTAATTTGCCTGTAAGGGGCACTTGAAGACTGCTGCTCAGATTGGGACTTCGCTGCTGTTTTGTTCCTATTATTTTAAATAGTTTTTTTGTTTGTTGTTTTGTTTCATTCACATGCTGGAGTGCAGTTGCTCACATGTGAGCATGCTTCAGCATTGTTAATGTTTGTATTGGTTGCTTATTTGTTTGAGTTATTTTGCTTTATCATTGTGTGATTTAATTCATTATTTTCCTGTATTTTGCTTTTTTTTTTTTCTTTTTTTTTTGGGGTGCTGTCCGTGTATTTATTTTGTGTTGTGAATATTTTCTTTTGTACTAATTGGCACTGCGAGTGACACTCGACCTGTCAAAAGAAAGAGGGGTTGTGAGTGGTAACCGGCCTGTAAAGTTTGGACCGGTTGGTGACACTGGTCTATTCACCATTACTGAAACCGATGAGTGCAGGTTTGAGTGGATCGTCCTTTTCTTTTTGTTATAATGGTTTTGTTTGTTTTGTATATTGTCTTGTAAACTGGGTACCTATATGTAAGAACCAGTATTTTCTCTTTTTTTTTTGTAATTTGCATTTCTTGTGTTTCAGGCACTGTGAGTCCGGAGCAGGAGGGCTAGTTGCTCTATTTGGTGGTGGGTCCTGATGATGCACAGTGTGTGTGGTCTACAACCCATAGTGATTGATCTTGGTTGACGTGAGTGTGTGTGTGTGTGCCGTGTAGTGCACGTGTGGGTGCTCCTTGACCATCGCTGACGTTGGTGAAGTCTGGCACTAGCTCGTCCTGCTTCTGGCCATCACGAGTCCTGGTAATCCTTTATTATCATTGTGTGGTGACTATGATTGACTACTGCCTTGCCCTTCAGTATTTTATCTTTGTCCAATAAAGAATATTTTTGTACTTTTTCATATCCACGCCTCAGAGTCTCTGTGTAAGGGAAAAACCGAACCTGTGTGTCCTCATTGGGATACTTCCCTGGCTTAGTGACCAGGGTGGCGTAGTCAACTCTTTTCCTTCTTTGCTCTTTCTCTTTCTTGCTTTGTCTCCATCTTTTCTAAGTTCTTTGTCATCAAACCTACTGCTCTTCGCCACAAGAGGAAGCCCACAAGCAGCCACAAACACCAGGTAGGGTATCAGGAACGCACCTGAGAACAATAAAACATTATTAAAATACCACTGACAGAATGCTAAGACAGTGTGCTGTTAAATACATTCAAAATAATTTAATGAAATTGCTACCTCATACCTCCTCCGTACTTGTAGCAGAGGTAAGGAAACCTCCACACGTTCCCCAGTCCGACCACATTTCCTGCCACACACTGTTAACCCTTGCTGTAAAATTCTGACAATATTATACCATTTTCCATTAAAACAGTAATATACCGTAGAAAATAAAAGTAGCCTACAGGAATATACTGTGAATTAACAGTGCTCAAAGTCGACACTCAGAGGCTGTTTTCCCAATCACACCCTATACCCTCATTCACTATTCTCTACATTAGTTCACTAATATAGTCCACTTGAATGAAAAGAAGTAAGTGAATTGAGACACTGATGAACACCTGATAAGCAGAATCACTGAAGGACAGAGAAAAAAGAACAGAAAAAAGAGAAACACAAAAACTACAACTGACTTCCAGCCACACTGAGTGTGAAACCAGTTTACAAACCAGTTTACGATTATTTCTTTCATACATGTACAAAAGTTCTTGTTGAGAATTAACAGAGATTTAGTTATTAATAAAATTTGTTGTCACCATGATGGAGATCAGTATTTGCTTTAGTTGGTCTCTTGTCCCTGGACTTCTTACCATTCATCTTCCTCTGACTGCTGTAACAGTGAGTTTATAAAACACATTTGTTATGGCACGAAAAAGTCAAGAGGAAGATGATCAGGTGTTTTTTTTTTTTTTTTGTGATGATGTCACAATCATCCTGAACATGCCTGGTTTTCAGATTTTTCCTGTATATAGTCATTGAAATTATAGTTATCTCATATTTAGCATATATCTGTGAATCTACAAAATGAAATCAATATTTCTGTAATCAGGTCTTTTGAAGAATATTGTAATCATATAGTGCATTCAATTTTATTTTACTCCTGCTTGACTCAGACACACACAGATATCAACAATCAGCGTATGAATCTCAACAATGGTGAAAAGTTTCATGTCGCAATGCATGCTGGGTTCCAGGATAATATAAAACTCCCAGCATGCACTGCTGCATGAATAATAATAATAATAATAATAAAGAAATATTGCCACCATTGTTGAGATTCATGTGCTAAATTGTGATATCTCAGTTTTTCTAAAACACAGTGTAGCTCTGTTTCTCTGGCTATGCATCATGTGTTAAAAAAAAAGAGTCATTGTATCTTATTGCTGCGTTTTCACAGTGGTGCTAATGCAACACTTTTGATTGAGAATTAAACTCTGAATAAGTGAGAATGAATTCCTTAGTGAATGAACAGGCAATATGATGATTTTGTCATCATAATCATTACAACTGCAGTCATTCATAAACTGTGTGTGCGCAAGTGTGACTTGCAAAAACACAGCTCAAGCAGCAAAAGAAAAACTAACGTTTTAGCATCAGCATCCCAACTAAAGCAAGCACTGATCTCTATAATGGTAACTTCAAACCAAACATTTTCAATTAAACATCTCAATAACAACTTCTGTATGACAGAAATAAAGTCATACTGGTTAATAAAAAGTGTTAAAATGTGTAATGGCTGGAAGTCAGTCGTAGTTATTGTGTTCCTCTATTTTCTGTTCTTGTGTTTCTCTTTTCTTCAGTGATTCTGCTTACAATCACTTACATATTCCCTTAATTATCTCACTGCATCGCTACTTTTTACTCGTAGTGTGGATTTTCCTGTGGGGTTGAAAGGGTTAACTGTGTAAGATAAAAAAGACACACCCACAAAATGTATTTTAACAGGAATAAACTGTAAGTTATAAAACAGGTTTATACTGGCAACACTGTTGCCAGTAGTTTACTGTAAAATTAATTTTTTGGGTCACCATTGTGCTGAAGAGTAGAGCCTGTGCTTCAGTCCAGGAGAAGCTCTACAAACATTGATGATTTGCTGCATGTTGCTTTATTTAACAGACAGTGACTGTGTAGTTGCTGATCCAGTAAAAATCTTTTTATGTACAATAGTTTTTTAGTGGTCTCAAATGAAAGAAGTTCACAGTAATACTTTGCTCACATTATTAATGCATTATAAATTTTAGTTAATACATTTAAATGACAGTTGGTCAATTTAAGGCAGTCGGTTTCTGCAAGTGTAATTAGTTAACTATAATTTAGTGCATTTTTACAGAAACAAACTAGATTACAGTAAAGAACTGTACAATTAACAGTATTTTACTGGCAACAGTGTTGCCAGTATTTTACTGTAAAAAAAAACCGGTAAGGTCTAACAGTGCAGTTAAAATAAACTCTGCTTTACTCCCCCAGTGGCCCCTCTCTTCTATCTGTCCTGCGATTGTCTTCATACCGGCGCACCGTTTTCACCAGTTCACTCTGAACCAGCTGCAATTCTACAGTGGTGGAGGATATACTGAATTATGACAAAGGCATAATTTGAAAAACAAATAAGACAGTGGGAGAGTTGGGCAGGATTCAGGTACAATATGTATTTTAAAGAAATTCACTTAAAAAATATTTAAATATAAAACCTACAGCCTCTAGCATGCATTGGTTCAGTCAGCTGCTGTTGCTGAGTTCTAACAGATTTAATTTTTTTTTTTTTTTTTTTTTTTTTTTAAAGGAGTCGAGTTGAAAAAAATAATAAATGAGTTGGATGAAGGGAAATATTCCTCTGAACTTTGACCTAGGAAGTGCCCAAGTAACTTTTTATATTTTATTAAGTACTAGTTTTGTAACATCCTGAACACAACTAAAATTTTACTCATTACTCATAAAAATAAACACTTTTGTTCCTTTAATTTCCTATTATTACATAAAATTTGTAAATAAATAATACATGCAAGTGTTTCAGATGAAGGGGTAAAGGCCACAATTATTATAGAAGCAAAACCATGTAAAGAAATCATTTTGATAATTTAAAAACAGGTCATATTAACTAAAGAAAACGTTTAAATACATTTCTGATCAGATTATAGAATGATGCCTTTGTTTCTAGTTTGGTAATTTCCAGAGGTGGGAGTAAGTCACATGAACAAGTCACAAGTCTCAAGTCTTAACCTTCAAGTCTCAAGCAAGTCCAAGTCAATTTTGTGAAAAGCAAGTCAAGTCAAGTCATTAATTGAGTGATAATTGAACATTATTGAAGACACCTGATGATAACAAGCAGAATCACTGAAGGAGAAAATATCAAATTGTAAGTTACCATTATGGCGATTTGTGTTTGCTTTAGTTGGACTCTTGACCCATATATGTTTATTTTAAATTTTGTCTGACTGTTGTATCTGAGTTATAACTGCCAGATGAACAAAGCAAAAAAGTGATCTGATGGTGTTGGTTATATTATGACAATCATCATTTGAACTTGATCACTGAACTCATTAAGATCCTTATTTCTGACTTAGATTTACGTTGTTGTTTACAGCATAACTGTGATTCTGCATAAATATCCAGATAGATATAATACAAAGGATTTCTTAAAAGTTGTTTTGAAAAAAAAAAAAGATGAAAAAATCTTTCTTTTAGGCACACACAGACGTCAAGATTCAGTCTATGCATCTCAACAATGGTGACGAGCAGAATATTCAATTAGGAAAAGTAAATTACATAGACAATTCAGATCATAATTTATTCATACCGCAATGCATGATGGGAGCCATTAATGAGTTGTGATTGGTGGCAGCCACTGCAACATGCTTTATTATTGTCACCATTGTTGAGATTCACAGGCAGATTAGAGATTATTGATATCTGTGTTTTTAAATAAATTCATTTGAAAGTGTTTTGATCAGAACAATATTTAATAAATATTTTGAATTATATGAAAAATACTGATAATCATATGCTGTAGAATGGCAGAGCTGCTGTAATTATCAAGATAAGATACCTCAATAAATTTCGTTTTTAAGGTTCACAACATGATTATGTCAAAACATAACCAACACTATCAGATCACACTTTTCTTTATTCATTTGACTGTTATAAATCAATAACAGCAGACAAACAAAATTTAAGGTAAACATAAAATGGTCAAGAGCCCAACTAAAGCAAACACAAATCGCCATAATGGTAACTTACAATTTGTGATTTTCTCCTTCAGTGATTCTGCTTGTTATCATCAGGTGTCTTCAATAATGCTCAATCATCACTCAATTAATGACTTGACTTGACTTGCTTTTCACAAAATTGACTTGGACTTGCTTGAGACTTGAAGGTTAAGACTTGAGACTTGTGACTTGTTCATGTGACTTACTCCCACCTCTGGTAATTTCATCTATGTACTTTGGGCAAAGGCAGACATGATTAATATTAATAAGGAGCGTCCTGAGAAACAAGCTTTTGTATAAAACAGCTCGCATTTGTTCTGGTTCAGGTCCTCTGTACGTGATACGTTGATCTGATACTGTTTAACTCAAGATTCCTTCAGGAGCTATACCAAATATGAGCATAACTGATGCATATGTATGCCATATGCAGGTTTACATAAATCAACCATGTAACGTTAATGTATGCGCACTGCATAACTACAATAATACTCGGGACATACTGAATTTTCTTGTAACTTCCACATACAATGTAAGTATGTAATGGTGCATTATAGTTCGTGCAATTTAAAGTTAACTTACACAAATAAATCAAATATATCTATCAATGTACCATACACTGTTAAAAAAAACCCGTGAAATTTACGGTAAAAAACCGGCAGCTGTGGTTGCCAGTATTTTACCGTAAAAAATAAGGTAGCAACCTTTTATGTTTTACGGGATTTAAATTTACGGGCAAAAAAACACAATGTTAAAAAACCCCTGTGAAATTTACGGTAAAAAACGTTAGCTTGGTTGCCAGTATTTTACCGTAAAAAATATGGTAGCAACCTTACTTTGAAAAAAAAAAAAAAAAAAAAAACCTTCAGCAGGATTTAAATGTGCGGTAAAAAAAAAACATCAGCTGTGGTTCCCAGTACTTTACCATAAAAAAATACAGTAGGAACCTTTTAGTTTTCACGGGACAATCGTTATATTACATAAACCGATAAATGTTATCATTAAATTTCACTGAAGTATTAAAGTCTGCTTTATATCTTTGCAATATACTGAAAACCATCATAATAACACAAGTGGCAAAAAAAAAAAAAAAAAAAAAAAAAAAAAAAAAAACATGATGATTTAAGTATACCATTAGTTTTTCACAAACTGAGATACATGGTAACATTGAGAAGGTGCACAGTGTCATACACACAAACACAAAACACCATCATGGTGACACACACACATGACTCCAAATAATGCCATAAACATTAATTAAACAATATATGATGTAATATAAACCCAAAATTTATAAAACTGATAACAAAAACCAAGAAGAAACATAATTATTTAAATGAAATAGCATCAAATGTGAAGTGTCACACAGGGAATTCTGGGAATGTCCATTTAGAGAAACAACAGGAACAGAAAAAAGAGACGAGCAGAAACACAAGAACTACAACTGACTTCAGCCACAGCCTCAGATGAAATCAACTGAAGATAAAAAAACATTAAATCTGTGAAGATCTCAGCAGAGGAGGATTAAACAACTCCACAAACAGCATTACCAGCTTCACTTATTACTAACCAGACTGACTTTATTTCTGTCAGACGCCTACAGTTCTGTTTGAGAATTAACAGAGGTTTAGATGTTGATGATTTATTGTTTCATTTGAAGTCACCATGATGGAGATCAGTGACTGCTTTAGTTGGGCTCTTGACCCTTGACTTTCTAACTTTAGTTTTTCTCTGCCTGCTGTAACTCTGTGTTTATAAGACATGTTGATTATGGCTAGGAAGTCAGAGAGAAAATGAATCGTATGATGGCAGTTGTGAAGCAATGATGGCACACACAGATGTCACTGAACTCATCAAAATTCTGATTTCTGACTTCGATTTATGTTGTTGGTTAGTGAATCTGCATAAATGTCCAGAATTTTTGATATAATATAAAGGATTTCTTAAAAGTTGTTAAAAAAAAATCATTCTTTTAGGCACACACAGATGTCAAGATTCAGTCTATGCATCTCAACAATGGTGAGGAGCAGAATATTCAATTAGGAAAAGTAAATTACATAGACAATTCAGATCATAATTTATTCATACCGCAATGCATGATGGGAGCCATTAATGAGTTGTGATTGGTGGCAGCCACTGTAACATGCTTTATTATTGTCACCATTGTTGAGATTCACAGGCTGATCATTGATGTCTGTGTTTTAAATGAATTTATTTGAATGTCTTTTGATCAAAACAATGTTTATTAAATATTTTGAATAAGTAAAGTACTGATTATCATAGGCTGAAGAATCACTAAACTGCTGCTAACAAGTTAAACCAAACTATTTCAATAAGTTTCCTTTTTTCAGATCACAGCATGATTATGTCAAAACATAACCAACACTATAAGATAACATTTTACTTTGTTCATTTAACTGTTATAAATTAATAACAGCAGACAAACAACAGTAAATATTAAAGTAAACAAATTATGGTCTAGAGCCCAACTAAAGCAAACACCCATCACCATAATGGTAACTTACAATTTGTGATTTTCTTCTTCAGTGATTCTGCTTGTTAACATCAGGTGTCTTCAATAATGCTCAATCATCACTAAATTAATCACTTAATTATCTCCTCAGCCCTAAATACTGCTTCATCTGAAAGCAGGTGATGGTGATTTACTACTAATCAAGGAACCGGCTTTACTGACGAGATGCGCATAACAATATCGCGATTTAAATCGCCCAGCCCTAATTGAGCCTCCAATCAAAACTCATCAGTATCTCCCAGCATGCATTGCAGCAGGAATACATTATGCTGAATTGCCTTAGTATTTTCTTTTATTATTATATCTGCTTTTATTTGTGATGTTGTTTTTGTTGCAGCTTTTTAGTAGCTTGTTTTGTGATGTTCAGAGTTTTATCTGATTATTGTGTTGATTGTCACCGTTGTTGAGATTCATACGCTGAATCTTGATGTCTGTGTTGGTTTAAATCACGCAGTAATTCAAAACCTATTTTCTACACTATGTATTTTTAAAGTTCTTCAGGTTATCTGTTGCTCATTTACAGAAATATTATACTCAATAATATGAAATATTCATTTGTAATATTATAGTCAATATTATCACTTCGCTCAAAGTGAGAGATAAGACTCTTTATGAGATCAGTGAATCAAACCACAATATGACGATTTTCTCATCATTAACCTGCCATCATCACCTGGTCACATCTTCTCTCTGATTTTCATGCCATAACATTTGTGTTATATAACCACACAGTTAAGGCAGTCAGAGTGAATCTAAAGTTAAAAAGTCAGAGAGCCCAACTAAAGCAAACACTCATCTCCATAATGGTAACTTCAAACTTTATTATTTTCAATAAAACATCAACGTCTAAACCTCTGGTAATTCTCAATAATTAGATTACAGGAAACCACAGCTGGCAGGTTTTTATTTTTTATTTTTTATATAAAAGTTCAGTTCAATGTTCAATGCCATAAAACCTAAAATATTACTACCGTATTTTACCGTATAAACTTTAGTTCAGTGCCGTAAAAGCAAAAACAATTCTACCGTATTTTTTACGGTAAAGTACTGGCAACCACAGCTGCCAGTTTTTTTCCGTAATATTTAGATCACTGCCGTAAAACCTAAAATATTACTACCGTATTTTTTACGGTAAATCGCTTTCAACCAGCTGCCAGTTTTTTACCGTAAACTTTAGTTCAATGCCGTAAAACATAAATATTTATACCGTATTTTTTACGGTAAAGTACTGGCAACCAGCTGGCAGTTTTTCACCGTAATTTTTAGTTCGATGATGTAAAACTTTGTAAAATTAGTAAACATTTGCTACCGTATTTTTTACGGTAAGGTATGGTAAATGCAACGGTAAGTTTTTTTTTTACAGTGTACTTCCAAAATCCGTACATTTAACAGTATATTTATGTACAATTACATGAAATGTCCCGTGAGAGCTATTACAGTTTTTCACTGTATATAGTAAGGGTGCATACCGTTAAGGAATTAACATTTTTTTTTCGTTGCTTTTTTACAGTTTTTTACTGTTAAAATTACGAACATTTTTAACAGTGTATCTATTAAGTCAATACTTTTGACCCACATAAACTGCAAATATTTATGGCTGTGAATCAAACAAACATCATGACTTAACTTGATAAGTGAATAAAATAAGGACTACAGTGTGTGGAACTACAGTCTTTTCTACTGTAATATCTGAAGCTGCAGTTCTACAGTCTCACCACAAGAGGACAGTGTGCACAATTACATAACTATTTACTATTTAGTATAATGATACTGTCACACACACATTGGATATTACAGTATTAACGTAACACTTTAGTTTAGGGTCCAATTCTCACTGTTAACTAGTTGTTTATTAGCATGCATATTACTAAGATATTGGCATTAATTAGTAGCCTACTTATAAAGCACATATTAATTCCTAATTCTGCATGACCATATTCCACATCAATACCTAAACTTAACAACTACCGTACTAACTATACACACTCTCCATTGTTTCTGAGGCATCAGCTTTTTAGCTGCGTCTGCCGAAATTTTTTTTTTTTTTTTTATGGTGAGGATTCTGGAACACACACGATGGTCTGTCTAAAATCTAAAAGGTGCTTTAGCTACCAAAGATATGAGCAGTATAAAACAATAAAATATAGAACAATAAAAGACCTGTGTTTACAGGGTGAAACTAATCAGGTGAGCTCTCGTTGATCAGTATGATGTGCCTGGTGCTATATTATAATAATAGTGATCAGAAGAATTTAACTGAAAGCTCTTCAATAGATATAATATACATACTCCATCTGTATCTGTTTATATTTTTATGGTCAGCTGCTCTTGTCTTTGTCATTTATTCACATTATGCCTCATTTTCACAGAAACTGTATAGCTTGAACCTTTACCTGCACCAAATGCTGTCAAACCAGACGGACAGAAACAGGTTTTTATCTTTGCAATGTGACTGTGACTACATTTGAAAACTTCTTCCTGCTTTCCTGATGGCAATAAAGAAATACATAAATATGTAAACTATACACACAGAAAGAAGAAATAAAGAAAGAAGATTAGAAATATACTGACATGAAATGGTCAGTATATGTTCTCTTTAGATACAATTTAGACAAAATGTCCCATACAAAAAATATACAAGTTTGGGTGTCACACTCAATTGTGCTATTTTCAGGTTTAATGGAAAGATATCACTAATTAAGTCAGATTTTACACCATCTGTAATACATTTTTATGGTCAGCTGCCATTGTTTGTCATTTATTTATATCATGCCTCATTTTCACAGACACTGTAGCTTGAACTTTTACCTGCGCCAAATGTTGCCAAACCAGATGGATAGAAACAGGTTTTCTTATCTTTGCAATGTGACTCTGACTCCATTTGAAAACTTCTTCCTGCTTTCCTGATGGCAATAAAAAATAAATGTGTGAACTATACACACAGAAAGTAGTAGCCTAATAAAGAAAAAAATATATAATAGAAATACGCTGGCATGAAATTAAGAGTTTGGGGTAACACTTTAGATTACAGCCCGGAATTAATTACTTAATTAATTAGGCTACTGCGTAATTAAAACAATTTTACAGTGTAACTTTCTGTAATTATAGTGTACCTTAATTATATATATATAGCCTATATACAAACACACACACACACACACACACACACACTGTGCAGAAGCGTGAATCCCGTGAATCCCGCGAAATCTTTGATCTCGCAGGTGTCAGATCCACTACGAGAAGAGAGAAGTGTCCGGCTTGCCTGCGCTTTTTTCACTCCTCCTCTCACTGCAGCCGCCTACTCTCGACTAGCCTACATTTCAAACAAGCCTAGTGCTTCTAATTGACTAGCCTACACTGGTCTCCGTTGAAGTCTTTGGGGTCGCTGTGTACATTTATTTTACTGTCTATGTCGATAACCATTTTACAGCGCCAGTGAGCAGTGATACCGCATGGCATCTTTTTTGTTGTCCCCAATCACAGCCTGGATGGTATGCGGTACAGTCCTTTGCAATGCTGATGTGATTGTGTCTTGTTTATTCTATAGGCTACTTTTTATAAACTTGTCCTAGTCTGTTGTGACAATGAAGTGATTATTATTATTCTTTTATTTTTTTTGTGTAGCTTGAAAGGAATAATCTTGACTTAACCACACAATTCATTATAATTCCCTCCGTCTGCCATTCATTCAAATGAAGACTGTATCATGTGACTTTCTGCTCTTCTTTCCGTGTTTGCATTCGAAGGAGTCGCCATAGCCCACAACTGCGCATTTATCGGCTGTGCATCATGTCGTCCTCAGGCGCCACAAAAGAGACAAAAGGTATCATTCTGTGTACTTTTGATCATAATAATTATACTGAGAATATTTTATTTATTTTTTTACCACAGAGCCTTACTGTTTAACTGTTTAACTTTTTAGTCAGTATTTTGTAGGAAGAATTCATACTCTCATTGACTTCTCATTGACGCTAAACCACAATTGACGCAGCGTAGTGACTTGAGCGAACATTAAACGCTTAACGATTTAAACATTGCATTCAGTAGTTTTTGCGTGGTAATGTAGGCCTATATGTGATTTAATTTAGGCTATTTTAAGTGCATATGCGTGTATGAATAAACAGGTAAAACAGTTAAAAGAACTGTTTTAATACATAGGTTGCATACAAGTATTTTCCAGTTACTAAGCTGAATAAAATAAAATATTTTTATTCTACTTTCCCATAATAACATACAAATAGATATTTACTTAGTCACATTATTAATCTCGAAAATGTCCAATTGCAGTTCCTATTTATCTTTATTCCTTGAATTTATCTTAAAAATAAAAAAAAAATACATCAAATAGACCATTTTAATCAAAAACTCTTAATAGGTGGTTTGCACATGACGTCACGCTGTGGCGTGAAATGCAGATGGAGGGCAGGAAGCAATTTTCTACATAGTAAAGCACTATCACAAACTCAAAATGCCTATATTTGTGTTGTTTATTGATGCTCTAATCGATTCAATCAAACCGACAAACCGAGAAACCACAAGGAGCTATATCGGTTACGTAATTTTTTTTTTTTTTTTTTTTTTTTTACTTTAAAAGTTGTTGCTTTTAATGGTGTTTTGCACCTGCTGATACTAAATTAATATGGATACCTGCTTACCTTTGAACTTGTTTAAATATTCATATTCTTCATGGTTTTGTTTGCAGGGAAGATAAGCTATTTTATTGCATTGAATAATCATTTGATGTTTGTTTTGTAGAATTCTGTTCACAATGTCGATCTGGTTAAACAAGTTCAACAAGTTGACTTAAGTTGATCCATTTCTTTCTTGGAAAGGTTAAATGTAACTGATTTTTTTTTTTTTTTTGTCTTTGTAAACCCATTTGACCACGGAGGGGATTCAGAGAGTCACGTTCAGCGGACAGACTCCAACAAACTATTTTTTGTATTTATTTGGACAAATGACAACCAAAATCAAATCCATGGAAGCTTGTGAACAGTTTTAAAGTGGCTGCTTGCAAGTGTAATTTGGCGTGTATTTCACAAGCCGAGTGAGAGTCATACTCGCAAATGTAATGTTAATTATTAAACCAAACAAAATGCAAAACTTTCAAAAACACTCAGCAATGTGATTATTTTATAAGTGATAGGCAGTGGGATTAATCAGTGAGATTATTACTAGATTTGCTATCCAGCGTCTTCCCGTCACCTCCTCAACCTCAACCACTATGTGCAGGCCAGTCAAGTTCCTCCACACCAAACTTACTCGTCCATGTCTTTATGGACCTTGCTTTGTGCACTGGTTCGCATGTCATATTGGAACAGGAACATCCCCAAACTGTTCCCACAAAGTTGGGAGCTTGAAATTGTCCAAAGTGTCTTGGTATGTTGACTGCGTCCCACACTTTGCATTTTACTTGGTGATGTAAGGTTTTGATGGAGCTGCTCAGCCATTGAAATCTATTCCATTAAGCTCTATGTTGATTTTATACAAATGTGGCAATGGAAGCAGTGTTAATTTCGTTAACGAAAACTATGACGAAAAATGTTCATTGACAACCGTTTTTCCCCCAACTAAGACAAGACGATGAGAGACGACACCCACGTCATTAAACAATAACTGTGACTACTGTTGACGAAAACAGACGAGACTGAAATGTGTTAAAAAAACAACCAAAAAACAGTGTTTTTACAAGTGTTCCTGCTTACCGTTGCCAGAGTTCAGTAATTTATTTAAACCCTAAGTCAGAGCTCTTTTTCTGTTCAAAAAAACACGTTTTCTACCCAGTCTTTTCAATAGTATATGGCAACCATGCACGCACGCTCTCTACATTGTTTAAGAAGCGCGTATGATCTGAAAACACCATAGACAGTAAAAGAAATGGACACAGCGACCCACTGGATTCAATGGAGAAAAGTGAAGTCAAATCAAGCGGGAAGGAAGTCGACCGGAAGTTGAAGCCGGCCGCGTGCCACCATCTTGTAGCAGAACTTCACTTGCGTTAGCATTCCATTGACTCCCATTCATTTTGGCGTCACTTTGACAGCGAATAACTTTACATCTTAGGCGTTTGAAGACTCTATTTGTCCATTATTTATTTCTAAAGAAACACGTCAATGTATAAAAGGCTCCATTACCTTGTATCTTACGTTATGGCCCCATAGAAGCAGTTTTTGTAAAAATAGGCTAACGATTGCATCATAACCACGCGGCTCTCTGTCGCGCAGTAGAGAGATTACCGTATGAACGGGAGGAGAAGCTCGCGAGCAATCGGGGAGACGTGGAGGCAAAATGTCAAATTAATTAATTAGAATACCTAGCAAAAGTTTCTCCTGCTCCAAGCTCATGAACAGCTCCTACTCACACTCTCCGTCTCTGCAAGTTTCGGAAGGGAATGATTCAGATTTCTCGTGCCACAGCCTCTAGAAGACAGACGGGTTGCTCACGTCACATCTACGTCGTCAAGCTCAGTTTGAGTCTGCGCGTCAGGAACGTAAGTCCTAAAAAAACGCTAAAAATGGGCTTCACTTGTCTCAATTGAGTTCCAATGAGATGACTCTGTCCACTTCTTATACTCTCTATGAGTCAAATAGAAGCACTCACTTCCTGATGGCTGAGCCTGAGCGTACTGCGCAGACTCAAAATGAGCTTGACGACGTAGATGTGACGTGAGCAACCCGTCTGTCTTCTAGTAGCTGTGCCAAGAGAAATCTGAATCATTCCCTTCCGAAATTTGCAGAGACAGAGATCGTGAGTAGGTGTCCATGAGCTTGGAGCAGGAGAAACTTTTGCTAAGTATTCGGATTAATTATTTTGTCATTTTGCCTCCACGTCCCCCCGATTGCCTGCGAGCTTCTCCTCCTGTCCAGTTCATGAACGAATCTGTGAATTTGAACGAATCGTGAGATTCAATGACCCGTTCATAAACAGCCACTTCGTTACTGAATGAATGGATCACTGGATGACTCACTCATAAAGACATTGAGTTACGCCACCTACTGGCGATTTTAATTTAATATTTAAAAGTATCACTTCGTTTTTACCATCATTGCATATTTATTGAACATTGTTTTATTTAAAGCATTATTTATTTTAAGGTAAAAAATGAACTGGAAAAATCAATTAAAGTGGGCAAATATTGTCCCTTAATGGAAAAGGTGTGACTGCAGTCTAAGTGGAAGAGGGGGTACGGCACTCTAAAAAATTGGAGAACCACTGAACTAAGGAAAAGGGATATGTAAAATTGCACAAGTGCTACTGCTAAAGAGTGCAATGTCAATACAGCCTGTTGCCTTGATTCTAAATCATCATAAGCTTAATTGAATTGGCCTTGAGAGAAAAATTATAATAACATTTTTAATAAAGACTGCATATAAAATAGCTACCAAAATTAATGTTGGTAACTGCGGTTTGACTTAAAGTAATGACTGAAAGTTGAAAAAAAAAAATGCAATGACTTTTCATCACCTAAATCTAGACTAAAACTATGAAAGCTAAAGGGCTAAAATGTGACTAAGATCAATAAGCATTTTCGTCTGAAGATGAAGACTGAATAAAAAATGGCCGCCAAAATTAACACTGCATGGAAGTGATTGGAACACCTGAATTCAGTGATTTGGAGGGGTGTCCCAATACTTTTGGCAATATAGTGTATGTTTTTCTGTTTTACACCTTTCTAAACCAGCACAGTACGGGCTCTCCTTCATCTCATCCATTCTGCTTTTTTTTTTTTTACTTCCTCCCCTCCATCTGATTTTTGCGTGTCACCAGAATCACATGTCTGCAAACAAGCTATACAAGTTTCCACACCTTTCCAAAACAGTCTTACATTTCCTAAGAAATGTTTGTAATAAAACAAAAATCTAGTATTAACTGAATGTCTACTCATTTTTTGTAGGTAGAAAAGGAAGCTTTGGCTCAGAAATTCCAAATTGTGAGTATAAACCATAGACTGTAAAAAATAGGTATACACATACAAATGAGTACAATATATGCATTTGTTTGCTTTATGACTTTAACTTAACATTATTTACAGTCAATTTATCTGGTTGTAACCTGTAATCTGTTTAATTTGTAATTGCATGATCTTATCCTCTCTCTCTTGTTCAGTGTCCTTGAGAAGGATGGTGTTGGTGGGAATGACTGGAGCAGGGAAAAGCTCTTCTGGAAACACAATCCTGGGCAGAAAAATCTTCAGAGCCGACAAAAGCCCTTCATCTGTGACCAAAGAGTGTGGGAAAGAGTCTGAAAAGGTGGCTGGAAGAGAAATTACTCTGGTCGATACACCCGGTATGTTTGACACAGATGATATAGAGGAGGATCTTCTGAAACAGGAGATCAGTAAGTGTATAAACATGACGGCACCTGGACCTCACGCCATCATCCTGGTCATTAAACTCGGCCCGTTCACTGAAGAAGAGAGACTTTCAGTGGAGAAGATCAGAGCCATATTCGGAGAAGAATCAGATAAACACACAATCATCCTCTTCACTCACGGTGATAAATTGAAAGACGGCACTATTGAGAAACACCTCAGTGAAGCCAGTGAGGACCTGAAAGAAACCCTGAGGCGCTGTGGGAGAAGATATCACGTGTTCAACAATAAAGACATGGAGGATCGTAATCAGGTTGTGGAGCTGCTGGAGAAAGTGGATGCCATGGTCTCTGCCAATGGAGGAGGATTTTACACCAGTGAATCTTACCAGGGTGTGGAAAGCATGCTGAAAACTAAAGAAAAGGAACTGAGACGAGAATTTGAGAAGAAACTACAAGAGAAAGAGAGAGAACTGGAGTCTAGATTTGCTGAAGAGAAGCAGAAACTGGAGGAGAGATTGAATGAGTACAAGCGTTTTTATGAAGCAAAGCTCACAGAGTTCAGACTGGAGACAGAACGGACTTACACTCATGAGAATAAACTGATAAAGATACTTGCCAAGTTAAAACAACTCACAATGTAATTTTAATCACATTCTAGTTATTTTTAGGCTTATATTTTGAGGTATTACTTGCATTATTATTACACTAATAAACTTTTGTACTGTAAATATTTTTAAATTGACATGTCTTAGGGGACGGGGCACTAGTGAGCAGGCTATGGAATAGCTGGTGTTTTGGGAGGTTTTGACCTCTGTTAAAATGTAAATGAAAATACTTTAAAACTAAAAAAAAAAAAAATGTTTACTTTTTTGCTGCAGCCTAATCAAAGTGCAGAGCAACACTGGATATTTTATTTTCACTTTTTCGTCAAGTTACACAAGCTTTGTCGCTTAAATGGCTAGAAGATTACATCAGTATGCCTACCAAGGGAAGGACGTGGCTAACAGTTCTGGTGCCAACGACCCAAGAATGACTAACAGATAAGCTGAAATGTCAGAAGAACGCACCGAACTTGTTACATGCTGATCTAGAGTCCATGAACAAAACTAAAATTGAAGAAGGCCTCAATGCATATCTGTGTGCAAGATTGAAGCAGAGATTGCTAAACTGCAGGAAAAATGTATTGATATGGAGGGAAGAATGAGGAGATCCACAATTCGAATAATGAATGTGTCAGAGACACTGGGCTTAAGTACCACTCCATCTGTCTCTAATCTGCTAATGGAAGTATTTGGTTTGGAAACTGAGATTCTAATTGACAGATCGCACCGTGAAACCCAGCTCAAACAACCAGCTCAAATTGCACTGTTATCAAGACTGTGTACAAGTTCTCTGCCATGGTCCTCTGCAATGCAACGGTGCCATTCATCCATATTCCTGGACTTTCCTCCAACTGTGGCGCGTGCAAGAGCAGCATTTAATGAGGTCAAGAAATAACTACATTGACGAGATGGCATTCGTTACTTACAGTATCCTTCATCCAGCCAAACTCCAGATAACTCATGAAATGATTGAGAAAACACTCAAAGATCCTATCTTGGCGATGGCCTACATCAAGTCAAACCTCACTGCTAGTAAGGACGTTTAATAGAGGTAATAGGGCCTGATCACATTCTCCTGGTAAAGTGTAAATGTATGTATGTATTAGTAGTAGAAGTGGTATTGAGTAAACTTACCAAAGCCATCAGACTATCGAGGGTGACACAGACTGCGGATGTCTCCTGTAATATCAGTTAAAGTTATTCCTTAAAACTCATCTTTGATCACCAAAATGACATAAGGAATAAAATGTGTATATATTTGTTTTAAATAACTCATCTTTGATCACTAAAATGACACATTTAAAAAATTCATTAAAAATTATTCATGCCTTATAGGGGAGATATCATGAAAATCTGACTTTTCCCATGTTTAATAATCGGGTCCCCGGTGCATCTAACAACCCAGAAAATGTGAAACAACTACATAAATGTATCCACTAACCATTTAGAAACGTCTAAAAGTTAAACTCGTCCTGAGTCTCTCAGTAAGGCTGAACTCGCGACGCTACCTGGTTATTTCTGAGATTTAGATGAGTGAGACGCTTACTTTGTTATTGAAGCTCCAGTATCCAGCAGCTCATTTGCATTTAAAGGGACACACACAAAAACAGAGCGTTTTTGCTCACACCCAAAAAAGGGGCAAATTTGACAAGCTATAATAAATGATCTGGGGGGTGTTTTGAGCTGACACTTTCTGGGGACACCATAGATTTGTATTAAATCTTGTGAAAAGGGGCATATTTTGTCACCTTTAAATCTATTCTTAGAAGTGAGTTTGAGGACATTAATTCTCAAATAAAGTCTGTTAAAACAAAAGTTGTCGGCAGCCGCAGCATTGACATGTTACACGCTGATCTAGAGTCCATGAAGAAAACTGAAATGGAAGAAGGCCTCAACGCATTTGCTGATGAGATAACAGGTCTGCAAAATGTGTGCAAGATGAAAGCAGATTTTGCTAAACTACAGGAAAAATATATTTACATTGAGGGACGAATGAGGAGATGCATATGCATCCAATTAGGATGAAAGTAACTTTCCTCAAGAAAGTTTCATCATTTTTACTTGCCTTCCGAGTACTGACACTCGTCAGTTGATCCTGGGAGGGGATATGAATTGTGTTGTGTCCCCTATGTTAGATCGTAGCTCATCTACAACTGGGGTTGTATCGAAGTCAGCCCAAGCAATACGACTATTTCTGGACGCATATGCGTAGTTGACGCTTGTTTATTTTGAAATTCACCAGTACCCAGAACTTATTCTTAATCATAAACAATTTTTTATAGATAAGACTCTCCTCTCCAAAATTAACTATTCTGATAATCAAGCAATTGTTTTTTTCTTTCTGATCACACACCTTTACAATTGATGTTAGATATCCCAAATACACATGCTATTGCTAACTCTCCTTTTATCTGATACATGTTTTGTTAATTTTATATCAAAAAAAGGTATACCATTTTTTGGAATGTAATATGGCCTCAGTAATGCCGTCCTCAATAATTTCGGAGTCATTGAATTCCTATTTACAGGGACAGATTATATCATATCTATAAAGTGAAGAAAGCTCAAACAACCCAAACCAAACCCCATCAGCTGTGCTTTTTAAACAAATAATTGCCCTTCAAACTGAATGTAATCTTTTAATCCACCACATACAGTATAAGTCCAAACCATGAATACAGAGGAAAAACGGGTACGATTTTGTCTTACCAGGTACAGCAGAAAACCGTAAATCAGTTTACCCTTGTGATAAATGATAAGCTGGGTGTAAAACAGTTAAACCATTCACAAATTAATAAGTGTTTCCAGGAGTTGTATGGTGATTTGTACTCTTCAGAGTCATTTACAAATGTAGCTTACAAAGCTTTCTTTAGTCAATTTAACATGCCTGCAGTCGATGAAAGATAACCCCTAGTATCCACCTAGTTTTGCACAGTGAATTAGAGACCTCACACTCTCTGACACTGGAAAAAAAATTGTTTCTGCTGTACAGCAGACCTAGAAGAAAAGTGATGTCATCGTCCTGCTCAGTTCAGTTCAGTTCTCATATAATGGTGTCAATGCAGGCAGATCAATAATATTGTTGAATATTAAGGGCTATTACTAATAAAGGTAGCTGTAAATTATATGTTGCTTGAGAGCCAGTATTGACTTAGATATGTGATGGATCCAGTTAATGATGTCGAGAACAACTTCTGTTATTACCCTCTGTTAACACACAATATTTTTGTCAAATACTGTTGATATATATGTGTGTGTGTGTGTGTGTGTGTGTGTGTGTGTGTGTTCTGTTGGGATGGGAGCCTTTTGTATTACCAAAAATAAAATAAAAAGACTTTGATAAAACTTTTTTTGCATGTCTTGAATTATGTGCGAAATAAAAGATTTAGTCACAGATTATATAAAAACAATGGGAATCACAAATCATTATAATATTGATTACTTCATATTATAACAGATAATATTACACAACTGAACCATATTTCACAGTTGACATTTACATTAGACCACACCTTTATTCCTGGAGTGACTATTCAGCTGATGGACACGCGCTGCGTTGTCATGGGAACATCCCAGGTGAAAATAATGAGGAAATTACGTTGTCTTTCGTTGCTCCCTTCATCAACATAATGGCACACAAGTGCCCCGCTCCCTCCAAAGTGCCCAATTCAAGGGCTCTGCCGTCTGCCCTTTTAAGAGAGTAGGGCATAGGTAAAGCTCACGAGCAATAGACCTTTTCAGAATGTTTGTAAACAATAGGCACCAAGATACTTCCGGGTGGCAGAACGCGAGCGGCTTCTACTGACTATAACTGAAGAGATCCAGCCGGCGACTGCAACAGTTTCCTACTTATGTTGTTTTTCAACGGCTCTGAGTGGATGTCGTGTCGTCAAAAGTAGAAAATCTTAACGATCCCCTATCTCAACCCTGTCACGGTCTAAAAAAAATTTTTTTTTTTTTTTTAGTTTATAAGTAATTTAATGTTTGTTGAACTTAGTCTGAATTGTTCAGAGCATCATACCAATACTGATTTTAGTTCAAATTCTGAAGTTAAGCCACATCTTTGATCCAAAATGATGAGGTTGCTGTCACAAAAAGTGCTCATTTCAGGCTTTAGTGTAAAATAAGGCTATATGTAAATTTTACATTTACAATTACTGAATTAGTGTGAGGGAGATCTGATTAATAGGAAAAAGTTGATTTCATTACAAATATATTTTATAATCATATTCAGAGAGCTCCCATAGTGTCCATAACGGGGTTGAAGACATATAGGCTAATTACCAATAGGCCTTATGATAGGGATGTGATGCCTAAGGTGGGAAAATATGTTTTTCTAGAAGTTAAATATGTAATTAATGTTGTGGGGTGTTCAGATAAATAATAGGCCTACATATAAGTAAAAAATCCAAAAAAGGGTAAGTCCAAATCGTACCGGTTTCCTGGAATGACTTAAAAGCGTTTTTAAAACAAGAACGTTCACGAGTGAAGAATAATCCTGAAGATGGCAGTAGTGAAACGCCTGTCAATGGAAGCTGCTCTGAAATCAGATAGAAGAAGAAGAAGAAGAAGAAGAAGAAGAAGAAGAAGAAGAAGAAGAAGAAGAAACACCTGTCAATGGAGAGTGGCCAATCTCAGGTACAAATGAAATGTAGCTACAAGAGATCTGGTAGGACCAGTAACTTGTATGGCCTGCGCCATTTTTCTGAAAACATGGTCAATTCGTACAATTCGACGCTCACTTCAGAACTGAAACTAACCTCGAAGCAACTTTTTCTGGTAACTTTTTAGGTAAGTAAAAAAATAATAATAATACTTTAACCTAATTCTGATGTTAACTTGTGTACATTACTGTAAAGTCAACACATTTGCTGTATTTTTAAGCGCGTGTTGTTTTCTAAAGGTGCGGTAACGTTCAGCTTTAATGCTGTGTTCACACCAAACGCGAATAGAGCGTCTGGCGCAAATGATTTCCATGTTAAGTCAATGTAAAGACGTGTTTACCCGCGTCCGGAAGTCCTTCGGCGCGAATGAGGCGTTTAGCGCAGCGCGGTGGGCGCGAATATTATTATTTTATCACACTTAAACTATCAAACTTGATTTCAATATATGAGACACATTTTGTATTGAATGCTATTTATTCCATATCTAATCTAGATTGTATGAAACAAAGTTTCTAATGTAAAGACAACCAACATACTTTAGTGTAGAACATAGGGCTAGTTCGTGTCTGACAGTGTTGTGTGAGAAAACAAATCACAGGACAGGTTTATTACTTTTGGAGGCTGGCTCCAATTATCATCAAAATAAAAATAAATTCCAGATTAGGTGGATGAGGGCGCCGGGCGCGGGTGATCCTCGCTCCGATGCGGGACAACAGGTCCTCTAACTCGGTGCGGGACAGGCGGAAGCACCGCTGAAAGCGGCCGTCATCCAGGCGCAACTCCTGGAGCAAATGGTAAAACTCGCCAAACTGGGATCCCTCGAACTCCTCCGGAGGGTCTGGTGGACAAAAGTACGGCGACGATGACGCCGATGTTCTGCTATCCAGACTCAGAGCAAATACAGAGCGGTGACTCTCTCGATGAATGCTACGCGCGTCCTATTCGCTCTGAACACGCGAATGGATTCAACATTTTCAAGCGTCCAATTTAGACGCGAATTTGACGCTCTATTCGCGTTTGGTGTGAAGGCAGCATTTAGACTGAATCACTCATTCCCTTCATTATCATTCTCGTTCTCTTAAACACGGATGTGTTATAAACACAACCTGTTATATCTTAACACACCTGTGTGTCTAGTTAAGGACAACAAATTTTGTGTTATTTTTAACTCAACCACTGTGTTATTGTTCTTAACACAGGGTTGAAACCGTTTACACTAAATGTGTTATAGTTACACAACTTGTGTCAGATATGTGTCACATGTGACTGTAGTCGGTGTGTATTTGCCAGAGTTACTTCCTGTGTTTTTACAGAGTGTTTGGATGAAAACTGAAACGTAGTTAACTTGTGTTTATGGAGTCCAGTGAAGTTTAATAAAGAGTTTTAAACATTTGGATGGTTTAGACATCATGAATCTACATAGACAAGCTCTTATTGAGAATTAACAGAGGTTTAGATGTTGATGTTTCACTGAATGTTTTATTTGAAGTCACCAGAATCGTGATTAATGGCTTCTTTATTTGAGCTCTTGACCCTGTACTCGTCTTTTAGTTTTTCTCTGTCTGCTTTAACTGTATTTTAATCAAATACATTTGTTATGGTGAGAGAAATATGATCAGATGTTTGTTGATGTCATAATCAGTAAGTGCTGATCTGATCAAGGTTATGAGTATATGGATGGTGTGCATTAAATTTATTTATTTGCTATTAGTTATAACAAGCATGCTATCCATCATAGTAAAAAATGTTTTCTTAAATTTTTAATCTACAGCAGAAACTAGTCAAACACAGACCTCAAGAATCAGCGTATGATTCTCAACAATGGTGACAAACGAAAAGCTTCATGCCGCAATGCATGCTGGGAGTCATGGATGAGATTTGTACTATGGTGGCACCCAGCATGCATTGCGGCATGAAGCTTTTCGTTTGTCACCATTGTTGAGATTCATGTGCTAAATCTTGATGTCTGTTTGATATCAAAGTTTGTAAAGTCCTGTACGAACTGTGTATTTTAAAACAAATTATAAGCTAATTGTAATATGCAAATCCTTTAAAAATCATCTTTTAAATATTACATTAATCTTTCAAATATTGAACTCTTGCTGAGCTTAATAACCCTATATGTCCTTGATGATAATATTATCATCTGAGCATATTTTTCTCATGATTATTTCTGCTGTTTCAAATGTGTTTAAATAAATAGGCTACACAAATACAGCAATCAGAGAAAACTAATGTTGAAGGGTCAATAGCCCAAATAAAGCTACTAATCACGATTCTGGTGACTTCAAATGAAACATTCAATGAATCGTCAACACCAAAACCTGTTAATTCTCAATAAGAGCTTCTGTAGAGTCTGACAGAAATAAAGTTAATCTGGTTATTAATAACAAGTGAAAGCAGCATTTGAAAAAGAGGCATGATGTGATTGGCTGCCAAAAAACACATGTTAATCTTTAAGTTTTCATGAATTAGCCTATGTTTTAATTTATTTATTTAAATGTATTGCTTTATTTATTTTAGAGCATTTTATGGGATACCATATAAAATATACCTATAATTTTTTTCATAAACACAAACTCTCCTCCACCCAGTGCTATTCTATCCAGAGTTACATTTTAACACACATTGTGTGTTAAAAATATACACAACATGTGTCAAAATACCATCAACACATGCTGTGTGTTGTTTTTTAACACATCTCTTTTTAGAGTGTACATGTCGAGGGGAATGAGAAGGAATGCCATTTGAACGCCATTACGCAAATAAGGTTTAAATCCTTATAGCCTGGGACATACACAATAACTAAAGGTTCTCTCTTGAACTGCAACTTTACTTCAATTTTACTTTCCATTATCTTCATTTTCTCTGATATATCTCTCTCACTTGTGTGTATCTTGTTGCAAAACAACCATCTTATTGTAATTTGTTTGCACAATATACATTTATTTTAGTGAAATTTTATACATTACAACATGTTTTTGTTTTATCTTAAAAGGAAATAAATACTAAAGAACAAAAAATTGCCTGAATGTCAAAATTAGTACAAATATAACTACATCATGAATATAGAAAAATCCAAATACTGAACATGTTCTTGCATTATCTAGGGCTGTGCGATATATATCGTGAGATTGTTATGCGCATCTCGTCAGTAAAGCCGGTTCCTTGATTAGTAGTAAATCACCATCACCTGCTTTCAGATGAAGCGGCATTTAGGGCTGAGGAGATAATTAAGTGATAGTGATTAATTTAGTGATGATTGAGCATTATTGAAGACACCTGATGTTAACAAGCAGAATCACTGAAGAAGAAAATCACAAATTGTAAGTTACCATTAAGGTGATGGGTGTTTGCTTTAGTTGGGCTCTAGACCATTATATGTTTACTTTAATATTTACTGTTGTTTGTCTGCTGTTATTGATTTATAACAGTTAAATTAACAAAGTAAAATGTTATCTTATAGTGTTCGTTATGTTTTGACATAATCATGCTGTGATCTGAAAAAGGAATCTTATTGAGATAGTTTGGTTTAACTTGTTAGCAGCAGTTTTGTGTTTCTTCAGCCTATGATTATCAGTACTTTACTTATAATTCAAAATATTTAATAAACATTGTTCTGATCAAAAGACATTCAAATAAATTCATTTAAAACACAGATATCAATAATCAGCCTGTGAATCTCAACAATGGTGACAATAATAAAGCATGTTGCAGTGGCTGCCACCAATCACAACTCAATAATGGCTCCCATCATGCATTGCGGTATGAATAAATTATGATCTGAATTGTCTATGTAATTTACTTTTTCTAATTGAATATTCTGCTCGCCACCATTGTTGAGATGCATAGACTGAATCTTGAAATCTGTGTGTGCCTAAAAGAATGATTTTTTTTTTTTAAACAACTTTTAAGAAATCCTTTATTATATCAAAAATTCTGGGCATTTATGCAGATTCATTAACCAACAACATAAATCGAAGTCAGAAAGAAGGATTTTAATGAGTTCAGTGATCAAGTTCAAATGATGATTGTCATAATATAACCATCACCATCAAATCACTTTTTTCTTTGTTCAACTGGTGATTATAATTCAGATACCTCAGACAAGCAAAATCTAAAGTTAATAATATATGGGTCAAGAGTCCAACTAAAGCAACCATTGATCGTCATAACGGTGGCTTACAATTTGTGATTTTCTCCTTCAGTGATTCTGCTTGTTAACATCAGGTGTCTTCAATAATGTTCAATCATCACTAAATTAATCACTTAATTATATCATTACCTTAAACACTCTTGAGTGTGGACTCATACACTCCCAGGAGTGTTAATTTAACACTGGAGTTTTTGCTGTGTACAAAGAGCCGTAGTTAACTGACAAGCTGAGCCATATCGCATTAATTATCGCTGCCGATACGTCCGCGATATTAATGCGATATGGCTCAGCTTGTCAGTTAACTACAGCTCTTTGTAGTAAATGCCGCTCCATCTGAAAGCAGGTGATGGTGATTTACTACTAATCAAGGAAGTGGCTTTACTGACGAGATGCGCATAACAATCTCACGATATATATTGCACAGCCCTAGCATTATCATGAGTCATGGTTTTCCCTTACAAAAATTAACCATCAGGGTAGGGTTGCACCAGCCGTTCGTAAGTTCTTTCTTAAATTGGAATGTAAAGTCCACACAATAGAGGCTTAGTAACTACTAGTTTGTAACTAACTCTGTACTTTATTCTGTTGCACCATTTGTTCGTAAGGCAGAACTAGTAGGTCGTAAGCTCTCCATAAAGTAATGTGAAGTCGCATATTATGACGTTTAGCCTCGATGATCCAATAGCAGCCTTCAAATACATGAGCAGATGTCGTGTTGAAATGCCGTGAATTTCAGTTTATCCTTCATTCGTTTGCCTCATAGGCTACTAACGGTAAAAATAAGTTTAAAAATTAAATACGATAGCCTACTTGATAATGAATTTTTATATGTAAATAACACTCAGAAACTGTATTTGAAATTAAATGAATGAGGATCAATAAATAGCCTAAATATTGATACAAAAAACATACGAAATTACGTTTATTGACTATGACTGATATTGGACACGCACAGCATGGACCGATGCACACAGCAGCGCACTGTTTAGGAAGGTTCCGTGTTAAAGATAGCCGCTAACAAAGTCGGCTAATCTTTTCACATAATGTTCTCTCTCTAAAATGTAAGCGAGTGTAACCCAGCAGGCACAGGATATAGACTACAACGTCGGTCAGACGTTGGATTTGAAAATGAAAGTCGGGTTGATGTCTAAATCCAATGTTTGTTTGACATCAAGCTCCAACGTTGGGCAGTCGTTGAATTTTGGTTGAAATAAACCAAACAAAAAGGTGAAATGCATGGCTGTACACTTATTACCAGCTTCACTTAAACTAACCAGATTTACTTTATTTATTTAATTTCCAGGTTAAAGAAATCATATTTTGTATTTTAAAGTCACCATGATGGTGGTTAGCGTTTGCTTTAGTTGTGCCCTTGACTCTTTAATGTAAAATGTTCTCTGGCTGCTATAATTGTGTTTATAAAGTACAATTGTTATAGCTAAAAAAGCCATGAAAAAAATGAGATCAGGTGATTTTGGCTGTTTATTGATGATGAAGACTTCAATCTATGGCATTATTCGCACAGACATCAAGAAACAGCATATGAATTTCTCAGATCAACTCTGAGAATAAAACAAGCTACAAAAAAATCCAGCTGCATAATTTATTAATGCCACAATGCATGCTGGGAGATATGGGTGAGTTTTGATTGGTGGTACCCAGCATGCACTGCAACATGAAGCATTTCATTGATTGTCACCATTGTTGAGAGTCATACACTCATTCTTGATGGCTAAGTAATAATGTAGAGGAAAAAGTTTAAAGGTGTTGTGGAGTCGTAACTTCTTGTTTACGTTTGAATTGTTGTCAAACTAATCGGAGGCTAGCTAGACCTTCTCTCCTCCTCCTGCCTCCTCCCTCCTCCCCTCCCTTCCGGCACATGGCTGGACTGGCCATTGGGCATACCGGGCATTTTCCCGGTGGGCCGACGTGCTTTTTGGGCCGATACATCTCATAATCATGCATAATCTTTTTTTTTTTAACGGCCCATAAAATGTGTACATCACCCATTCGTTTGGTTTTGTTTTGCTTAGTTGGCGGCCTGGGTTTGTGCCGGTGTAATGCATTGGTCCAAAAAAGTGTTCGTTTTTTTTTTGTTTTTTTTTTGACAGACCAGTCCATGAAACACGTAGATCAGCGGCCCATTGGTTCTTTCCTTGATTGACACTGGGCTGGCCCAATCACAACTCTAAACGAGTGAGCGAGCGTGCAGCAGTGTCAGTGTGTAATATCTGCCAGAATAGTCAGCGAGATGGAGAAGAAACGCAAGGAATGTGCAGATAAATAGCGTGAAAAAATAGAACCAGGCCCTTAAAGCAGACGCTTTATGTGTCAAAATATATGTTTTCTGACCTTCATCAGCTCCTGTGGCATATGATGATAGTGAGGATCAGGAGAGAGATGAGAAAGTGTAGAGTCCGTGGTAAGCAGAACTACTTTCAAAACACTTCGGCTATGTCATGAGTGTAGGAACCCATAACCCAGTTACAGATTATTTCCACATCTGCATGGTTGACGATTACCGCAATTCACTAGAAATTTAATGAGAGGCGTTTGTAAACCATGTTTTCCGCCAAAATAAAAGCTTGATGCAGTTTGCGTCCAAATAAAAGATCATGTGCTTATCTCTTTCAAGTATAGATTAGTTTTGGTACAAAACTAATTATGAAAGTTTCCTTTATTTTTTAGTGCATTTGTTTTACAAAATATGGCAATTACTGTCATTGGATTAATATTATAACTATTATGTAGTAGGTGTAATGTAAATAGACACTGTAAATAAAAGAGGTTTGAATTTTTCTTTGTTTAATTTGCACACTGAATATGGGTTGGAGCTTTTAATTTTGAACTTTCAAACTGCACCAGATTGATGAATTTAACATTAAAATGCACAATTTTCTCACGGGGGGCATGCCCCCAAACCCCCCTAGAAGGACCAAGGTCCACCCACCACATTTTTACCAAAAATCCTGTAAGAAACACTTGTATTGCTATGCAAATGCAGATTATAGCTTGTTTTAGGCTTAATCACTGTGAAGTGTATTAATAAATGTCAAATTTTTACTTATTTCATCTGTTAACTCTCACTCGTTCCTATACTCACATTACATGGCATTAGTGGTTTTAATGAATAGGAGATGGTATGCATATAATTAAGGGCGGGCAAAGATGGGTGGTGTTTATGACCATATAGTGGGCCAGTCTGGGCCAAAATGCCCGGCCCGATTTTTTTTTTTTTTTTTTTTTTTTTTTTTTTTTTTTTTTGTCCCAGTCCAGCCCTGTTCCGGCATAAAGGAAAGTCAAAGTAGTCACTACAAACAAAGTTAAGTTTTACTGATACTTCATTCAGTGTGTAAGGTCACTAGTTAGATAAATGTGGTAACACTTTACTTGAAGGGGTGTGCATAAGACTGACATGACACCTTCATAATCATGACATGGCAGATGTCATAAATATGAAGGAGGTCTTATGCATGTTTATGACAACTGTCATTAACTGTCATTCGCTCAATTATGACATTTTTAATGCAAATATGACATTGTTTGAGATGTCTTTATGACAACTTGACATAAACCAATACATCATAACCTGTCAGTGTCTTTGTCATGACAACTTGACATTACCAAGACAACATAAATTGTCATAAATATGTCATAAACATGACATAGCAGATTAACTATCAAACTTAAGAAACCACTTAGCTTTATGGGTTAGCATTTCATTAAACTGTCAGGTGGTTAGTTTTGACATTGGCTGTCATGAGGCCATTATAACTGTGTCATGAATGTTTTTCTTGACCTCAAGTACAGTGGTACAAATTTAATTTGTCATTAAAATGTTATAATGGCCTCATGACAGCCAATGTCAAAACCAACCACATGACAGTTTAATGAAATGTTAACCCATAAAGCTAAGTGGTTTCTTAAGTTTGATAATTAATCTGCTATGTCATGTTTATGACATATTTATGACAGGTTGTGTTGTCTTAGTAATGTCAAGTTGCCATAACAAAGACATCTCACACGATGTCATATTTGCATTAAAAATGTCATAATTGAGTGAATGACACTTAATGACAGTTGTCATAAACATGCATAAAACCTCCTTCAGATTATGACGGTGTCATGTCAGTCTTATGCACACCCCTTCAAGTAAAGTGTTACCACAAAGTTAGTCAAAGTTGTCAATAGCCTATAAATGAACATTCAAATTCATAACAAACAGTGGATGAAAACAATCATTCACACAAATTGTCGCCCAACTGTGAATTTGCTTGATCATTTACAATACAGATTGATTGCTAGCTGCTAGAAACAACTTGTATTCACCAAAGTTAACGCTGACTGCATAGATCTAGCTAATTACATCCTTGTGTTTGTTTGGCGAACATGAACGTCAGTTAGGAAAGAAAAATGGATTTACCTGTTCTGCAAAAACAGAGCAACTGAATGTCGGATTGGAAGCCTTTCTGCCGGCGGAGTTCTCGCCACCTTTCGAAGGTTTTTCCGATGTAAATTTGGTACTTTGCGCGTTCCTTATCCTTGTCCCTTATCCTTGTCCCTTATCCTTGACCATCTTCTTTGCAATTAATTAATTTTGTTCATCGGAATGTCGTCTCTTTGGTCGAGTGTCGGCCATAATTCAAAATTTCCTCTTCATGCTTCTCTCTCCTCCACACCCCCTTCATGTGTATGCGCACTAACCCCCCAAACCCCACCTTCAAATACTTCTTACCAGTGATTGGCTGGAACACTGTTTGTTGTGTTTCGTGGTGCGGGTGAGCATAGATATCATATAAAGGCTAGATGTCTTAAGGCGGAGTCACTTCCGGCATCACCGGCGGCCATCTTAGGACAGGACTCTGTGAATTAAGGTGAGTGAGCAGCACGCACACAAATCCTCTTATCTCGCTGAAATCTGGACGGATTTACAATCGGTTTGGTTTCTTACAAACGTTATTAACGTGGCTATAATTCTGAATGCTTAAACATTTTGAACATAATTATTCATATGTATGCAGTATAATAGCTACATCTCTGACGTTTATAACAAACCAAACCGTTTGAAAATCGGTAGAAAATTGAGCAAGTTATGGTTATTTAAAAGTACATGCACCATGTTATGAGTGAGCGAGCATCCTGTCTTAAGATGGCCGCCGTGTGCGGATGTCGAGCTCCATTGGCCAGCAGCGCGGACGAGACATCTAGCCTTTATATGATATCTATGCGGGTGAGCCCTGTTTGTTTTTCTTGCTGTTTGTGGAGCCTGGGCTGTCTACAGAGATCGCGTTTTTTTTTTTACAGTGTGTTCAGGGGACAGGCAGCTAGCGGATAGTGAGGAGATGTTTGCTGGATGTGATAAAAAATGTTTTCGCCTAAAAAAGCATGACATCACTTTAATGCACTAAATGTTTTAAAAATCCTTTATATTTGACAAACAACATTGCTCTCATGCTGTAAAATTAAATATAAATAAAAATATAAGTCCAATATAATCAAAACATTAGACACTGAATAAGATCAGGGATTCAAGCAATTACATGATGATTTCATCAATATCATCATCAATGAACAGCCAACATCACCTGATCTCATTTTCTATAGGCTTTTTTGCCACAACAAATGTGCTTTATAAAAACACAATTATATCAGCCAGAGAAAATGTTATACTAAAAAGTCAAAGGTCAAGAGTCCAACTAAAGCAAACACTAAACACCATCATGAAATACAACCTTTAAAATACATCTATTGATTTCATTCAAATGGATATTAAATAAAGTCAGTCTGGTTAGTAATAAGTGAAGCTGGTAATGCTGTTTGTGGAGTTGTCTACTCCTCCTCTGCTGAGATCTTCACAGATTTAATGTGCTGCCATGCATGTCACATTTTTTTGCGGTGCTTATTCCAACCAAAATTCAACATCTGTCTGACGTTGGAGCTTGACGCCAAACAAACGTTGGGTTTAGACGTCAACCTGACTTTCATTTTCAACCAAAATATGACGTCTGACTGACGTTAGATTAGTTGGAGTCCAACGTCTTCCTGACATCACATTGACGTACTGTGCCTGCTGGTTAATGTCAGCATTACCAGCATTATGTCTAAAGAATTAAAGTCTGTCAGTTAAAAGAAGAGCTTATTGATACAGTTCAGTCTGTCTGATATTTTATTCCAACCTTTACTCCCGATTGGAGGCTGCCGTAAATATGTAGTTTATATGTAGAGTTGCGCTTTAACTAAGTTTAATGGTGCAACGCAAAAATATTTAGAAGTGTGTAAGTGTCCATCTACGTCAAAACTAGGCTAAGTTGTAACTTACTCACAGCTGGTGCAACTGGCCCCAGGGCTCCAAACTAACATTTTTTACAAAGAGTGCTCTAGCCCCTGACTGAAAAACGTAGGAGCGCAAGCAGAAAATTTAGGGGCACACCTTAAATTATGAAGGTAAAAGAGTAGCAAAACTTGAGAGCACGTAGATGTGAGTTTGAGAACTTGTACAATATTCATACTTGTACATTAACATTTACACTCACAGCTCCAATGTGAAAACCTGTAAAATAAAAATCTGAATTTGAATGTTAAAATTGGCACTCGCAGACAATAGTCACAAACCTGTGTTCTGAATTTGAAGCTGCAGACAAGTAGACACAAATGTGTAAAATGCCATTCACAGAAATACAATGACAGACACAAACTTGTAATATATATTTTTGCATTTAATCTTACATTCACATTCGTAGTACAACCTCAATTAGGCACTTGCAACTTCTCAAATCTGTCACTGCAATGTACAAATTGCACAGCTTGACTTTTACTACTCTTTTTGCGATATATCAGGTGCAAAACTAACTTGTGTGCTTGAAACTCAGTGGTGGCGAGAGAGAAAGGAGACGGGGTGTTCAAAGGAGCCGTTTGAAATGAGCCAATGAAATGGGACTTCTATTGTACACGCTGATGTCACGAAACCCGTGTCCTCGGGTACGCTCTGAAACGCTAACATGGACATGGACATTATTAAAGTTAGAGCTTATTTCGAGATATCAGCCAAATGGCTTAGTGCAGGCGCTAATGGATCCAATTTTGTATCTTGTAAATTACCCCAATAATAATGTCCAGAATGGTACCAAACTTCTACAGTAGGTTCTGTACTCAGGACTTTTACAGGCTTTTCCCAAATCATGCACAGCAAAAACTCCAGTGTTAAATTAACACTCCTGGGAGTGTATATGAGTCCACACTCAAGAGTGTAAAGTGTTAAAATATGAGTGTTAAATTAACACTCAAGAGTGTTGAAGTTATTGAGATAATTAAGTGATTAAATGAGTGATGATTGATCATTATTGAATACACCTGATGTTAACAAGCAGAATCACTGAAGGAGAAATTCTCAAATTGTAAGCCACCGTTATGGCGATCAATGTTTGCTTTAGTTGGGCTCTTAACCCTTATATTATTAACTTTAGATTTTGTTTGGCTCCTGTATCTGAGGTAGAACTGCCAGATGAATGAAGAAAAAAAGTGATCTGATGGTGTTGGTTATATTATGACAATCATTATTTGAACTTTATGTTTTTGATTTATGTTGTTGGTTACAGCATAACTATGATTCGGCATAAATATCCAGAATTTTAAATATAATATAAAGGATTTCTTAAAAGTTGTTTAAAAAAAAATATATATTTCTTTTAGGCACACACAGACGTCAAGATTCAGTCAATGCATCTCAACAATGGTGACGAGCAGAATATTCAATTAAGAAAAGTAAATTACATAGACAATTCAGATCATAATTTATTCACACCGCAATGCATGATGGGAGCCATTAATGAGTTGTGATTGGTGGCAGCCACTGCAACATGCTTTATTATTGTCACCATTGTTGAGATTCACAGGCTGATTATTGATGTCTGTGTTTTTAAATTAATTCATTTGAAAGTCTTTTGATCAGAACAATGTTTATTAATATTTTGGATAATAAGAATAATACTGAAAATCATATGCTGTAGAATCACAAAGCTGCTGCTAACAAGTTAAATCAAACTATATCAATAAGTTTTATTTTTCAGATCACAGCATGATTATGTCAAAACATAACCAACACTATCAGATCACACTTTTCTTTGTTCATTTGACTGTTATAAATCAATAACAGCAAACAAACAAAATTTAAAGTTAATGTATAAGGGTCAAGAGTCCAACTAAAGCAAACACTGATCGCCATAACGGTGGCTTACAATTTGAGATTTTCTCCTTCAGTGATTCTGCTTGTTAACATCAGGTGTCTTCAAAAATGCTCAATCATCACTAAATTAATCACTTAATTATCTCATTAACTTAAACACTCTTGAGTGTTAATTTAACACTCATATTTTAACACTTTACACTCTTGAGTGTGGACTCATATACACTCCGAGGAGTGTTAATTTAACACTGGAGTTTTTGCTGTGTGGAAGTGACCTCGACGTCCGGGTTAGCTGCAGCATGAGCCGTTAGGCAAGTGTTATTTAAATAAACTCAGGATCCTGATGTACTTACAAACTTTCCAATGCCTCATTCTATGAGTACAGAACCTATGTGTACTACTGTAAAAGTTTGGTAACATTCTGGGCATTATTAGTGGGGTAATTTACGAGATACAAAATTGGATCCATTAGTGCAGGCCATGCAATTCCACCAACTGCGTTAAACGTAGCCTATAATTTATTATTTAAAATTACCAAAGCTTGTAGAAGGTTCCTATTGGTAAGACTGACTTACTACAGGTGAAATTGTTCCCATTCCTCCCTTCATGTATTTAGAGTAAACAATTATTTTTATATTTTTATTTTTATAAAGGGTTATTGGGGACTTACTACAGGTGAGATTTTGCATTATTCACCTATAGAATAAGAAGTGACCAAATATTAAAGATAAAGTTTGTTTGGCCAATATTAAAGGAGCTGTATGTAAGAAATGTTTTTCAATTAATCATAAAATGGCCCTGATATGTCACTAGACATTAAGAAATCATGTTCATTTCAAATACTTATATCACTGACAACAGTAGTCCGGCCAGGATATTGTCATTTAAAAGTGATAGTTGCAGCCCTCAACTGATGTTGATGTTGTCATCTTGTGTTTTGGCCTGAAGCGCCACCCTCCCTAGGGCTGGGCGATATATCGCACGATATTGTTATGCGCATCTCATCAGTAAAGCCGGTTCCTTGATTAGTAGTAAATCACCATCACCTGCTTTCAGATGGAGCGGCATTTACTACAAAGAGCCGTAGTTAACTGACAAGCTGAGCCATATCGCATTAATATCGCGGACGTATCGCCAGCGATAATTAATGCGATATGGCTCAGCTTGTCAGTTAACTACGGCTCTTTGTACACAGCAAAAAAAAGGAGTGTATATGAGTCCACGTGTTGAAGGTAATGATATAATTAAGTGATTAATTTAGTAATGATTGAGCATTATTGAAGACACCTGATGTTAACAAGCAGAATCACTGAAGGAGAAAATCTCAAATTGTAAGTTACCATTAAGGTGATGGGTGTTTGCTTTAGTTGGGCTCTTGACCCCTTATATTATTACTTTTAGATTTTGTTTGGCTGTTGTATCTGAATTATAACTGCCAGTTGAACAAAAAAAAAAGTGATCTGATGGTGTTGGTTATATTATGACATTCATCATTTGAACTTTATCACTGAACTCATTAAGATCCTTCTTTCTGACTTCGATTTATGTTGTTGTTTACAGTATAACTGTGAATCTGCATAAATGCCCAGAATTTTTTATATAATATAAAGGATTTCTTAAAAGTTGTTTAAAAAAAAAAAATCATTTGTTTAGGCACACACAGATGTCAAGATTCAGTCTATGCATCTCAACAATGGTGACGAGCAGAATATTCAATTAGGAAAAGTAAATTACATAGACAATTCAGATCATAATTTATTCATACCGCAATGCATGATGGGAGCCATTAATGAGTTGTGATTGGTGGCAGCCACTGCAACATGCTTTATTATTGTCACCATTGTTGAGATTTACAGGTTGATTATTGATATCTGTGTTTTAAATGAATTTATCTAAAAGTTTTTTGATCAGAACAATGTTTATTAAAACTTTGAATATAAGTGCTATATTATAATCATAGGCTGAAGAATCACAAAGCTGGTGCTAACAAGTTAAACCAAACTATCTCATAAGTTTCCTTTTTCAGATCACAGCATGATTATGTCAAAACATAATCAACACTATCAGATCACATTTTACTTTGCTCATTTAACTGTTATAAATCAATAACAGCAGACAAACAGTAAAAATTAAAGTAAACATATAATGGTCAAGAGCCCAACTAAAGCAAACACCCATCACCACAATGGTAACTTACAATTTGTGATTTTCTCCTCCAGTGATTCTGCTTGTTAACATCAGGTGTCTTCAATAATGCTCAATAGTCACTTAATTAATCACTTAATTATCTCATTAACTTTAACACTGTTGAGTGTTAATTTAACACTGGAGTTTTTGTTGTGTAGTAAATGCCGCTCCATCTGAAAGCAGGTGAAGGCGATTTACTACTAATCAAGGAACCGGCTTTACTGATGAGATGCGCATATCAATGTCATGCGATATATCGCCCAGCCCTACCCTCCACCTATCTACCAATCACAAAGTCAGTTTTGTTTCAGCATCCGGGTTGCCAGCTCTGCTGTAGTTACCACAGCTGCAGCTACAAACGTGTCAGCCTACGTTCCTGCTGGATCCTGCAGCCTATCTGGCAACCTCAAGTCAGGGGGGAGGGGATACACTGCTCTACAGTAATTTGAGTGATTGCAGTACCAGTTTTTGCCACAATCTTACATACAGTTCCTTTAAACAAGGATTTGATCTACTGTTAAAAACAGCAACCACCAGGCCGATGGCGCCCTCTGCAGGCTTTTGTTATAATTGTGGGAATTGTGAGAACTTTTTAGGTCATAATAATAATAATAATAATAATGATGAGATCAGATACAATGAAGCACCAAGAAAAGACCCAAGATGCCTTCAGCTGCTCTATTTGAAACAGTTTCCGGGCCAGTAGGTCCTTACAAAGCATTCTCACGTACCATATGTACTGAAGGGAATGTCTATGAGATTTTTGATAAATGCGTGTTCATTCTTGTCTTGCAGCACTTTTCAGCTTTAGGCCACATCTTGAAAATGGCAGAAATGATTGGAGGTCTGAATTTGGTGTTACTGGGAAAAATAGGAGCTGGGAAAAGTGCATCAGGAAACACAATACTGGGACTAAAAGCTTTCGAATCAAAGGAAAGTTTCACTTGTGTCACACAAGAATTGGCTGTTGAATCTGGGATGGTCTGTGGACGACGGGTCACTGTTTATGACACACCAGGTTTATTTAACACAAAGCTCAGTGAAGAGGAGATTCAGCAGATTTATGAAAAGGTTCTTCTGAGATGTGAATCAGATCCCTGTGTGTTTCTGCTGGTCATCAAAGCTGACAGATTCACTGGAAAGGGGAGAAAAACTGTGGAGAAGATTGAGAAGCTGCTGAGAGAAAACCGCTTGAAGAAAACTTGGATTCTCTTCACTGGAGGAGACGAACTGGAGGAAGAAAAGAAGTCAATAGATGATTTCATCAATGAGTCTAAACCCCTGAAGAAACTCGTTCAGAAATATAATCAGAGATACCATGTGTTCAACAACAACAACAAGAGAGGACAAGTTCAAGAGCTGCTTACAAAAATATATTCAACACACCCTGACACGATAGGTAAGTGAGTCACTATTACACAAAATATTATTAATATTTGGGAAAAATATTCTTCAATATTCTATAACACATTGGTGACTAATTGTGAAAGTCATCGAGTCAGCTGATGTCTAGGATATATAGGAGGGTGCCTCGGAAGATAGAGGCACCGGCATGTGAAGGTAGTGTTAACATACTCCATCATTCTCTTCATTCATGGAGATCAGCTAGAAAGTTTGATATTTGAACTCTGACTACATTGTGTCAGTGAGATATGTGTATTAAGTTACATGGTGGTGGAAAAAATATGAGTTTAAATATATTTCAGTGCTTTTGCATTCTCTTGCAATTATATAGTTAGGTAATTTTATTGTAAATATGTTGCAGGCATCAGAGAGCCACATTCAATATGCACTGTATTTGAAATGAAGCTTTTCACTTTTGCTTTCACTTTTGAATTCGCAATCATGTAGTATGTTAGTCACACATGCAGCAAGCCTAACAAAGACCCTTCTGGCGCTCCATACACTGTAAAAAAGAATACATTGATTTTATTGATATCTAATTAATAAAAATGAGGCAACAGATTACAAGCAATACTATTAATTTTATTAAAATAACTTTATTAAATAGAGCAGTATAATATTTTTAGCCTTTTCAATGAAATCCAAATGATCAAATCAATAATAAAAAATAAATAAATGTTTTTTTTTTTTTTTGGCACAAACACACATCAAGATTTTGCGTATGAATCTCAGCAATGGTGACAAACAGATGAACATAAGCTCATTATTTATTCATGCAGCAATGCATGATGGGAGCCATGAATGAGTTTTGATTGGTGGAACCCAGAATGCACTGCAACATGTTTTATAAATGTCACCATTGTTGAGATTCACAGGCTGATTATTGATGTCTGTGTGTCTCCTTTTTATGTAAAATAAACTTTTTAAAAACTATTTGCCTTACATTGTACAAGTTAAAAAATATTGTGCCGTACAAGGTCAGTGGTGCTATAATTAATATAGTTCACCTAACTCATAAATTGGACTCTATGAGTTCAGTGATTCAGGTCAAATAATTGTGAAATAATGATTATGTTAAAACACAACCAACACCATTACATCACCTTTTCGCTTTGTTCATCTGGCTGTTATAACTCATGTACAGCAGCCAAACAAAACTTAAAGTTAATAATTTAAGGGTCAAGAGCCCAACTAAAACACACACTGATCTCCACAATGGTGACTTTAATTATGGTTTTCTCCTTCAGTGATTCTGCTTGTTAACACCAGGTGTCTTCAATGTTGGCAATAAAAGATATTTTGTACATTTTACTCATTTTAAATGGTTACCTTTAAAGGAATTCATTTGATTAATTATTACTCAATTCTAATTTGTTAAATTTAATTAATAGTATTGCTTGTAATCTGTTGCCTCATTTTTTATTAATTAGATATTAATAAAATCAATGTATTCTTTTTTACAGTGTAGAATGTTTTATTCAATTTCCGTGACTTGATTTTTAGTTCAGGACTGGTTATTGTAATGCAGCTAGTTTGATCTCTGCATTTCACCATTGTGTTCTTGAATAAGGAAAAAGTAAACTTAGTGCTGCATGATATATCATTTTAGAATCAATATCATGATGTGTGCATCCGAGATAGTCACGTCGCAGCGTATGTGATGTCAAGTTTAGGCATCGTAGATCAGGTTCGGAATGCGTGTGATTCGCAGCATGTGTTTTTAAGTCCTATCAGTTTAAACATTCAAGCAAGAAGATGCAAAAGCGATCTAGAACTTGCGCCCCGTTTTTTTGTGCAGAGATCCTCACAGACAGAACATGAATAAATTCAGTTCTCGTCTTTTTGTGCTTGAACGGACACATACATACAAAATTGTCAAAATTCCAGTCTCTGCAAGTATCCTTGTAAAAACAGTCGGCTATGTCTTAAAGGGGTCATATGATGCTATTTTCAAAGATGATTATTTTGTGTACTGGGTGTAGTAGAATACGTTAACATGTTTTATTGTTCAAAAAATATATTTATTGTAGCTCCTCTATGCGCCGTATTTCTAAAATGCGTAATTTCTACAAAGCCCCTCCTTCTGAAAAGCGTAGGTTGCTCTGATTGGCCAGCTGACCCAGTGCGTTGTAATTGGCTGCACACCTCAAGCGTGTGTCGGATATGGCACGCCCCTTACCATAATCATGAGCTTTAGCTTCCAAAGCAATAATAAAGACAGATAGAAATGTTGTCAGTTTGACCATATAAGATCGAGTCATTGTTGAATTCTGAAAATGCAGATCGATTGGATACTCATATGTATTTGCATTACACAAGCTGCGGTTCAGCTTAACGTGACAAACGCCGCCAGTGTTAAAGCACAGCTTGAGCTCAGCTTGAGCAGCCAGTGTGTAACAGAACACGCAGTGCATCTATGTTTGTCATACTTTCATGTTATAAGCGGAGAACAGAGGATGCTATGTTTATAAACATAAATCTATCTCTGTACTTTTGATCGTAAGTGCAGGGTTAGGGCTGGGCGATTTAAATCGCGATATTGTTATGCGCATCTCGTCAGTAAAGCCGGTTCCTTGATTAGTAGTAAATCACCATCACCTGCTTTCAGATGAAGCGGCATTTAGGGCTGAGGAGATAATTAAGTGATTGATTTAGTGATGATTGAGCATTATTGAAGACACCTGATGTTAACAAGCAGAATCACTGAAGGAGAAAATCACAAATTGTAAGTTACCATTAAGGTGATGGGTGTTTGCTTTAGTTGGGCTCTAGACCATTATATGTTTACTTTAATATTTACTGTTGTTTGTCTGCTGTTATTGATTTATAACAGTTAAATGAACAAAGTAAATTGTTATCTTATAGTGTTGGTTATGTTTTGACATAATCATGCTGTGATCTGAAAAATGAAACATATTAAGATAGTTTGGTTTAACTTATTAACAGCAGTTTTGTGATTCTTCAGCCTATGATTATCAGTACTTTACTTATAATTCAAAATATTTAATAAACATTGTTCTGATAAAAAAGACATTCAGACATATTCAATTAAAACACAGACATCAATAATCAGCCTGTGAATCTCAACAATGGTGACAATAATAAAGCATGTTGCAGTGGCTACCACCAATCACAACTCATTAATGGCTCCCATCATGCATTGCGGTATGAATAAATTATGATCTGAATTGTCAATTTACTTTTCCTCATTGAATATTTTGCTCCTCACCATTGTTGAGATGCATAGATTGAATCTTGACATCTGTGTGTGCCTAAAAGAATAGTTTTTTTTTTTAAACAACTTTAAAGAAATCCTTTATATTATATCAAAAATTCTGACCATTTATTCAGATTCACAGTTATGCTTTAACCAACAACATAAAAAGAAGAATTTGAAAGAGTTCAGTGATCAAGTTCAAATGATGATTGTCATAATATAACCAACACCATCAGATCACTGTTTATCCTTTGTTCAACTGGCAGTTTTAACTCAGATATAACAGCCAAACAAAATCTAAAGTACAGTTAAAAGGCTCAGAGACCAACTAAAGCAACTACCCATCACAATAATGGTAACTTACAATTTGCAATTTTCTCCTTCAGCGATTCTACTTGTTAACATCAGGTGTCTTCAATAATGCTCAATCATCACTAAATTAATCACTTAGTTATCTCATTAACTTAAACACTCTTGAGTGTGGACTCATACACTTCCAGGGGTGTTAATTTAACACTGGAGGTTTTGCTGTGTACAAAGAGCCGTAGTTAACTGACAAGCTGAGCCATATCGCATTAAAAATCGCTGGCGATACGTCCGCGATATTGATGTGATTTGGCTCAGCTTGTCAGTTAACTACGGCTCTTTGTAGTAAATGCCACTCCATCTAAAAGCAGGTGATGGTGATTTACTACTAATCAAGGAACCGGCTTTACTGATGAGATGCGCATAACAATATCGCGATTTAAATCGCCCAGCCCTATGCAGGGTTTGATCGAGGTGTTTTAGTTAGGTCTGGATCTACCTTCTCTTTTAGATACAATTTTTTTTGTGGGAGACTTTGAACCATGTAACTTTGTAGATCTTATTCATGTACAAACAGCAACATAACACACTGAAGAAAAAGTAAGTTAACACTTTATTTTGCAATGTTCTCAGGGCTCTAGGGAGCGACCAAAATTTTTAAGGGTGCAACTAAAAAATTTTCCTAGGTCGCAGCGGTGCACCTAACGTCCTTGCATCAGCTGCCTCTCCACGAACTAGGGGTGTCCCCGACTATGAATTTTCATAGTCGTATCAATTGTCGAAACTTTCTATAGTCGAATCATCTATGTGTGTGTGAATGGGTTGGGAGGGGCACGACACTAGGTAGTCAGCAGGAGGGTAAAACTATTTTTATTTTATTTTACACACTGCACACAGCAACAACTTTTAATAAAGCGACCAAAACTGACATTGAGCACCCCCATATTGCCAAAATGGTATGATGCTCGTTTCACCCACGAAGATTCGACTGGTGGTGGTTGATTCAGGCTCCGCATATTGATGCATCGAATCTTCAACTATTCGGGGTCACCCCTACCACAAACAAAGCATTTGTTCTCCTTTGACGGAACTCACACACATGGTTGATCATATCATGGTCTAAACCAGGGGTCGGCAACCCACGGCTCTTAAGCGCCGCCCTAGTGGCTCCCTGGAGCTTTTTTAAAAAATATGAAAATGGAAAAATATTTTTTGTTTTAATATATCACAACCTTTCAGTGTTTTCAACCACAATGTTTATTTTAGGTTTCAGACATATAAATACAAAAAAAAAAAAAAAACATTTAGACACTACAGCTAATATAGACACTTACAGCATGTGTTGCCTTCATTATAAGGCTTATAAGGCTTTTCATTTTTTGCGGCTCCAGACAGATTTGTTTTGTTTTTTTTCGGTCCAATATGGCTCTTTCAACATTTTGGGTTGCCGACCCCTGGTCTAAACCAATCAGAGACAGAGATGGGGCAGGTCTTTGCCTCTGATTGGCTGTGGTCCAGATATTCCTGTAGGCCTACACTGCTCCGTGCTGTGTGATTGAAATTGCAACCTGAGCAATCTCACGCGGTCCCACAGCGCGCACAACACGACAGTGACGACGGAGGACAGAACTAAACATTTAAACGTAGCCTGCCTTAGATCTGTGATATGTTTCTGATTTTATTTTAGATTTCGGCTTCCAAAGCAGTACGCTGTCATTTCTCACTAAAACTTAACGACAGAATCAGCACGATCGGTGATTGTTGTAAAATCCAGTCTAGCTACTGTTGCTAAATTGCGGGCTCTTTCAAAAGAAATATTTTGAACAACTCGCTGTGTTTCCGTCCGCTGGCATTTTGTCAGTCAAAAATAGTCGATTTTTAAAACACAGTGAGTTGTTCAAAATATTTATTTTGAGTAAACTCTTTGTATACAAACATTGTTCTCAATGCTTGAGTTAATGTGTAGAGCCCCTGGTGATACTTCAAGCACAGTCTGATGTTGTGTCGAGCCTTCTTAGTGTTTCAAAAATAGCGATTTTTTTATGCTATCATTATCGTGCCCCAAGCACTCCCATTGAAGGAATAGTTCACTTTAAAATGAAAATTGTGTCATCATATACTCACCCTCATGTTGTTTCAAACCTGTATGAATTTCTTTCTTCTGCTGAACAGAAAGGAAGATATTTAGACGAATGTCAGTAACCAGACAGTTTTTGGGTCCCATTGACTTCCATAGTATATTTTTTTCCTACTATGGAAGTCAATGGGACCCAGAAACTGCCTGGTTACTGACATTCGTCTAAATATCTTCCTTTCTGTTCAGCAGAAGAAAGAAATTCATACAGGTTTGAAACAACATGAGGGTGAGTATATGATGACACAATTTTCATTTTAAAGTGAACTACTCCTTTAAGAAGGCAATTTGACCGAAAACGAAAATACGGTCAAACTTAAGTGCCGTTTTTATTCTAATTATGCTTTTAAACAGTTTGCCTAGGGTAGATTAACAAAAATACCCTAGGTTGCATTTTCAGTTGCACCTCACTGCAGTACATGAAATCCAGGGGGCGGAGTTGGATCTAGAGCTAAGGAGTGGAGATTGGTAGGTTTAGGGATCAGGGGGTGGAGATGGGTAGGTTTCGGTATACGTAAGGTGGGAGGAGTTGGATCTGGATCCAACTCCTCCCCCTGGATTCCGTGTTCTGCTGTGAGGACCATCTCTGCATTTTGGCAAGAGTTATCCTTCAAATATATAGTTACAGTGTAACAAATGACATGGAAGGAAACCAAAAGGAAAACATGAAAATGCATATATGACCCCTTTACAGGTGCAGTGTGTAATGTTTAGCTATGTTTAGTTATGTTTAGCGGAAGTTACGGTGACTGACAGGAAGTGATGTCGTCGTCTGAGACAACAAAGAGTAGCCAGTTCAGCAATGAGGTTTCTTTACAAAGATAAATTAAGAAATTAGGTTTACTTAAAAATTCAGTAAAACTAGGGGTGTAACGATTCGTTTTAACAACGATTCGATTCGATTCGCGATTCGTGGTTGTCGATATGATTCAAGGACGATATTGGTTCATTTAGAACGATCCGATCCGAAACGATTCAGTGACTTGAAATCGATTCAGTAACTTTTTAGCCAAAAATTCTTGTAAGGGAATCAGGTATCAATTAATTATAGATATAAACAAACAAGTAAACAACAATTAATGTAAAATGCATTCACATTTTATTTTAATAAGTAGGACTGAACGATTATGACAAAAATGATAATTGTTGATTATTCCCTTGAAATTGTAATTGTGATTATTAATTACGATTATCACAACATAGAATGATGTTTTGAATAGTTTGGCCATGGGACCCACATTTCCTCATGGTCATCAAGCCGCGGCCCACCTTTTTAGGAATTATATAAGCCTATTATAATACATTTGTTTACACAAAAATTGTTGACACACAAGTTATGTCCCCCTTTACTTAATTTTTTTTTAAGAATATGACAAATACTGATAGACAGTAGGCACTGCGAGGTTAAGCTATTAAATAGCAGTCCCAAACTAGTTTTTGTTAATACAATCTTGGTATGAGCCACCACAGTCATATAAAAATATACAAAACCAGTAAGTGGCATTTTGTTATGGAAACAAACAACAATTAGGCTACCATGGTGATACACAATACTTAGAAGAACTGGTAAAGAAACATGGAAACTGCTCCTGATAAATAGCAACACACATGACGTACCAATAACGAAATTTATTGGTATTTTACTTTTATTTCTTAACTTACTAATTTACGACGTTGCATGCTCGTATTTCTTTTGCGCTTTAGTGAAGTGATACAGCGCGCGCCGCCGCATTTGCGCGTGCAATTGAAGAGTGCGCGCTACTGCAGTATAGCGGCTGAGAGGACAGGACAGTCCGTTTTTCTGAGGTGAGAGACTTTGCGTTGCTTGTTGTGTTTGCGCTGCTGCTGGCGCGTCACGCATGGCGACGACGACACAGATAGGCAGACTGAATCGAGTAACGTTTAACGCCTTTATCATTAAAAGTGCAAAGAAAAAACATCCATATAAAGTCTAACGTGCTTAAATCCAATGCGCTATTTCCTAGTATCGATACAATCGATTCATTACCTTTTAAAACGATATTAGATCGATATATGTCGTCCGGAAGGCCAACTTGCCGAGCACAGATCGATCCAGTTGGATCGTAGGAATATAAATCGATACATCGATGTAGTTGATGAATCGTTACACCCCTAAGTAAAACGATATGTTATTGTGAATATTGTTACTTGTTCATCATTGTGTGAGTGTTTTATTCAAGCTTCTTTGATTGAAGAACAACATAGTGACGAAACGCATTTGTGCGTTTAGGGCTACTGTAGAAACATGTCGATCTAAGGGGACCCATGGTGTGTGTAGAGAGAAATGTCTCATTCTAAGGTAATAAAAACATAACGGTTCATAATGTAACCCACTAACCAAAATGATGTCCGAAAGACGTCTTTTCAACAAAAATCGGACGTTGAAATGACGTCCACTGAGGGTCTAGAATGAAAGTTGATATGACGTCTTTTTGCAACGTGTTCTGCACGTCCGATATAGACGTTCATCGAACCTTCGTACAAGTTTAAACACTAGTTCATATGTGGGCATTGTGGACATATTTCAACATCATTTATGGTCTCATATAGACATAATTACTTTGACTATTTCTGTCAGATGATCTTAGTGAGAATTAACAGAGGTTTAGATGTTGATATTTGTTTAATTTGAAGCAAGAGTATTATGTAGTCACACACAGACATCAAGATTTTGGATATGAATCACAACAACGGTGACAATCAAAACAAAAAAGCTTGAGAATCAAGGATGAGTTTTGTACTATGAAAGCTACCCATCATGCATTGCAGGATGAAGCTTTTTTTTTTGTCACCGTTGTTGTGATTCATATCCAAAATCTTGATGTCTGTGTGTGACTATATGATACTCTTGCTCAAAACATGTGCACATGATTTTAATCCACCTTCAAATAAGTTATAATTTTAATGCTTTTGGCACCGATAATGCAGTTCCACAAGGATGGTGGTTATCAATCCCAAATATAAACACAAAACTTTAAACAATATTAGATGCCCATTTTGTGATGATTATGTTATCATCAACATTGAGCTGATAACACTCAAACTTTTTCTAGGCTTTCTCTGCCACAACAATTGTGTTACACAAACACACTGTTACAGCAGCCAAAGAAAAGTTAAAGTATAAAGAAAGGGGACCAAGAGCCCAACTAAAGCAAACACTGATCACCACAATGGTGACACTTCAAATTAAACAAATATTAACATCTAAACCTCTGTTAATTCTCACTAAGATCATCTGACAGAAATAGTCAAAGTAATTATGTCTAAATGAGACCATAAATGATGTTGAAATATGTCCACAATGGCCACATCTGAACTAGTGTTTAAACTTGTACGAAGGTTCGATGAACGTCTATATCGGACGTGCAGAACACGTCGCAAAAAGACGTCATATCAACTTTCCTTCTAGACCCTCAGTGGACGTCATTTCAACGTCCGATTTTTGTTGAAAAGACGTCTTTCGGACATCATTTTGCTTAGTGGGAAGGTCTTTAAACTAGTGTTGGGTCCGAGTCCACCCATGTCGAGTCAGAGTCAAGTCCAAGTCCTTAACAATCGAGTCCAAGCCCGAGTCTAAAGAGGGCCGAGTCGGACTTGAGTCCGAGTCCTTAACATCCTAGTCCGAGTCGAGTCCGGCCGAGTCCACAAAGATTTAAATGATTTTAAATTGACCTTTCACAAAGACCCGCCTCTCTTAGTTACTGTTGCTACATCTGACAAGCCATTCCGCTCTCACTCCACACATCATGTTCTCACATGGTGAAAAACATATTGCGGCGCAAAGAGGACACTAACAACACCAACAGACAAGACAGAGCAGGTTTTGGTACGAAATAAAGTCTCAGTTTTCAAATTTTGTAATTTTTATGAAATTCAAACAATAAATACTGTTTTGTGGCGGTTTGTGTAGGCCTCAGTTCAAGCAGCATGTGAACTTATAATCTCTTCTAGTTATAGCACAAATTAAACATGAATGAACTTCAGACCTGCAAAAATAAATCAATACACATCAGTTTTCAGGTTCAAATCCACTGACTTTAATCTGCATTATGATTGGTCAGATTGCCTGTCAATCAAATTCCAGCGAAATGTCTCAACACTGAGCTCTTAAATTAATATTTGAACCCTTACAAAATGATTGCAATGTATTGTTGCAGCCATACGTTTACCTACTGTACATCTTTCAGAATCTGCAAGGTAATGCTCAAGAATGCAACACGATGCATTTAGAACCAGGGGGAAACTTTTGAGCAACATGATGGTGATGTTTACATTATTCTTATTTTGTTTTGCATGCTAATATCTTATTTATCCTCTGAAGGGCAGGACTAGTGGTGCGTTCAAGTCATCTCGTATAGATCGTATTTACGAGTTGAACGCACTTGAACGCCACCACAATGTCGTAAATACCAGTGGGGAGCTCGGGATTTTCTCTAAGCTCCGATCTTTACGAGTTGGGGGCGTGTCAGTGATTAACATGGCGGAATACACAATACGTAAAGGTATTTAGCTGTGATTGTCAGGCTGTTCTATTAACAGCTCAGTTAGCTAATCGCCAACACAGAATATGATAATATAACAATGCAACATGTAACGATGTGTTGGCAGTGGCTTCATAAATTAATTAAAAACATAAAAATACAAAGTACACCTGATGCACATTTCTTTGTTCTTCATTTTCTAGAACAAGAGTTAAAGAACCATACTGTATTTTTGTGTAATTAATTAAGAGAAAGTACTCTGCCATTTTGCTCCGACGAAAGTGACTTGAACGCACATGCCGTTATAAGAACGACTTCCCACCTCGTACGTACGAACTTCCCAGGAGGACTTGAACGCACCATAAATTAATGAATTTTTAAACAAAATAAGAACAATTTACACCAATGATCCAGTTCAAAAGTTTACACCCCCTGGCTCTTAATCCTTCCTTCTTGAGCATCACTGAATGTTTGCAGGGTTTGTAATAGTTGTGTATGAGTCCCTCAGTTGTCACCAGTGTGAAAAGACGGATCTCACAATCATAGTCACTGCTAGTAAGGAGTCAAATATGCAGAAGATGCTGGAAAGCAAAGAATGTGCAGGAACAGGAGGATGTTTCCTCATGAACAACCATTTAAAAAAAAAAAATGATGTAGGGTAATGAAAAAAAATCATTCAGGTAATGACACACAATATTAAAATCAAGCCGTAATTTGTCTTGTATTTTGTTTGTATTTTGTTTTGTGGACTAGGCTTTTAAACATTTATGTGAAAAAGCTTTTTCAGGGCAGTACTAAATAGAAACAATGTTTTTATGATAACATTTTGGAGATTCTACAAGGTGAATGTAAACTTAGGACTAAAGTGTTTCAGAATGTGTCAGAAAGTGTCAGCTCAAAACACCCCCCAGATCATTTATTATAGCTTGTCAAATTTGCCCCTTTTTTTGGGTGTGAGCAAAAACGCTCTGTTTTTGTGTGTGTCCCTTTAAATGCAAATGAGCTGCTGGATACTGGAGCTTCGGACACTCCGGCAATAACAAAGTACGCGTCTCACTCATCTAAATCTCAGAAATAACCAGTAGCGAGTTCAGCCTTACGGAGAGACTCAGGACGAGTTTAACTTTTAGACGTTTCTGAATGGTTAGTGGATACATTTATGTAGTTGTTGTGGAGTTGCATTGAATCATCTCATCGACTTGCACCGCCATCTTTAACTTTTACAAAGGTTTTAGACACAGTTCTCTGAGGCCTTTATAAGACAGCTGTGACCTTTTTTTGCTGTTCATTGCTCGTCTGTGCTCAACGGCAGAACAGTTTGCATGCTTTGCTCAAACTTTTGCCATTGCGTTAGAACTGGTTACACTGTTGTCTCTTGCGAAAACCAAATGGCGGCGCCATGGGTGAAACATGCAGATTAAGGACGGTAATAATATAATAAGATCTCCTTCATGTGTCTGAAGGGGAGCAAAATCTGATTGGCTCATTTTTTGACATGCTTGCAGAGAAAGGCTTACCAAAACAAAGTTACTGGGTCTCACTTTTCACATTTACTCAGTAGATGCAGGACCCGATTATAGCACTTAAAGGGGTGGTTGATTTATGATTTCCCTTTTTTAACTTTAGTTAGTGTGTAATGTTGCTGTTTGAGCATACACAACATCTGCTAAGTTACGACGTTCAAAGCAAAGGGAGATATTTTCCTATACAGAAATGCCTTTTTAAGGACTACAACAAACATAAAGGCCATTTTAGCCTTTATTCTGGCATGATGGCTTGCCCATCAACAACACATTCATCTCACTGTACATTAATAATCCACCTATTATCTTTAGTCTTTCTAGAGAAAAAAAAGAAAAAAAAAACCTATTCTTAGGACCTTATGTGAATTCTTTTAACAAAATAGATTATGGAATAAAAAAGCTCCAGGAGCAACAGGTGCGTTAGAGATACAAGCATCAAGCTACATGACACAATTTAAAAGATTAATATTACACTTTCACTCAAAACTCACTTTAAACCACCATAGAGTGTTTTTATTAACTTCCAATCACTAATGTGGATTTTAGTCATATAATTGTTGAAATATGTTATATTTAGCATTTATATGGAGCTAATTGTTACACCTGCTTATGTATAATGTAAACATTCTTTATTCATATGAAAATACCCCAAATCTCAAGAAAATCACACACAAACCAAACTCCATCTCAATTGTGCGTTTATTAGCTTCTCGTTTCAGGTGTAGAAATGTTTATTTGGCTTTGATTTTCATTGAGCTCAGGACAAGGAAGTGTACAGGACAGATTGACAGCTGTATGGCAAATTGGGGAACATCTCAGTTTCCGTATGCAACCCGGTTCCTTGAGAAGGGGAACGAGATGGTTTAACCCTATGGGGAACATTTCATTTACATTTAGCTGACGCTTTTATCCAAAGCGACTTACAATTGCTATATATGTCAGAGGTCGCACGCCTCTGGAGCAACTAGGGGTTAAGTGTCTTGCTCAGGGACACATTGGTGTCGCACAGTGGATTCGAACCCGGGTCTCTCACACCAAAGGCATGTGTCTTATCCACTGCGCCACACCACCCCACACCCTAATTGTGATGAAGTACCACCTGTCGAAAGAGGTGTTTCCCTACTTCAAATACCAACAATAATTGGGGAAGGGAGGCCAACTAGATAGAGGGACACACTGCGCACTTCCCAACTTAATCCTTTACCTTGCATCATCCCTAAGGAGATGACTGTCTAGGAGGAAGCATTTAACCCTATTTCACACTCCAATCTGAATACCTGGAGAGGGTGGTAAATGGGAGCATGGGACGCAATGCCTTTTACCCAACGCACTCCTATTCACCCAGCTTCATGCTGATTATAGCCTCCATCCACAGGGAGCCCGGCGTGCAGACGCTTGTTTCTCTTTACTTGAAAAAAAAAAGCATGAGCAGAACTTCTTCACTGTGAACTTAACACACATGCCAGGGCTCTACGCATTTTTTTTTCCCAAGGAGTACATGTGCTCCTAAATGGAATTTTTTTTTGGAGCACACAAAGAAATTTAGGAGCACAGTGAAAAAAGTTTTGATTAATCTGCTCAATTCATATGTATTAGTTTTATGATCTCTTTATGAACTTTTTGAAGCATCAAAGTGTCAGTTGTGTAGCTGTCAATGGAGGGAAGGAAAACTTCTTTTGTGTTCCGAAGATGAATGAAAGTCTTACAGGCTTGGAACGACATTAGGGAGAGTAATAAATGACAGAATTTACATTTTTGGGTGAACTATCCCTTTAATAAAATTATTAAAGTGATAGTTCACCCAAAAATGTAAATTCTGCCTATATTTTTATGTAATTATTATTTTTACTTCAAAATGTATAAAAAGAATGAACACCTCAATAAAGTATAAAGTGCTAAAAACAAAACAATTAAATGCCCGCTTGCTTCTGTCCTTTGTAATACTTGCAGTACATTAATTCGTCCTCAAAAAAATAGTTTTTGTCATCTTCCCATCCTGGGACTGTTTCGGTCGTAACTTCAGTTTCTGCACTTGATCTTTTGGTGAGACCGAAACGTTGCTAATAAAATTTTGATACTCATTTGCAAGTATTGATAGTGTGCGGGAGTTCCTCGTTTTGTTTATTGCACTTTGTCTTTTGAAAAATGACTATAGGCTTCATACTGTGTTGCGTATCTAGCTCACTGCATGTTTACTTGATTTTTTTTTTAATGGCGTCTAGGCTAGGGGCCTGTTTACACCTGGTCACTTCATGCGTTTTTACTGATCAAACAATTCCATTTACACCTGGTCACATAAGTGTGTTTTCGTTAAACGGATATAAATCCTGTCTTCAATTCCTGCGCTATATGCAGATTTAGTGTAGGCCAATGCAGAGTTCACGTCACTGAAAGCAACAGAAATGAGCTACATTTTTATTGATCATCAGCTAATTTCAAAATCAATGACAGGAGAGAGCTACAACAGCACTGGTAATATCATTTTGTTTCTTTACTATTAATGAAGATGATTGTGTGTTGAGCAGCATCTACGACTTTCTTTCACTTTCATTTGCGGCAGTTTGAGCGTTGGCTTGATGAATAGATCGCTCAGCTGTGGTGATGCGTGTTGCAGTGGTGTTGTCATATCTGGCATCTATAACATGATATAGCCAATAATAAGGTCTCACACATTTATTTTATAGCACTGTTGGGTGGAGTAAAATTGATGTGGTTTCAACAACCAGATGCATTTACACTTGTCCATTTTTCGCTTAAAATAAAAATGTATGTTCTTCATTTTTAACTATGTCTGCACTATTGTACCAATACTTTTTTATACCAATAATGCATGCATGTTCTCTGGTGTCATAAAACGAGGACACAGACAAACACACTTCCTGAAACTCATTGCCACACACTACAAACTAACAGAGCCGGTTTACACATGCTCAGACACCGGTTATGTGAAGAGGTTTCCCAAAGCATCAATACCAAGAGCAGCATCAAGAACTACTACAATTCTCTTGAGCAGTGAGACTGAAAATCTTGCTACTATTATTTTACAATCTGAATCATTTATGTTTGAAAAACAAATCTATAAAATACAAAATAATTCAGTTCTAAAATTCAAATGTATAAAATTCAAATATTTGTCACATCTCCTGCTCCATATTAAACACCCAGCTAACACTGAAACACACTGTTGTACCAACGCATTCTCATCCTAGGGCGTCATATACTGACCCTTTTGACATTTCGTCTACATCGAACGCACATGGCACCCTTTAGCGTCAATATGACACGCACAGAGCCTTGTTCGGATATGGGTAGGTTTAGACCGCTAGGAGGCGCCTTCTGGCCCATTACTATCTGCGTCTCATATTGACGATAAAGGGTGCCATGTGCGTTTGATGTAGACGAAATGTCAACAGCGTCAGTATTATGACGCCTTGGGATGAGAACGGGCTGGTTGTACTGCATATTTTCTCTAAACTATTTGATAGAGAACAACTGTCTGATGAAAATTTAGAAAGTCCCTATAGTGGGTCTCTGAACTGCTCCACCATTTATAATGTGCAAATTATAGTGTGACCTTAAGAGGGGTTATCTAGAGGACAGATAGCTTTTGTTTATTTCAACAAAAGTGTAGTCAAAAATCATCATAACAACAACAACAACAACATTACTTCAAACTACAGTAAACATGTTTAAAGAACAATGTACCAAACAAACACTAAACACCATTAACACTAAATCTGATGAACTTGAGGTGTACTCGTTGTTTTCTGGGACTTTGCCATGGGGCAATTGTCGCACACAAAAGTAGTAGTTGTTCTGTGCTTTGGCTCTGTTAGCGATCTCAAAACATGCACAGAGCCCACGCCAAATTGAACCAAGGCCAGCTCTACAAGCGGGCCAGACACAGTATGGAGCGATCACACTATAGTCAGACGACACGTTCATATCGCCTAGTGTGAATACACCATTCCTCACAATTCTTTATAGACAATCTAAAATTATATATGATGCTATAGAAGCAGAAAGCAGACCTTGTTACAACATCTAATATTGAAAAATGTTGTTAGCTTTTAACACTGATCCATTTCCCTTTTTTACAGGTTCAAAGAGTGACAATGATATAGAGATAAAGAATTATGACAATGAGAGAAAGAAAAGAGAACTCAGAGAAAGAGAAACTGATGGTTCACTACAGGTGAGTGTTCAGAGAAACCTGGAGAAAACTAGTTCATGTTCATCCATTATAACACTTTAAACCTCAAAACCTCTAGTTTACATACTACCTATTTATCCATAATTATCTGAATAAATATTTTCATGTTTCAAACTTTAAACAGCTAGAAAACCCTGAATAAAACAAATACATTATTGTTTTATTTATGATAAAACATTTCTTTTTGTTGTTGTTTTAGTTCACTACATTGTGTTTTAAACGGGGAGAAAACAAAGACATTGGAACAACAGGAGTCATAGTAATCATAATAAAGCATAATAGGGGCACTTTAAGACAAAAACAAAATATTCAAAGTAAATTAACTGTTTATTTCTTCAGCAGGCAGAAAACAAGCACTGTGGAACATCAGAAGTCACTACAGATCAACACCTACAACAGGAAGTGTTGACTAAAAAAATGAATCTATTTCACAGTCTTCATCTTGAGGGCAGACATCACAATAAACTGAGAGCTGCAGATGTTCTTCAGTTAAATTCTGTACATTCTTTACAGTCCCATGAGTCTTGTGCTGAAGAGGAGCTGGTTCAGACTTTCATTCAAAAACTACTGATGATGAACTACAGAACAAGAAACATTAAATCTAAAGAGACCAATGAGGAAAGTCACAATGAACAAGGCACTAATGATTCATTTAGACAAGAGGCAGATTCTCATGATTTTTTTTTTAATTTAAGGTCAGTGTCTAATGAAGGTATAAGTAAATCTGAGCGAATCCACCCGATGGATGTTCAGATGGCTGTGTTTCATTGTGCTGATGGTTTCCTGAAGCAGCTGATGGTCACTAAACTGTCCCAGTGTCAGTACGCTCTGCCTCTGCTTGTTCCTGATCCAGACACACAACAGATTGAGTTTCCTCTCTGGACATTCAGACAAATCAACAAGAGCTGGAAGATGAGAAACACAAACAATGAGATCATCAGTCAAATCCATCCGGTCTATAAGGCACAAACTCCAATGGTGTCTTTCTTCAGGTTTAGCTCTGTGTCTTCATCCAAGTCTCAGCTGATGAACAGTCTGATCAATGAGAAACACAACACGTTCTTCCACAGGAACTGCCCAGGCAGCAGCAGAACCAGAGTCCTGATGGATGGAGTGGTGGAGATCGCCTGGTTCTGTCCCTCTGGATCATATGATGATAAATTCACTGACTGTGTTGCGTTCTGTAATCTACACGGTGATGCAGGAGATCATGAGAAACAGCTGCAGATCCTCACTGAAATGGCCTCCGTCAATGTTGTTCTTCTACCACAACTTCAAAACAATGACAGAAACGCAACAATAATCCAAAACCTGTACAGGGACAGAAAGCCACTCATTTGTCTTTTTACTGAGGATGAATCTTCTATAACTGAGATGAAGAAAGGGAAATTTAAAATTGGTCTTAAAGACAGAAGTCAGTCAGATGTACGCGAAGAACTCAGTAGAACTATAAATGACTGTCTCTCAGAATCATCTTCCTCTTTCAGACTTGAAGATTTGTCCAAACACTCAGATATCAGAGTAGATGAGGAAGATGACGATGACTGCAGGAGAGGAAGAGAATCAGCACAGCAGATGATGAGTTTACTGGAGAAGAAAGATCTGACAGAAATCAAAGAATCATTTCTGCCTCATCAGGGAAAACTGTGGCGTCAGTGGAGTCAGAAGAACAAAGAACTACATCGACCTCGAGCAAATGAGACAGAAATGGACATCAGTAGAAAACAAAATGAGATGAAGAAATTCCGTGAACAGCAGCATGAATCTGACATCAGTGAGTTTATGAAGTTCTTCATTAAAGAAATGAACACAGACTCTGGAGATAAGATCTATTTCATTAAATGGCTCGGAATCATCATGGATGAATATATCTCAGCTGACCTTTCTGATCTACATCATAAGTGTAATGAAAAATGGTCAGCAGTCTTAAAATTGAAAGAGAATCATGATGAATCTGAACAACTCAAAGCTGAACAAGCAGAACTTGAGAGAATATCTGAGGATCTTCAAGCCGCAGCCTTTGGTTTGGAGCACATCATGAGGGAGATCGGTCAGATCTATGAATCATGTTCATCTGTGAAGAAAAACAAGAAAGACCTGCAGTTTCACTTCTCTTCTCTCCCGAGTCTTGCAGCAGAGATGATGATCTCTGGATTTCCACTGGAGCTGATGGATGGAGATGCTGCTCATGTTCCTGTGATCTGGATCTCTGCTGTTCTAGATAAACTCCTCCAGAAACTGGGAGATCAGAGAGTCTTTGTGCTGTCAGTTTTAGGGCTTCAGAGCTCTGGGAAATCCACCATGCTGAATGCCATGTTTGGACTCCAATTTGCCGTCAGTTCTGGCAGGTGCACCAGAGGAGCTTTCATGCAGCTGGTCAGAGTCTCAGACAAGATGAAAACACAGATGAACTTTGACTATATTCTGGTTGTTGATACTGAGGGTCTTCGTGCTCTAGAACTGGCTGGAAGATCAACAAGAGATCATGACAATGAATTGGCCACATTTGTTGTTGGTCTTGGAAATCTGACCTTGATCAACATCTTTGGTGAAAACCCAGCTGAGATGCAGGACATTCTTCAGATTGTTGTTCAGGCCTTCCTGAGGATGAAGAAGGTCAGACTGAATCCCAGCTGTGTGTTTGTTCATCAGAACGTTTCAGACGTCACAGCTAGAGAGAAAAACATGGAGGGAAGGAGACGACTGCAGGAGACACTGGATGAGATGACAAAACTCGCTGCTGAAGAGGAAGACTGTGATGCAGAACGTTTCAGTGATGTCATTAGATTTGATATTCAGAATGATGTAAAATATTTTGCTCATCTTTGGGAAGGAAACCCACCCATGGCACGACCAAACCCAAACTACTGTGAGAATATTCAAGAACTAAAGGAAACTATTATGTATCATGCCTCAAAGTCACATGGAATGATGCCGATTGACTTTAAAGTCCGTATTAAAGATCTCTGGGAGGCTTTACTGAATGAACGATTTGTATTCAGCTTCAGAAATTCTCTGGAAATTTCAGCCTACAAGAAACTGGAGACTGAATACAGCAAGTGGTCCTGGAGTCTTCGCAGTGCCATGATGGAAACTGAGAACAAACTACACAACAAAATAGAAAATGAAGCAATTCATGAGGTTGAGGAAACTGATCTTCAAACAGACCTGAAGAAGACAAGCGAAGAAGTGGAAAAATCAATGTCTGAATTCTTTGAGAAAGACAAAGATAAAGATATACTGATTCAGTGGAAATCATCATTTGAAATTAAAATCAAAGAGCTTCAGGAAAACATTGTGAGAGAAACAAAGAGGAAATTAAACGAGATTCTTCAGCAGCGAGACCTGAAGAAAGAGACTGATGCTCAGAGGACACATCATGAAAACACTCTCTATGAAAAGAGCAAAGAACTTCACTTAAAACGCAAAGACATAGCAAATGATGAAGAAACACTGAAGAAAGAGTTTGCTTTGTTTTGGGAACAGAGTGTGAATAAGATCATCACAGAAACTCCTCCAATCAAAGACATTGACATAATGAGAGATGTGAGAGATATCCTCAGTAACGTCTTTGAGGGTGACATTACAGAGGACAATGAGTACATCAACATTTTCACTGTGTGGAGTTATTTTGAATATGTTATTTTCAAAAACTCCACAAAAGGAACAGTTAAAGGAACATTTGGATGTATTCAAACTCTGTCTCCAGACGATGAAGCTCGAATAAGATCATTAGTCACAGATGTTGACCAGCAGACAGACAGAATGATTAATTCATTTAACATTTCAACGATGGGCTACAAGATCAGCCACATTCAACAACTCACAGATTACATCAAGAAGAGAGTAAAAAAACATGAGGAAGAATCAGTGAAATATGAGTTCAAGAATGAATTCTTCATGGATTTGGTTTATTCCATCTGTAAGAAAGCAAACAAGATAATCACTGAGCAGCACAGAAAGTTCAGAGATGCCAATGATCCTGTAATATGTGTTGAGAGAAAGCGAGAAGAGTACTACAGTGTTGTCCAGAAATACTGTCATGAAGCAACATCAGCTGCCATTTTTGGAGAGATCATCTGTCAGAAACTCAAAGAGCCCATTGAGCAGAGTGTCTACAAGAAGACTGCCAGAGATCTGACATATGAAATAATGAAAAACTGTTCATCACTGAATGGAAACAGATCAAATCTAGAGAAACACATCCTGAAGACACTGGCAGAAGAGGAGGATTTTGTCAAATACATAGATTACATTAATTTTCCAAGCCATCACTATAAGGATTTCATCAGAGATGAAGTCAGTCAGTACATCAGTGATAAGTTCAGTGTCAGTGTTTTACCCAAGATGAAGAAGAACATTAAACTCCTGCAGCAGAAAATCATAAAAGCAGCACATGAATCTACTGAACATGTTCAAGTGAACAGAGGAGATGTTGGTTTGTGGTTGAAGAGTTTCACACAGCAGCTCTCAAATGTGCTGATCTTTTCTGAAAAAGACCTCAGTGCAGTGAAACATGATGATGTTGATGATTTCAACCTCCTAGAAGATGTGATAAGGAAAGAGCTTCCTGCTATAATGTCTGACATCAGCAGTAGATTAAACACAGATACATTCCCATTAAATTTGGACTATAAGTTCAGGCCAGATGAGATTCTGATTGATCACTTCTGTCAGTGCTGTTGGGTTCAGTGCCCATTCTGTGGAGCCGTCTGCACCTACTCCATAGGAAACCATTATGGAGAACACAGTGCTCCTTTTCATCGTAGTACTGGTCTCAATGGAACATATTACAATAATACATCTAACTTGTCTACCCATATCTGCACATCAGCAGTAGCAAACAGCACTCTATATTTTCATCCCAATGATTCAGATGATACAGTCCTCTGGAGAGAATACAGAAGAGCAGGAGGAGTTTATGCAGACTGGAGCATCACCCCTGATCTCACCGAACTGCCCTACTGGAAGTGGTTTGTGTGCAGATTCCAGAAAGATCTGGGAAAATACCACAAGAAAACATTTGAGGGGGAAGGAGAGATTCCAAATGAATGGAGAAAATACTCAAAACAAGAAGTTATTGAGAGTTTGGATAAATACATGTAAATGAATAGGTAAAATACGTTTCTTTTGGTTTTCGACTCAGAGAACACTTTGAAATTAGTATCTGTTTGTCGCCTCAGTGCATCTAAAATCATCCCTCAGTTCACAGAATACATCAGAGAGATGAGTTAAAGATTTGAAGGGTTCTGTTTTAAAAATATATTCCTCACATCAGTATCTGTGAAGTGATCTCTACTTAAATGCTCTGTTCCAGACAGCTCTGAACTCAAAGTTTTCCCACCTTCTACTTCAAAATAATGACTGGAATGCAGCTCAATTAGCCTGGACTTCAGTGAGAAGTGTCATTTCAAAGATACTGGCAACTATTTTGCATAGTTATTTAATTAAGTTTTTTTTTTTTTTTTTTTTTTTTTTACCTATATTTACAATATATATATCGATATATACTGTGCATCTTAACCAAAAATGTACATGTTTTCATTTTTATTTTAGAGAACATTATGAGTGATTAAAATGTTTTACTAATTACTTAAAATTAAAAACTTAAATATAAATATGATACCCATTAGTGATTTCAGTATCCTCCAATAAACTCCTGTGTCTGCCCATCTAGCTTTCTATGGGATTAAAATATTATGTGAACTTGTGAATTAAGATGATTTGAATATGTTTAACACTACACTGTAAAAAATTTACTGTAGAATTTACAGCAACTTACTGGCAATTTTGGTTGCCAGTAAGCCTGTAAATTTTACAAGAGTCCTGTAAAACATCAACTACAGTTTAACAGTAAAAATACAGCACTAACAAATTGCTGTAAAATTTACAGCAACTTACTGGCAATTGTGGTTGCCAGTAAGCCTGTACATTTTACAAGAGTGCTGTAAATCATAAACTACAATTATACTGTAAAATTATACAGCACACCTGTAAAAGCAGCAAAACAAGAGCAGCTGTGAATTTACAGTTCTTTAATGTAATCTTTACAGTATGTTACTGTTATTAACAATGTACTGAATTAAAAACTGAGATAACTCACTTCATTTGAGAAAATTGATTGGTCAATTGCCATTAAATATTTACTAGAAACATCAATTTAACTAAATCCTACTAGTGATCATCATCACACATGCATGAGTTGAAAAACTTAAAAACGTCATCAATGCATCAGCAACTACACAGTCACTGCCTTTAAATAAAGCAACATGCAACATAACATCTGTGTTTCTCTGCTCATCCTGGACTGAAGCTCAGGCTCTACTCTTCAGCACAATGGTGACACACAAAACTCAACAGAAACCCTTTAAATCCCAACAGATCATTAAACCACTAGCATATCTCCACTATAGCATTATGTGCAAAAACACATAAAATCACACAAAGCAAATCACAGAATTGTACTTTTTTGTTTAGTAAATTTGACACTGAGATTTTACTGTAAACAAATGACTTAAGCCACAGCTTTAGATGAAATCAACTGAAGAGAAAATAAGACATTCAATCTGTGAAGATCTCAGCAGAGGAGGATTAAACAACTCCACAAACAGCATTACCAGCTTCACTTATTACTAACCAGACTGACTTTATTTCTGTCATAATCAGAAGGTCTTTTTGAGAATTAACGGAGGTTTAGATGTTGATGTTTTTTTTTTATTGTTACCATGATGGTGATCAGTGTTGGCTTTAGCTGGGCTCTTGCCCTTGACATTTGAACATTAGGTTTTTCTCTGGCTGCTTTAACTGTGTGTTTGTGAGGCACAACAGTTAGAGCAAAAAAGCAGAGAGAAAAGTGCTCTGGTGTAAATGGCTCTGTATTGATGATGTCATCAATAGAGCTTATAAGACTGTACTTCATTTCATTTACACTTTAATCTATTCTCAAGCAATCATGTGGGTCATTTCAAATGATTGGTTAAGAATACACATATGACATCCCACGGCATTATTATAATTTGAACAGATTTAAAAATATATAATGCAGAGAAAGTTTTAAAATGCTGTGTTATTTTCTCACACACAGACATCAACAATCGGCGTATGAATCTCAACAATGGTGACATTCAAATGAAAAGCTTCATGTTGCAATATATGCTGGGTACCACCATAGTACATAATTCCCAGAATGCAATGCGGCATGCATAAATTATGTAGCTGAAATGTATTATTTTCTTTTATTTTTACCATGTGCTTTTATTTTTGTTGTTGTTTTTGATATGACTTTTTAGTAGCTTGATTTGTGATGTTCAGAGTTTCTGTTTATCTGAATATTTTGTTTGTCACCATTGTTGAGGTTCATATGCTGATTCTTGATATATGTGTGTTCCTGTAAATTTAGAAGTTTTGTGATTCGTAAATATGTAAAACACAAATTATCTGATCTCATGACATGTTGTAGTATCATATGACTATTACAATCAATTTTTCATAATTTGAGAATAGACTCTGGTCAACATCAGCATATCTTCCACTAGACATTGATACCCCAGCATCAATACTCAACCATCACCACCACTGCATATTATACTTTGCTTTTATTGCTATAACAAGCTTGTCTTATAAAGATATGGTTATAGCAGCGAAAGAAAAACTAATGTTAAAGAAATAAAGAGTCAAGAGCCCAACTAAAGAAAGCACTAATCACGATCATGGTAACTTCAAATGAAATATTGTCAATACATCATCAACATCTAAACCTCAGTTATTTCTCATTAAGTCTGATTATGATTATCACTCTTCAGGTGATTTCATCTAAAGCTGTGGCTTAAGTCATTTGTTTACAGTAAAATCTCACAGTCATATTTACTAAACAAAAAAGTACAATTCTGTGATTTGCTTTGTGTGATTTGATGTGTTTTTGCACATAATGCTATAGTGGAGATATGCTAGTGGTTTAATGATCTGTTGGGATTTAAAGGGTTTCTGTTGAGTTTTGTGTGTCACCATTGTGCTGAAGAGTAGAGCCTGTGCTTCAGTCCAGGATGAGCAGAGAAACACAGATGTTATGCTGCATGTTGCTTTATTTAAAGGCAGTGACTGTGTAGTTGCTGATGCATTGATGACGTTTTTAAGTTTTTCAACTCATTCATGTGTGATGATGATCACTAGTAGGATTTAGTTCAATTGATGTTTCTAGTAAATATTTAATGGCAATTGACCAATCAATTTTCTCAAATGAAGTGAGTTATCTCAGGTTTTAATTCAGTACATTATTAATAACAGTAACATACTGTAAAGATTACATTAAAGAACTGTAAATTCACACCTGTTCTTGTTTTGCTGCTTTTACAGGTGTGCTGTATAATTTTACAGTATAATTGTAGTTTATGATTTACAGCACTCTTGTAAAATGTACAACCACAATTGCCAGTAAGTTGCTGTAAATTTTACAGCAATTTGTTAGTGCTGTATTTTTACTGTTAAATTGTAGTTGATGTTTTACAGGACTCTTGTAAAATTTACAGGCTTACTGGCAACCAAAATTGCCAGTAAGTTGCTGTAAATTCTACAGTAAATTTTTTACAGTGTAGGCCACTCTTTAATACAGATATCACTATGTAGTGGCAAAGGCAGTGGGATGTCAAGGTTTCAAACTTATGAATATACGATATACTGTGTATCTTAACCAAAAATTAATGTTATCTTTATTTTAGAGAACATTGTGAGTGATTGAAATGTTTTACTAATTACTTTAGTTTAAAGTTGCTTTCTAAAATCTGCTTAAAACTTAAACACAAATATGATACCCATTAGTACTTTCAGTACCATCCAATAAACTCCTTCAAATGTGTATATTTGTGTCTGCCCATCTAACTTTCTATGGGATTAAAACGTGTGCAAATTGTAGACCTGTATGTATGAATGCATGTGTTTGTGATTATGCACAAGAAGAAAACAAAAATAAACTTAATGAATTCATGTGAATTTATTTACCTCTGTGTGTGTGTGGCTAACAAGCTCCAGAGCAGGTTTTGTTTTAGGTAATAAATCTCTAACCGAAATTGGCCGAAAACAACCGAAACCAATCAGTTGTGAGCATTAAGTGACCATTGTCTGATGCAATAAAGTCACTCCTTTAAATTATCTTGCTTTAAATTAAGGGTCACTTCACAGGAATAGAATTTAAAAGACAAAATTGCCTGGCTTTTAGTGATGCTGATGATTATTTATTATAATTATTTTATATGATTTATACATATAATTATACCCATAATCCATTACAGAGCTCAAACCTCAATCAAAAATTTAAACTAAGCCTAAACACCTTTATTAGCAAATTATTAGAAAAGATTAGAAAACACTGAAGCAGTGCTGCAGTTGTTGAGATAATTAAGTAATGACTAATGTTGAAAATTTGTTGAAAGGTTCTGTGGATATCACCATTATTGTGATTATGTTTGCTTTAGTTGAACTCTTGAATTTTTATTTTTGAATTTTTAAAAATGCGTTTATAAAACACATTTGCTTTGGCACAGAAAGCTGAGATTAAATGTGATCAGGTGATGTTAGCCAGTTACGATGGTACTATAATCATCATGAAGTGGCCCAATTCACTGATCTTATCCAATCTAGACAACAAAGATTAGGATAGTTGTGTCATTAATACATGTTAGTTTTGCATCACTAATCCTGTGAGACAACAGCATGAGATCCAGCAATGTCATGTAATATGCTGCAGGATTTGAAGTCAAATCAAGCGTAGCATCAGTACTGGCAGATCACGTTAGTCAAGCTCGCATCAGCTGACTCTCAGCTGATCCACGTCTACCTATAGGATGCGCAGGGAGTTCTTGCCCAGAACAGAACCATACCGCCAATACAAACTATATGCTAACAGTCAATCGTATTTGACACTAGTGGTCCATAAACATTTGACTTCTGTTGATCTGTTTCTCCTTCAGTCTCTTTCTACACTATTGCACTAGTTAAAATTGTATTTAACAGAAGTCAAGGACCAAGAGCCCAACTAAAGCAAACAATAATTACCATAATGGTGACTTCACACAAATAACACATTTTCAATAAAACATCAACATCTAACCTCTGTTAATTCTCAATAAGAGTGTAATAGAATGATGATTAGTTATGTATGTAGGTAAGATGTAATAGGATGGTGTGAGGACATCATAGAGAAAGTGACAGACCCCATAGAGTGGGGTATGCCAATGGTGCCAGCTCCCAAAATGTCTAGACAGGTGTGTATGTATCGACTTCAGGAAGTTGAACAATGCTGTTAAGAGAGAAAGGTTTGTCTTACCCACCGCAGAGGAGATCACAGCAAAGCTGAACAGGCCAACAGTATTTTCCACACTAGACACAACTGCAGGGTTCTGGCAAATACCAGCAAAGACTGACAACCTGTATTACTCCAATAACCAATTTATTACAAATGCCTACCTATTGAAATTTCCAGCGCTCCTGAAATTTTCCAAAGGAAAATTATGGAAACTCTAGAAGTTCTCGAAGGGGTGGACGTTTACATGGATGATATTATCATACATGAAAGAGACATGCCGGTGCACGACCAGCAACTACAGTTTGTGATGGAACGACAACAATTGGCAGGGCTGAGGTTGAACACAAGAAAATGTAGGATGAAGCAAGAAAAGCTATACTTCCTGGGCCATGAAATCAGTGCAGACGGGGTGTGGCCAGACCCGGTCAAAGTATCAGTTATTAACAAACTGCCTTCACCAGACAATACCCTAGGGTTAAAAAGAGTTATTGGGATGGCCAATTACCTGGAAAAGTAATACGCACCCGGGGAAACTCTCAAAGTGGCAGATGCTCTGCAAAGGAGTCCCTCAAATGCCGTACAGGACTGTAATGACACCCAACCAAACATGAAGTGCTACGTGGCGTCTATCATTGGCAGCATGCTGGCTTCAAAACAAAGGATGGACATCATCAGGTCCAGCACTGTCGAAGGTGAAAGGAACACATAGTCAAGGTTCACCAGATGGCCAGAGACTTCTTTTGCAACAGAATGGTCATACCCAAAAATACTGAGGGCTAAGATCATAGATTGCATACATTATGAGCATCAGGGTCTGAGCAAATGCCGGAAAAGAGCAAACACCTCAGTATAGTGGCCTGGCATATCGTGCCAAATTAAACTCAAAGTCTTATCTTGTCAGTCCTGTCAAGAAATGAGAAGAGCTCAGCCCAGAGAACTATTGATTTCCATGCGACTTCCTGAAAGGCCATGGAAGAAGATTAGAATTGATCTCTGCAATACAACAAACAGACCTACCAAGTCATCTCGGACAACTACTCAACATTTTCTTGTGGTAGCCTACTACACATGCCCACAACTACCAGTACACAGGTGGTGCAAAAACCATAGTCCCCCTTTGCCCGCTATGGTATAGCTGAGGAGGTAGTCAGCAACAACGGGCCACAATTCACCAGTGTGGAGTTTAAAGAACTGGCTTGTGAGCTAGACTTTAAACACATAACCTCCAGCCCATATCACCCACAGGGGAATGGGCATGCTGAAAGAGACACACAAACAGCAAAGAGAATTCTAAAGCAAAAAGACTTGACAGAAATCTGTTACCTAAATGGCCGAACACAAAAGTAATTAGGAAAGATTATGCAGCCAAGAAAAATGAACAAGCTTACTACTACAACCGTCATCATGGTGTGAAAACCCTATCTCTCCTATATCCTGGGGATCAAGTCCTTACCAAACTGGACACTCAAAAAAATGGTGACCAAGGGGAGTGTCACTCCACAAACTTATCTAATGGAGACAGAGCTAGGGGGTAAATTACGCCGCAACAGACGCCACCTCCAGGAAGTGCCAGATGAAAACCACCAATGACAACATCTGTAACCTCAGAGCACAAGACCACACTAACAGAGTTAGTGTTTATGCAGAGTGCTGACAAATCACTGGACAAATGTTCCAGAACAAAATGGATCAAAACCAAGGTTTCCTGGTGGACTCATACTGGCAGGATTAGCAGACCACCACAAACTCTGTTAGATCCACAAACTCCACAAACTCCACAAACTCTGTTGATCATCCTCATCATAACAAGATGACATGGGGGGGGGGGGGGGGGGAGTGTCTTGAGAGTATAATGTGCGTGTGTGTGTGGGGGGGGGGGGGTTCCAACAACTGGGTTCCAGCTGGTTCCAACAACAACAACAACAACTTGTCTGTGGGAGAAGAGGATGGAGAGTATGAACACAATGATGAGGATGAAGTGCTGGTAGAAATAGACTTAGAAGATCTCTTCAGTGATGATGAGGAAGATGAGTAGTTTAGGTCAACTTTTATTATTTATTATTTTTTGGTCATAAATTAAAAAAAAAACAGTCAATATGTTGTCAAATGTCAAAAATAACCATTCCATTAAATTTCTAGGGTCGGAATTGTATTGAAAAATGTGTCCATTTGTCTATGTACATCAAAAGTTATGCCACTTTATATCATATATAGATTTTTCAGGTTTGGTGCAAAGGGTTAAAAATAAAGCATTTTGGACATTATTTCAGCTTGGTACCCAATTTAATCTAAAAATAGACACTTGATTGATAAAGAAATAACAGGTTGTGGGGGGGGGGGGGGGGGGGGGGGTCACCCTATGCGCTTGAGAAAACGAAAAAATAGTTGATCCTCTACACATCTTTGGCCATTTTTTGCTATTTTTGTCCAGAAATAGGGTCAATATGTTGTCAAATGTAAAAAAAAACCCATTCCATTAAATTCCTGGCGTCAGAATTGTATGGGAAAATGTGTTCATTTGTCTCTGTATATTGTTTACTTCTAATGTTATGCCACTTTCTATATCATTTTTTTTTATTTTTCGGGTTCCGGTCGGGTGCAGCAAAGGGTTAAAAAAGAAGCCTTTGGGACATTATTTCAGCTTGGCACCTGGCAGATTCTGAAAATAGACACTTTAAGGATTCAAAAAAATCAGGTGGCATAAAAAAGCCGGGGGGTGCGCGTGGACCCCTATTTCCATCTAGACTACTGACATTCTTCTCTGGAACACAAAAGAAGATTATTTTGAGAAATTACTGAGATTTTATTTTCCTCTTTTTATCCATACAATCGAAGTCAATGGTAACCAAAGTGGTTTGGTTACCAACATTCTTCAAAGCATTTCCTTTTTTGCTCTGCAAAATAAATAAAGTCTTACAGGTTTTGGCCTTTAATAACAGTGAATGTACTTTTGCAAAGCTCAAAATCAGTGCTTACAGTCAAATTTGGATTTCAATGTATTTGTTCAATAATATATTCAATGCAGTATATTCAATAATATCTAGGCATATTATTATTATTATTTGTTTCTGTCCTGTTTTATTATTAATTTAATTACTCAGTTTAAGGCCTGGCTGGGCTTGAATTTTCCAGAATTTTAGCCCCAGTCCAGCCCTGGGTTCAGGTGTGTTTGACTTTGGTTGGAGCTGAACTTTTATCTCAACATGAACAACTTCATGGCAATTCTAAATGCATCATGTTCACACTTAAACTGTGCGTTACATTTGTAGCAAGAGGACAAACTGAACACTTCACGTCAACATATTTCTATTCATAGTTTTCAGTCACATGACTGGCGCAGAGACCTGGAGGGCAAGACATTCACAGAAGTGCAGCACAGGCCTGTCAATCCATTTCAAGACATACAGATCACCTCTCAAAAGAAGAAAAACAATAATAGACCTTGTTTTGCCCTCCAGGTTGGAAATATGTTAATGCTTCTTTCTTTATTGCTTCTTTCTATATACTTGTTTTACAGCCAACAGGAAAGCAGGAGGGCATTTTTCAAATAAAGTCACTTTCACATTGCATAAAACTGGTTTCTGTCTGTCTTGTCAGACAACAGTGGGTAAAAATGTAAGCTAGTTTATGTGAAAATGAGGCATAATGTGAATAAATGACACATAAAACAGCAACTGAACCATAAAAATAACAACAAAAAAACAGATGGAGTAAAATAATCCTTAAATACTTTCCATTAAACCTGAAAACAGGAAGTATCATAAACAGAATGGAAAGTATCATAAACGCAAACCTTTATATTTTTTTTTGTATGGGACACTTGATCTAAATCCCACATTAAAAGCTTTAGTATCCTCTACAAATACTTTTTTAATCCAAGTAAAAACCAAAAGTAAATTTTCTAAATGTGTGTTTTAAGTTGTAAATGATGACAGCGGAACAGCGGAATACCGGACAACGCTATTGAGCTAGCGGGACGCCATACATTCCGGGCGGATAGAACATTAGATGGCTCCGGTAAGACCAGAGGTGGTGGATTGTGCATTTACATTAACAAAGCTTGGTGCACAAACTCTGCTATTGTTGGGAGACATTGTTCAGCTAACCTTGAGTTTCTCATGGTTAAATGTAGACCGTTTTATCTACCGCGGGAGTTCACTTCCACTATTATAACTGCAGCCTATATTCCCCCGGATGCTGATGCCAAGTTTGCTATGAAAGAACTTCACGCAGCCATCAGTAAACAACAGACCGTTCAACCGGAAGCTGCGTTTATTGTTGCGGGTGATTTTAATCATTCAAACTTAAAGTCAGTGCTACCGAAATTTCACCAGCATGTTTCCTGTCACACCAGAGGAAACAAAACCTTAGACCATGTTTACACAAACATGGCTGAAGCTTACGTCGCGACACCCCTCCCCCACTTGGGACAGTCAGATCACCTTTCTTTGTTCCTCACCCCCAAATATGCACCTCTGATCAATCACGTGAAGCCATCAGTGAAGACCATCAAGGTGTGGCCTGCGGGGGCAGATTTCTCACTCCAGGAAAGGTTTCTACACACAGACTGGAGTATGTTTGCTTCTCAAGCCACCAGTGGCTCTCACACGGACATTGACTGCTACACCTCCTCTGTACTGGATTATATTAATACCACCATTGACAGTGTTACAACCCAGAAGCAGATCACCACATACCCAAATCAGAAGCCATGGATGAACAGGGAAGTGCGACTCCTATTGAAGACACGCAATACTGCCTTCAGATCAGGAGATGCACAAGCCTATAGTACATCCAGAGCAAATCTGAAAAGGGGCATCAAAGAGGCCAAGCACTGCTACAAGCTTAAGATAGAGGGACACTTTTCCAACGCTGACCCTCGGCGCATGTGGCAGGGCATTCAGGCCATCAGTGACTACAAACCCTCTCACTCCACCCCCGCAGCCACTGATGTCAACTTCCTGAACGAGCTAAATGACTTTTATGCTCGCTTTGAAAGAGACAACAGAGAAACTGCCACCAAGATCAAATCCTCAGCTGACCACCCACCGATCACACTCTCCTCCACAGATGTCTGCAATGCACTGAGCAGGATCAGCGCGCACAAGGCTGCTGGACCAGACAACATCCCTGGACGCGTACTCAGGGCATGTGCGGAGCAGCTCGCTGGGGTTTTTACAGACATTTTCAACCTGTCTCTTGCCCAAGCAGCTGTACCAACATGCTTTAAATGCACTTCCATTGTGCCAGTGCCAAAACACTCCAGCCCGAAGTGCCTTAATGACTACCGCCCTGTAGCACTCACACCCATCGTAATGAAGTGCTTTGAGCGGCTGGTCCTGGCACACCTAAAAGACTCTCTACCATCCACATTGGACTCACACCAGTTTGCCTACCGTAGCAATAGGAGCACAGAGGATGCAGTCTCCATGGCACTGCACTCTGTGCTCACACATCTGGACAATAAGAACACTTATGCACGCATGCTGTTTGTTGACTTCAGCTCAGCATTCAACACTGTCATCCCAACTAAGTTAATAGCCAAACTTGGAGACCTGGGCTTCAACACCTCCATGTGCAACTGGATTTTGGACTTCTTGACCAACAGACCCCAGAATGTTCGATCAGGCTCCAACTGCTCCACATCCATCACACTCAACACTGGTGTACCACAGGGCTGTGTGCTAAGCCCGTTCCTCTACTCCCTCTTCACCTCCGACTGCAAGCCTGTGTACGGATCTAATTCCATCGTCAAGTTTGCGGACGACACTACGGTGATTGGTCTCATCAGCAACAACGATGAGACTGCCTATAGGGAGGAGATCAAGCACCTGGCCACATGGTGCACCGAAAATAACCAGCTCCTCAACACCACCAAAACGAAGGAGCTCATCGTGGACTTCAGGAAAGTGTCAAGAGGCACACACGACACCATCCACATCAATGGAATGGCTGTTGAGCGTGTCTCCAGTTTCAAGTTCCTGGGGACCCACATCTCGGCGGACATGACCTGGACAACCAACACCTCCAGCCTGGTCAAGAAGGCTCACCAGCGCCTTTTCTTCCTGAGGACACTGAGGAAGAATCAGCTTTCCTCCACTATCCTGGTGAACTTCTATCGCTGTGCAATAGAAAGCATCCTGACCAACTGTGCTACAGTGTGGTATGGGAGCTGTTCTGTTGCAGAGCGCAAGGCACTGCAGCGGGTGGTGAAAACCGCCCAGCGCATCACTGGGACTCCACTACCTGCCATCGAGCACATCCAGAGGAAACGCTGTCTGCATCGAGCTCGCAGCATCCTTAAGGACTCCTCTCACCCAGCCCACAGACTGTTTTCTCTCCTGCCCTCCGGCAGGCGTTTCAGGTGCCTCCGGACCAGGACCAGCAGACTAAAGAACAGTTTTTTCCCCAGAGCTGTCTCTTTATTAAACTCTAACCCTCATTGATCCCACTCCCCTCATATACTGATTGACTCTCCTCTCCCTCCTCACACCTGCCTCCATTTTGTTATTTGCAATACTATAATGTTAATTTGCACTGCTGACTGTTATTACAGTAACAACTGTTTACATATGCATCTTGCACTACTACCTTGACTGGAATATGCTCAATTTGCACTGCCGACTGTTTATTTACAGTACCGACTGTTTATATATACATTGCAATATCGTACCTTAACTGTAATATGCAATTACTTTCCACTGCACTTTCACTCGGATAGCTTCTGTCCAAACTTTATTTGCACTACTTTAAATCCATTGTTATACTGCTCATTAGCCTAACTTATACATATATCTATTTGTTAAATTCTGTTTATAGTAATAGCCATCTGTATATTATGCTCACATTCTGTTTATAGTAACAGCCATCTGTATATATATTCATAGTACATATCTATCTGTAAAATTCTGTTTATAGTAACAACCATCTGTATATTATATTCAGTACATATCTAGCTGTAAACTCTGTTCACAGTAATAGTTATCTGTATATTATATTCATAGGACAATCTATCTGTAAATTTTTGTTTATAATAGTATTCAACTCTATATTTATTCAGTACATATCCATGTTCTGCACTTATGGAACCACTGTATATCCTGCACTTGCTGCTATTGCACTTCTGGTTAGACCTAAACTGCATTTCGTTGCCTTGTACCTGTACTTGTGTAATGACAATAAAGTTGAATCTAATCTAATCTAATCTAATCTAATCTATAGAGTCGTTTCTCGTGTTAATCGGCACACTGTCCTCTGGCGGTGAGATGTAGAACTGCAGCTCCCATATATTACTATTTATTTTATACACATCTGGTAAGTTTATGTTGGTCATAAATAAAATAAATAAATAACATAAATAACTCTCGCTTTCTTTTCACATATCGGGCCAGTGTTGCAACAGAAATGCGGACCTCCTCAGCTACCTTTCTTTATTGACCTGCCTCTACCATTTCAAGCCCTCTCTAAGAGCTGTGCTGCCAATCCCGTATCCGTGGTCCTAAATCTAAAACGGGACATCCTACAACAGGAATAGCACAAACAAAGTCCACACACAGACTACACAACATAGACTAACACACATACACAGGCTGTGCATTTTATTGTCTATGATTGACCTCTGTTACTGCATACTACACTACCAGTCAAAAGTTTTAGATCGGTAAGATTTTTAATGTTTTTAAAAGAAGTCTCTTCTGCTCACCAAGGCTGCATTTATTTATTTATTTATTTATTTATTTATTTAAATGTGCCTTTTAAATTGTTATTATTCATAACACTGTACAAGTAAACAGCATGTGACGCAATAGGACACCGACCCAGGGTACAGTTGATATTGTGTCTCAACCGTCACCCGCTAAACCTACTCTCACATTTATCTAGATTATTTGCAATGACCTTGCATGACACAATGTTTATTAGCAATGGTATACATTAAGTTTAACAGTCGTAAAAGGACAATAAGTGATTCATTGTGGAAGGGACATGGTGAAGTTTTATCTTACCTTGGAAGAAAAACTTTTGCAGAATATCTTTGCAGTGGCGGACGCAGAAAGTGGATGAGGGGTGGACCTCTAAAAGTGTGCTTGGGCCAGAATAATTTGCATCACTCCATGGTTTTCAACTGGCTTAATTTGGAAGAAAAATGATTGACGGACTGGTCACAAACGCCCATGACTTAACCTTCATCTTTCTCTCGCACTTTGTAACACATCTTTCCCTCGCGGGTCAAAATGACCCAAAGCCCTAATATTATACAATAGCCTATATAATATAATATATTATAAAGCCCTAATATTATATACTATAATATTTTTTTCTTTTTCTTTTTTTTTTCATTTTCAATTTCATTTTGATAATATGTTTTACATTTTTTAATGCAAACATTTTTTTGGGAGATATTTTGCTATTTTTTATTTTATTCACCTTTAAATTACTAGATTTTATCAATAAATAAATAATAAATAAATAGTAATTTCAGTACATTCCTCACATTCTTAAATTCAAAATAACTCTTGTGGGAAAAAAAAACTAATATAAAGGCCTGTTCACACCGGGACGAATTTCGCGCACGATATTCGCCGACGTTTAACGCCTCGTGACTAAACAAAGGGCGCCAATGTGACTGTGCACACCGACGCAAAAAACGGCATGCGTAAAAGCATATTTTTTTAAAAAACGCCTCGGGTTCGTTTTTTGGTTTGACACGCGCCGCATCTAAAACTATCCGACCAATGAGATTGTCGCTTTTACTCACGTGTCTGGAGCTTCTGAAGTTACAGTAAAACACGACTTGGGGGTGCCAGAGCCCGTCTACGGAGAGCCTGTCCACTCCCTATTAAGCCCTATTGTACCGAATTTTGGTTGTAGTACCACCAGAGTTCCACTGGGGGCGCTCGCCATGAGTGCAAAATGAATGGGAGTCAATGGGGCTAGACTGCTAAATTTGTCTCTTTCACCCGATTGCCGTTGAGAAATCTCAGATGTGATTGTAGATTTTGCAAGTTCAACATGGGTTATAGGTCGAAAGTTGAATGAACGAGTACTTATGTCCTTTTGATTTCTTACAGGTTGAGTTGTTGTTGCCCATAACACGCTAGCATTCTGCTAATGACGTCAGCATTCTGACGTCATTGACATTTTGAAAGACTTTTTTAAAGCAAATAAGTGACTCTAAAAAATCTAACACCCAGCAATGTGTAATTTCTTTGCATCTCCTTTCGAATACAACATTCAAATTACTAGACAAAAAATTATATCCTGAGAAAAGTGGATTTTGAGGGGTATACCGCCATTGACCTCCATTCATTCTGCACTCGTCCTGTGAGCGCCCTCATATGGAATCAGAGTGGAACTGCAACCAGTTCAGAAGCCGGAAGTGTAGTGAGAGTGAAACTTCTCGCCATATTAGACATTCTCTGGGGGTGCTCAAACACAAAACGGTCTTGCCGAGCACACATGCGTAACGGCGAAGAAGATATACGCCAAGTAGCGTCAACACTGCCGGGAAGAAATAAGACAAGGAAGATGCAAGGCAAGATGAATGTAGAGCTACTGGTCTCGTTGGTGTCGGAACATAAAGAACTATATGACAAACGCGACAGCGACTACAAAAATCTTGATAAAAAGAGAACTGTTATAGAGTGGTATTGCAGAGCAAATGGGCCTTGATGGTGAGTTTCATTTCAGTTAATTTCTGTTTTACATAAGCGCCATCTAATGTCAGGGAATGAATTTGCATGTTCACTCGGCTCATCGTCAGTGAAAATCGCTTGGGTGTGAACACAAAAAACGCGTTGAAAAACGCTGGCGAATAACGCGCACCGATGTTCGTCCAGGTGTGTATGGCCCTTAAAGCCCATGTTGTAGGTTTTTTTCTTTTTTCAAAATTAATATAACCTTGTATGAAAATACCATATGAAAAGTAAATGCAGGATTAAAAATTGTTTTGCAAGACGTAAGGGCTCAAATTTAATAGAAAACGTGACAGTTTCCTTGACCGTGTTGAAAAACCGCTTTTTTTCACCATCGCGTCATATGACGTCACATGAGGGAGTCGTTTGCAGGTCTGCGTTCGCTCAGTGTGGAGTAGGTTGGTATCATTGGTGTTCAGTTGGAGCGGTCGTGATTCAGTGTGTTTTCGCTGGTTATTGTATTTCAATTAATCATCGTCGTGGTAAATGATTGTGAATTATGGCCTGTCAGGACATCGAGTCCACAGGTTTCCGAATAAGAAAAAGGACGGTGCGATCTTCCGTGCCTGTGTGCGTGTTGTGCAGGGTAAGAGACGGGACTTCACTTCTGCTTCTGCTTTGAAAAATGCGGTAGTGTGTAGTGTTCACTATAGACCGAATGATTATAATCCCGGCGATATGTGCACACTGTCCCGGCTCCTTCATCGGGTCGCCCGGTCCGCTGTCAGCATGTGGTTTGGCCGCCGGCAGGAAACATGACGCTCACGGATCCGTCAGAGATCACTTATTGTACATCTGTTTTACAAAATGTGCCTTGTCTTAATTTAATTCATTAACATACATTACATAAATTTGTAATGTAATGCATTTATGTGTTTGTTATTAGTCTGCAGCCGACCCCATTCCCTGACCCAAACCAGTTACAATGCAGCTCTAGCCAGGACAAGGGCACACAATGAAATGAACTTTGGCTAACTAAAGGGAAGATTTCAGTGTCTGAAAAGTCTGAGGGGTTGCACACCTGACAGGGCCTGTGACATTGTTGCATGTGCCATATTACACAACATTGCCAAAAAAAAAAAAAAAAACCTTTTCATTAAATGTTTAATAAAAGACAAATATGCTTAGTTCCTTGAGTTTTATTTCAATTGTTCTTTGTAAAGAAAAGCCAGTGGTCAAGTGATATTAGACACATGCTTCATGCAACAAATAAAAAGGAAAAGTTGGCTATACACTGCCCACCTGTAGGCCTATGTCTCCTCTGTCTGTGCAGACTCTTCTGTAGGCCTTTCTGTAGATGTGGAATCCTGCAACTTATATTGCAGCCATAAAGCATACAAGTATAAATTAAGTAATTTATGTAAAAGTTATTTATGCACTTGCAGGTAGGCTAGTTCCTCCATATGACAGTTATCTGAGAGGGTTTATTCACTGTCCAGTGCAATGAAAACAAATGGACATTACAAAGTCTTATACTTTCTTTCCTTTGGAAAGTTAGAAAATGTCCACTTACTGCACATATTTCAGCCACCACTTTCTTGGGAACAGATACAAGTGTTGGTGTATTATGTAAAAGTGCACAAAAGAGGAAAACACAATGTCATTACAATGACCTACACTCAAAAATGTGATCAATAACTCATGGCAAAATATTTTTACATTAACATAAGTTTATCAGTTTTTACTTTCACAAGTCAAAGCAATTCATCATTACTCAAGATTTAACAGTTGAAATGACTATACAGCCTTAATTTAATGCAGAAAAAAATTTATTTTACAGTGTAGGCTACTAAGATCTTATCTTGGTTGCTTTTATAAACAGACAACCATTTATTTAACAGTGCCTTTTATAAAAGAGACGATAATATAATTAAAAAATACCATTATGTAGAATATTTTTGTACTTCACTTTTATTTGTTCCCATGTTCTAGTGTGGTGACTGACATTACAATGAACAAAGTAATTATGCAATTATTAAAATACAAAAATATAGGCTATTAAGTGATAAAAACATCTAACATGGCCACTTCTAACGGATTTAAATTGTCAGCTACTTTTTGCCAGCCCTCTCTCCTGGCTTTTGCAGACTTTGAGGTGTTCCCCGACGTTTTGATTAAACATTAAAATTCCGAATAAACTTCGACTATTAGTTCTTGCTCTGCTGAGGAGAAAAACTGAGCGCGCTCTTTAGCCACGCTGAGCAGCCAATAGCAGCGTTGCTGATCAATGTTTCTACTATCGATACATATCCCCTTTTAAACTTCGCACGAACGCGCAATTATCTTAGATAACTCAATCCAGCGATACTAATCATATCCGGCAAGTGTGTTCGAAGAACCTAATTAGCCAGATCATGAGTAGCACGATGATATCATCTTGGATGTCTCATTTGATCTCGGATGTTTTAAGCAACGTACGGAGAACGGGCCCCTGGTAATGCTATTTTTTTGGAGGTGTTTATTCATCCTTTGCTGAAATCTTGAGAGATTTAATGTTTTCTGTGGCTGAAGTCAGTTGTAGTTCTTGTGTTTCTCTTTTTTATCTTCTTGTTGTTCCTCTGCCCTTCAGTGATTCTGCTTCTTAACATCAGGTGTTCATCACTAATGGCCAATCATCAGTTAATTAATCACTGAATTATATCATTAACTTCAACACTGCTTCAGTGTTACTCCAACACTCTGTAGTGTGGACACACAAGTGTTCATTCAAAACTTGCAGTGGAGTTAAAAGAGTTAAAATGTGTCAAAAAAAAAAAAAAAAACAGAGTGAAGTGTATTTTAACAGTAATCAACTGTAAATTAATTTACATCATAAAACTGTAGAAAAACAGCAATTTACTAGCAACCCAGCTGCCAGTAGATTACCATAAAATCAAGGAAAAACAGTAATATACTGTAAAACGTACCAGTCAGATTTATTAAACAAAAGAAGTTAATTTCACTGAAACATTAGTGAAAGTTCATAGAAGAAAGTTATGCAAAGTCAATAACTGATAAGGAGAGTAAATATTAAACTGAAGTGTTTTATGTGTTTTTGCACAAGATGATATAGGAGAGATCTTTTAGTGTAATTAATAAGTTTTTTGGGTCACCATTGTGCTGGAGAGTAGAGCCTGTGCTTCAGTCAAAGATGAGCAGAGAAACACTGATGTTATGCTGCCGGTTGCTTTATTTAAAAGCAGTAACTGTGTAGTTGCTGATGCAGTGATGATCTCCTTGCTAAGTACTTTAACACATACATTAGGGCTGGGCGATATATCGCACGATATTGTTATGCGCATCTCGTCAGTAAAGCCGGTTCCTTGATTAGTAGTAAATCGCCATCACCTGCTTTCAGATGGAGCGGCATTCACAACAAAGAGCCATAGTTAACTGACAAGCTGAGCCATATCTCATCAATATCGCGGACGTATCGCCAGCGATAATTAATGCGATATGGCTCAGCTTGTCAGTTAACTACAGCTCTTTGTACACAGCAAAAACTCCAGTGTTAAATTAACACTCCTGGGAGTGTATGAGTCCACACTCAAGAGTGTTTAAGGTAATGATATAATTAAGTGATTAATTTAGTGATGATTGAACATTATTGAAGACACCTGATATTAACAAGCAGAATCACTGAAGGAGAAAATTACAAATTGTAAGCCACCGTTATGGCGATCATTGTTTGCTTTAGTTGGGCTCTTGACCCTTATATGTTTACTTTAGATTTTGTTTGGCTGCTGTATCTGAGTTATAACCGCCAGTTGAACAAAGAATAAAGTGATCTGATGGTGTTGGTTATATTATGACATTCATCATTTGAACTTGACCAGTGAACTCATTAAGATCCTTCTTTCTGACTTAGATTTATGTTGTTAGTTACAGCATAACTGTGAATCTGCATAAATGCCCAGAATTTTTTATATAATATAAAGGATTTCTTAAAAGTTGTTTTAAATTATTTATTTTTTTTACTTTTAGGCACACACAGACGTCAAGATTATTCAGAATATATCAAATGCCGCTCCATCTGAAGGAGGTGATGGCGATTTACTACTAATCAAGGAACCGGCTTTACTGACGAGATGCGCATAACAATATCGTGCGATATATCGCCCAGCCCTAATGTAGTGTGTGTGCTCAGGAACAACACATGTTGTGTGGATTTCAACACATGTTGTGTAGATTTTGACACATGTACTGTGTGTGCTCAGGGACAACACATGTTGTGTCAAATTTAACACACAACCTGTGTCGACTCTTAACACATCTCTGTGTTTATAAGGACTACACATTTTGTATTACCTTTAACACAACTAATGTGTTATACCTCTTACACAGAAGTGTGTTGAACTCTTTTACACACAAATGTGTTATTACACAACTTGTGTCAGATATGTGTCACATGTGACTGTAGTCGGTGTGTATTTGCCAGAGTTACTTTCTGTGTTTTTACAACTGAGTGTTTGGACGAACACTGAAACGTATTGTTAACTTGTGTTTATGTAGTCCAGTGACATTTAATAAAGAGTTTGTTTGAACATTTGGATGTTTTAGACATCATGAATCTACATAGACAAGCTCTTATTGAGAATTAACAGAGGTTTAGATGTTGATGTTTCATTGAATGTTTTATTTGAAGTCACCAGAATCGTGATTAATGGCTCCTTTATTTGAGCTCTTGACCCTTTACTCTTCTTTTAGTTTTTCTCTGACTGCTTTAACTGTATTTTAATAAAATACATTTGTTATGGAGAGAAAATGTGATCAGATGTTTCTTGATGATGTCATAATCAGCAAGTGCTGATCTGATCAAGTTTTTGAGTATATGGATGGTGTGCATTTAATTTATTTACGTGCAGTTAGTTATAATGATCTTGTGACACGTCCAGACGTCATGTCCGGTTGCAGAGAGTGAGTGCGTGGAACACCAAGGACGCTGAACTCCTAAAACAATTAAAGATTCCAAAGTTTCCTCCTGATTAAGAACTATTGACATAAAGGAAAATCAGTTAAGTAAAGACGAGGAAAAGGATCACTGGATGCCGAGGAAAAAAGCACTGCAGGTTATCTCCAACCCTATTGTTACCTCACCTGTTCCAGCTGGGAGAGGATCAGCTGAGAGTGAAATGGAAAGTGACGCTGCGCAGGTGAATAAAGCTGAATTAGCTGCCTTGATCCGTGCAATAATAAAGGAAGAAATAAACGAGGCAATGAATAAATTACAACCTCAGTTTGATGTACTGAAACTCGGAATGAAGGATTGTAAAGATAAACTCGTTGATGTGGAGTCGGGCTTGTCCGGCATGCACGACAGAATGGATGAAGCGGAGCGTGTGTGTAAAGCTCTCCAGAAAGAAAACAAAGAACTGAGAGACAAAACTCTGCGGCGAAAGAGGCTATTTTACAAATAGCAAAGCAAGAAAAAGTCCTACATTTCAAAGGGATGAATGTCAACATTTTTCCGGATTTAACAGCAGAAATGTCCAAGAGAAGAGCACAGTTTAAAGATCTGAGAATGAAACTACATCAGGCAGGAATAAAACACAGTTTGATTTATCCGGCGACACTGATTATAACATTTAATGGAGACACAAAATATTTCCAAGATCAGAAATCGGGAGACATCTACTACAATCAAGTGATTGGACCGACGCTGTCTGGCAATTAAGTAGTCTAATGATTGGACTTCGCACCAGAAACAAGTGCATCAGATGCAGGTATGATGAATTGAACTGAATTGAGAACTGCCTGACATGCATCTCGAGGAGTTGGGAATTGATATATGGACATAAACTTGAGGATATAATTACTGATTCCATAGCATTACATATTATATTGATTTATCTATTATTGAATGGTTAAATTCAGGAATTCAAGGAAAACTATTTATTTAAATATAAAGACAGTGGAAACTAAAATACAGCTGTGTCCTTTCACTAAGGACTGTTAATGTTTTGCCTAATTTGTTAGCATTAAGTGTCAGATAAAATATTTTACAGCTTATAGTAAGAAATTACACATTTGTATGTATTAATTAGGCTGAGAATTATGTTATGGAAATGGAAGTCAAGAGGAGTTCAGCTCACTTATTGCAACCTTGACAACCAGAGTGGCAATACAAAATTGTCTGTCTGAATTTATGTGTATGAATGTATATATACGTGGTTTAATTTAGTCGTTTTTGGTAAACTGTTTTGCTCCGATATAGAATCTAACAGTATGAATCCAAAGAAATATGATCTTTAATATGTTACATAAACTACCAAAGAAAGGTCTTATAATTGCCCATATTAATATACGCAGCCTCAGAAATAAATTAAGTGATTTAACAGATATACTGCAACCAAATAAAGCGTCGTCGGGAAAACTCAATTCGCGTATCTACCCCGAATTGATAAAATAAAATAAAATAAAATAAAATAAAATAAAATAAAATAAAATTCTGAATCAAAACTATAAGGAAACACCAGTACTTTGTTTAGGCTTGGTTTGTAGGGAATTCTAAACCTGCGCACATATATTCAAACGCACATACCTTTGGTTAAAACATCTAAAGCCCTACTCATAGGGTGCTGTTACAGACCTCCAAATGCTAATAGTGAATATTTGGACAAAATATGTGATATGTTAGATCATGCTAGCAGTATGAATCTGGAAACTTACTTAACTTCAACATAGATTGGAATTCTTCTGACTGTCCTAGGAAAATCAAATTAATGAGCACAGCAACAGCATGTGGATTATCAGGTAATTAATAAACCGACTAGAATATGTATAAAAAGGGATGGCACTCGATTAGCTTCCTGTATCAACCACATGTTTATAAATGGACTACAAGTTTGCTCAAATTGCTTATCAGTGCCAGTTGGTTTTAGTGACCACAATCTTATTGCAATTGTAAGGAAAACAAAAGTTCCTAAATCTGGTCAAAAAGTAATAATGAAAAGGTCATTTAGAAGATTCAATCATTTACAATATGAAGATGATGTCAGAAATGCAAACTGGTCAGAGGTAATTCTGCAAAAGGATCCAGAGAAGGCTGGAGAACGTTCTTATAACAAAAGTCTGTTAGTTAGATTGAATAATGGTCAATCATCACTCAATCAATCACTTAATTAGCTCATTAACTTTAACACTCTTGAGTCTGGAGCCAAATAAACTCCCAGGAGAGTTAATTTAACACTGGAGTTTTTGCTGTGTGAGTTCATGGGTGGAATAAACATATGGCAGGACTTTTACTTTCTGACCCCTGGAATCTCCACCTCTGTTTATAACTTAGTTTATTACTGTTAAAAAAAAACATTTTGATTGTGTGTCTTTTTATCTTACACTGTTAACCCTTTCAACCCCACAGGGAAATCCACTCTACAAAGAGTAAAAAGTAACACTGACGCAGTGTTGCAGTGAGACAGGGCCAGATTAACCATTAGGGCAACTGGGCACTTGCCCAGGGGCCCATGACATCTAGGGGGCCCTGACAGGTAGGAAATACACAGAAATTTAATAAAGTTATCAAACTCTTTACGATCTTCTTCACTGCATAAAGTGCATCTACGCGGGTTCACGCGACTTTCCTCCCTCCCCGCTGAACGCCAGCGATTACTAATTCGTGAAATGCACTCCCGCTGGTTGAGCGCGGTAAAGTTCGTTTCAGGTTCGATATTAGCAGGACATTTGTTCTATAGGGTCGGTAGTCTAACAAAGATATCAATAGCAAGATTAGTTTTAACATTATGTGACCATTGTTTATCGACATGATGAAATATTCGTTCAAAATCATTCGTGCATTAATGCTGCATAATTATACCTGAGAAAGCTTTGACGCGTTTCCACAGCGCACGATGCTTAAGGGAACGTCTGCCAATTCCACCAACTGCGTTAAACGTAGTCTATAATTTGTATTATTTAAAATGACTTTTAACATTTAAAAACAGACGTTTTCAAATCCCAAATGTATTAATGTCAGTATTAATAAATTTTTTGTATAAAAGTCAGTATTAATGTCAATACTGACTTTACAGCTATAGCTTTCCTGGTAGCCTTGAGTAAATTAACATGTCTAAGAAAATCATTCATAAAACGTATAAATATCAGTTGAGCCAATGTTTATTTTCTTCACTGACACAGACGAAAATGAAAAGACTATCAGTCAAAGTTCAGCTTTAGGAGAGGTAGAAATAGGCCAGTATAAGAATACTGAGAGAATAAGAAATATGAAGATGAGGAGAGAGCAGACAAATAATCTAATGACAAGGTTTTAAAGCTAGCCTATTTCTTATAATTTTTTGGCCTTCAAAAGTCCTAAATTGCACATATGTAGGTCAGAGAAATCCAAATTTTCTCGGGGGAGCATGCCCCCGAACCCCCCTAACTACGGGGGGCCTTGAGTCTTGTTGCCCAGGGCACAGGAAATTGTTAATCCGGCCCTGCAGTGAGATAATTAAGAGAATATGTACTGTAAGTGATTGTTGAGCATTAGTGATGAACACCTGCTGTTAGAACAGAAAATAGAGAAACACAAGAACTACAACTGACTTCCAGCCATTACACATTTTTACACTTATTATTAACCAGTATGACTTTATTTCTGTCATACATCTACAGAAGTTGTTGTTGAGATGTTTAATTGAAAATGTTTGATTTGAAGTTACCATTATAGAGATCAGTGCTTGCTTTAGTTGGGATGCTGATGCTAAAACATAAGTTTTTATTTTGCTGCTTGAGCTGTGTTTTTACAAGTCACACTTGTGCACACACAGAGTTTATGAATGATTGCGGATATAATGATTATGATGACAAAAATCATTGTATTGCCTGGTCTTGCACTAAGCTAAGGAATTCATTCTTACTCATTCAAAGTTTAATCCTCAATCAAAAGTGTTACATTAGCATCACTGTGAAACCACAGCAATACATTACAATGACTCTTTTTTTAACACATCATGCATAAACCAAAAAAACAGAGCTACACTTTCTTTTAGAAACACAGAGATATCACAATTTAGCACATGAATCATATATATATATATATATATATATATATATATATATATATATATATATATATATATATATATATATATATATATATAGGGCTGGGCGATTTAAATCGCGATATGTTATGCGCATCTCGTCAGTAAAGCCGGTTCCTTGATTAGTAGTAAATCGCCATCACCTGCTTTCAGATGGAGCGGCATTTACTACAAAGAGCCGTAGTTAACTGACAAGCTGAGCCATATCGCATTAATATCGCGGACGTATCGCCAGCGATATTTAATGCGATATGGCTCCGCTTGTCAGTTAACTACGGCTCTTTGTACACAGCAAAACCTCCAGTGTTAAATTAACACCCCTGGTAGTGTATGAGTCCACACTCAAGAGTGTTTACGTTAATGAGATAACTAAGTGATTAATTTAGTGATGATTGAGCATTATTGAAGACACCTGATGTTAACAAGTAGAATCACTGAAGGAGAAAATCGCAAATTGTAAGTTACCATTATTGTGATGGGTAGTTGCTTTAGTTGGTCTCTGAGCCTTTTAAGTGTTCGCTACTTTAGATTTTGTTTGACGGTTGTATCTGAGTTAAAACTGCCAGTTGAACAAAGAATAAAAAGTGATCTGTGTTGGATATATTATGACAATCATCATTTGAACTTGATCACTGCTCATTAAGATCCTTCTTACTGAATTCGATTTATGTTGTTGGTTAATGCATAACTGTGAATCTAAATAAATGGCCAGAATTTTTGATATAATATAAAGGATTTCTTAAAAGTTTTTAAAAGAAAAATCATTCTTTTAGGCACACACAGATGTCAAGATTCAGTCTATGCATCTCAACAATGGTGAGGAGCAGAATATTCAATGAGGAAAAGTAAATTACATAGACAATTCAGATCATAATTTATTCATACCGCAATGCATGATGGGAGCCATTAATGAGTTGTGATTGGTGGCAGCCACTGCAACATGCTTTATTATTGTCACCATTGTTGAGATTCACAGACTGATTATTGATGTTTGTGTTTTAAATGAATATGTCTGAACATCTTTTTGATCAGATCAATGTTTATTAAATATTTTGAATTATAAGTAAAGTCCTGATAATCATAGGCTGAAGAATCACAAAACTACTGCTAACAAGTTAAATCAAACTATCTTAATATGTTTCATTTTTCAGATCACAGTATGACTATGTCAAAACATAACCAACACTATAAGATAACATTTTACTTTGTTCATTTAACTGTTATAAATCAATAACAGCAGACAAACAACAGTAAATATTAAAGTAAACATATAATGGTCTAGAGCCCAACTAAAGCAAACACCCATCACCTTAATGGTAACTTACAATTTGTGATTTTCTCCTTCAGTGATTCTGCTTGTTAACATCAGGTGTCTTCAATAATGCTCAATCATCACTAAATTAATCACTTAATTATCTCCTCAGCCCTAAATGCCGCTCCATCTGAAAGCAGGTGATGGTGATTTACTACTAATCAAGGAACCGGCTTTACTGACGAGCTGCGCATATCAATATCGCGATTTAAATCGCCCAGCCCTAATTCATGCTAATGGTAAGTTATTACAGTGGTTTTGTTTCCCCATAACTTTTATTTTACGGATAACCCAACATCCATAATTGTCATCAAAAGACATCAGGCTGATCCCAATTAATTTTGTTTTTCAGGTGTGTGTGTGTGTGTGTGTGCGTGTGTGTGTGTGTGTGTGTGTGTGTGTGTGTGATTTCTGTAAAAAAAAAAAAAAAGTCTCCCTTTGCTTTGAACTTTGATCGTCTAACTTATTCATATTGCAGATATTGTTTATGCTCTGACAGCAACATTACTCTAAAGTTTCTTTCTTTCTTTCTAACTTGTCTCTTTTTCTAACATCTGTCTTTCTTACTAAGGTTTCAGGGGTCAAACACTATGTGATCTGATTCACAGAATTGTACTTTTATGTGTATTTCTTTAAAGTGAACATTATCTGTACTACTTTTGTAGGAACTGCGATTCCCTTGTGCTTTTGTGTGTGTTGAATGCTCTGTACAGGTCTTGTAATATGCAACAGCTGACCCCAAGACGCCTTTCTACGACCTCCAAGGTCATCACCGGACCATCTTGGACTCGGATGACAATGTCGACTTACCCTCCTATCTGTACATAAGTGTAGAATTATTTTAACTTTGTTCTTTTGCCAATGAGAAGTAGCCAACATGTATGTACTGATGTCAATCATGCCTTCAGAAATGGTATAACTGGTGTGAGATTGTGTGTACAGTAGAGTCTCTGGCCTGCGACCCCCGTGAGAATTTGATGCCTGGCTCTACCGATGAAACTATTCTTCAGTAAATTTGTACTTATTTGATTGAACCTCACGACTCCTGGTCTTCTTTCATCATATCTGGTCCTGGGTCTTTAAGCTGTTATTCCCTAACACTAGAAACTTAGTTTTTCTATGAACTGTAACATCTAGTTCAGAATTGTTGTTCATTCTGATTTCAGAACAACAAATATCAAGCCTGTTTTTAAAGTTATAGCTGTTTTATACAACAAAGACAAGAATGTATGGAAATACTACAGATGTAAAACTGAACTTAAATGATAGCAAAATATGTTTTTTGGGTCATTGAGAATTATTATTATTATTTATTTTTTAGACAGGACATTCATTATTTGTTTAATGAATGTTTTTGTACGTTTAATAAAAATACAATATTATATAGGCATTCATTTATGTATATATTTCATTATTTGACAAACATGTACACATTTATACACGTTCAAATTCATAATTTCAAGTATGTTTGTTTTTTGTACTGTGTCTATGATCTTCGTTACTTAATTTATATTTGATAAACCTTTTTAAATCAATTACAAAATAATTACAAATGTAAGTATTTTATTTAAATAAGTACTAAAATGATATATATACATTGATATAATAATTTATTTGCCTTGCTAAAAGCGGCATCCACCTCCGACTTCCGGTTATTAGCGGCAGCTGACGTCAGCTGCCAATGGCAGCTACTTCCTGCTGCCAGCTGCCGATTTTTCGCTGAACCCCTACTGTTTTTTCCTCCTACATTGAGCCAGAAATCTCCACTTCAGTTACACATACACCAAACTTTACGCTTTTATTCTTATCTATATTCTAAAGGTTTTTACGGAGGGGTTTGTTCATATATAATTTTTCTAATTTTATACAATATTTTATTCCTTTTTTATTATTTTATTTTTTATGAAAATGTATTTATTTTTGGCTGTTGACAGTATTTTCTGATTTGTGAAGTGATATAGAGATATCCAAAAAACCTTTGACTCTAATATACCAAAAAATGAAACAAGAATTTTGAACTTGACTTTAGGTCTTGAAATATATAAAATTAGTGTATATTTAATTAGATGTCTCATTTGCAAATTCAAACATAACATAGAAAACTTGTAATAAAAAAATTGTTTGCAATTATTAATGTAATCAATCAACTGGTGAAGTTTGGTGATATCTATTAGTTTTTAGTTTTTATTTAATTTTTTACTCTATTCACCTAGGGTGTCTTGCCTTAACAAATCACAGTACATTACTGCCGTTCTCAACAATGAACCTATAAAAGTGGAGATTTAGCTCTTACTAGCATGGAGAACAAATATAAACAGACTGTGTATATATCTACTATAAGTCATAAGTCGCTTTGGATAAAAGCGTCAGCTAAATGAATAAAAAAATATAAGACTCAAACTCTCTTCAATAAAGAATCATGCCCTGTGTGAGTGTTTTAATGTTGATAATGTATGAACAATGCTTTATGAGCAATAATGCATTTTTTTCCTGAATAATCACATACTTGCAAATGTGAATTGATTTTATACAACAGTTCAACATACACAAAAGTAGTTTACATTTTAAACAGTATTTTCAGTATTGTTTGATCTATTTTGCATTTTTCATGAGAACTATGCCCTGTTTCGAACTATAGCTATAGCTGCCAGTGAGAGAGTTCCTTCATTTTTTGATTTTGCACTCTCATCAATCTTATTTTTGTTATTTTAGATTCAATTTTAGCCACTTTATATTCTTTTATAGTGAAATTGACAGAGTAATATGAAAATTTTTCACAAATGTTTTGTCACAAAACAATTATGACTGATTGCTACATTGACATCATGTAACATAATCAAGTTTAATGACGCTGATTTGATTGTAAGTCGTAAGGATGCATTTGTAAGTAACTGTGGATAAAAGCGTCTCTAAATGATTAAATGTAAATGTACATTTCACATTAGGCTTGTTCAAGTCCTTTGGTGGTAAACACGCATATGCATACTATCAGCAACTCACTCTTTTTTAAGTCGGACATTACTGAAACGCTGACTTTCGACTCTGCCTGTCGGTTTGATTCTTTCATTTAGAACTGGTTCTTTGGTTCAGTAACTGGTCTAGTAACTCGTAAGAGCCACTAGTGTAGAACTCGTTCATTTCCAATAAGTTAATTCTCAGGCTTGTGGCAGGTACACTGGCTGGTACATTGTTGATAAACTGATAAATTGAAAAACAATTAACGAGTCTCATGAAGAAATATAATCACAATTGTCTCTAAGTCTCGAGACCTTCTTCTGCAAATATTTTTCAATAATTCAAAGATAGCACAGAACCAAAGATCTTTGGGTTTATAAATGTTTAATTCAATACCAAAATTTCAGTAGTCTGTACCAACACCAGTAAAATTTCATGATTTTTGGTACCATTTTCGGTACCAAAGCAAAACCTATTGGAACGATTTAACTATTTTAACTATTCTAAAATAAAATAAAAATATTAAATAAATGGGGTAATTATTAATGGTAATAATAATTACATGTAAATAATACATTAAAACAGCACGTTTTTAATTATATGTAAACATTTCTTTAAAAAGGTCAAATAAAAAGAAAAAAAAAAGAAACATAAAACAACAAAGATTAAACAAAACAAATGGCAAGTCTGTAATTCTGTATTCACACTCCAAGACTCAAAGTCTGTTTTGACATTCAGTCAAAATATTCAGTAATCAATATATTTTTTTCTGCCCATTGCTATAGTTATCACTATGCAGTTTCGGATTCAATCCTACACTTGAATACGGTAAATAACAGTGTAATGTGTAATTAGCAGCATGAAAAATACAACTTTTATTCAAATAGCAAATGGGTTATACAGAAAGCGAGCAAAGATCATTCCCATTATAATCACTGAAGCTGTCAATCAGAGATCTGCACTCTTGCAAAAACTCCCGTTATAACCAAATGACACTGTCCACACTGCACAATGAATCTCTTACATTGTGTTTATAATTAAAGGATTGATGAGTGTGTAAAACACATAAACTCTGGCATTTTGAGCGGATTCTGACTAACATGTCTGATTGGCCACTGCATTCACATGCTCAATAGACATGATTAGCTACAATGCTTCAAAAAACACATTGTAAATAGAAACACTGAATGCTTTTCCCAGAGCAGTCACACAAACACTGAATCCTCGGGCGTGTTTAAAAACAGCCGCCTATCAGCAGGTACCAAACTGACCTAGGACAGGTACATTTTTAAAATCTCAGTACAGACTCAGTACAATACTTTTGACACTAACACTAGTCACAATAGACAGCAAGTCCTCTGTAATCATTGGAAAACAGTTGAACTGGCTCCACTGGGTTTTTTTCGGACATGACTTTCTTTCTCTTATTCTTTGGTTCAGTAACTGGTGCAGTTGCTTCTAACTCTTCATTGGCGTCAACCGACAAACTAAAGTCCGATTAATTTAGATTTTGAGACCCAGCTCGACCAATTCCTCACTGCAGATCAACTCAAAGAACGATTTGTTCAAGAATCGGACCTCACTAGTATCTGGAGTTTCTCCTGTGGGGAAGGTATCAGCTCTACCCCAATGGAGTCTCTTTGATGTTTGAGGAATATGTCACCAAACTTTCTGGTCAACATCAAAAGGAGAATACAAGTTTTAAATGGTCTTTAGGAGACCAGACTTCTCAGAGGCAGCTTGGGCCTCTGACCCCCAGGAGGCATTTCACAACTGATCCAACTCTTCTATCAGATGCAACTCTTCTATCAGATGGAATGTAACTGGTAAAATTTTCAAATCATGACACCAGAAGAATGGAAAGACAGTGTCAGAGAAGATGGTTGTGAATGTGTGTAACTTAGTGTTAGTTACAGGATCAGAGAATGACACCGTTCCTCTGTCATAGTCCAGGTGAACTCTCACTCTCTCAAGCTTCTCTTTCACAGGAAAACCAAACCGCTCATCCAGTCCGTACTGCACCCACCAGACACCAGAGTTAAAGAAAACACCTCCCTTTCTCTGGTTTGATGCTGTAGTTACTCCAAGACTCCAGTACAAACTCTCTTTGACCTCCACATCCCAGCAGTGTGTTCCTGCGTTAAAACCCTCTGAACCCAGAACACACGAATACTCATCAAATCTCTCTGGATTATCAGGAAGTGGTTGACTGTTCAAGCTCCATCTCACACTGGTCAGATCATCAGACAGGACTAGATGTGACTGAGCCGAGTTTGGATCCAGAATCACAGGAGCTGATGAGACACAATCAACAGATGCTTTTATTCTGATGTTCATATAATGATCACGAGTGAACCCTACACAGATTATTAGGAATCATGAAAATCATCCTATTGATCAAACACATCAGACATTTTCCTCTGATCACTGTCAGTGTTGTTATAGTAAACGTGCTTGAGAAACTTCAGATTTGCATTTCATGTCAACAGAAACTGATACTGACAAAACAACTGAACTCTAAAGATCCTTTGTATTAATGTAACTGTAAATATCATGTTCATCTCTTGTTGGTGTAGTAGCTAATCTATAACGCTAAAATCAGACAATCTTCACCCATGTGTGATTTCCAGTGTGTGTGTAACTGCACAGATCTTTTGCAGACTCACTGTTTTGGACGATGTCCTGCATCTTCTTCCAGACTCTGAACGGCAGGTTGCCCAAGTATCGAGACACATGAATCAAAGCTCCAGAAGCCATCTGTGGATCCAGCTGTGAGATCTGGACTCTGGAAGAACATTCAGGAGTCAGAACTACACTGGCTTTGGATCAGAACCAGAGAGACCAGAGGCATCAGCAGATCACTCACCTTTTCATTGAGACTGAAAACTTCTGCAGAAAAAACACACAATTTATCATCAAGAACTCAATCAACCATCAATCAATCAATCAATCAATGATGTGAAATCAGACCTTCAGAAAGCAGACGTCACTGGCTTTCATCATGTCCTCCATGTCTTTGATTGTGTATGAAAGATCTGAGATGTGTCTATCCATCTCCTCCAGCTTCTCCTTCATCATCTGCTTCTTCTGCTCCTCTTCCTCCCTCAGTGCAGTGATTGTAGCTTCTTCTTCATCTCTGAGAAACAGATGAAGCTTCTCAAACTGCTGTTTAATCAGACGCTCTGTGTGCTCAGCTTGAGACTGAAATCAAAATCACATTCACTTCAATCTCAAAGGGAAATGTGGGTTAGTTAAAAACAACTTTAACTTTCTGAAGTACTAGTATTGTAGTAATAGATGTTCTTTCCCTTTACTCTGCAAATACACATAATTCTCACCAGCCTCTCATCACAAAACAAGTGTTAAAAAGCTTTTTAAAAAGATTCATAAAAAAGGAAAAAAAGATGAACATAAATGAGGTTAGAGATTAAAATATTGCTAAGTAACTAAATGTAAAAAAAAAAAAGTTTAATCTATTTAACAACCTTAAAGGGGTCATGACATGAGAAATCAAATTTCCCATTAACTGCAAGTTCCCTTTCAGTCGGTCTCTCTCTACGTCACTTCGGTGACTGACGAATAGGAATCTCGCTAGAGATTCTACTCTACTTCGAGTGTAACTAAAACTAGTCAATGCACATTGGCATGCGATAATTGCATCAGCTGCGCTGCATCGCGGCACCCGCATATAATGAGCAGCAGGTGCATTGCATCTTAAACTTTTCGATTCGGAGCCGAGTGGTTTTCATGTCTGCTCTCTACAAAGCGGTGTTTAAACTGAACAACTTGAGTCTTTTTGAAGATGACATTTAACCTGTGTATTTCTGGATTCGTTCGTAACCTGGCGCTGAGGGATGGTCTCGATAGCTGTGTCACGTGTCTGGACTTCAAACACGCTGAGATAGCGTTCATGGATGAGTCATGCACTCATTGTGGGAAGATGACCATCACAGAGTTGCAGTCGAGACTCCAATACCTCCAAAGAGGTGGGTCCCGTGCCTCTGCCTCGATCTAATCCTCCCCAGAAGGTTACTTCAGGCAGTAGCGGGGGTGATTTGAACCCTCACTCCTCATGCGTTCCGCAGCCAGTAGAGCTGCCACAGGAACGCACTGGACCATCTCAAGGCACTGTACTAGCCATATCCTTTGGGGCTCCGATGTCGATCACTGCATCGGAGGGTGAGCCAGACGATTTGGCTTTGTTGCCTCCTTCGGGAACTGTAGCATTGCTCGAGTCAGATCCAGAGATGATGGCCATGCTCTCTCAGGTCACTGAGAGGGTCGGGCTCGAGTGGAACCGACCACTGTGTCCCCAGCGCTCAAGGCTATACGGTTGGTTTCTCAGGGTGGCTTGCGCTAGTTCTCAGCGTCCCACCCCAATACCTTTCTTTCTGGAGGTGCATGGGGAGCTCACTAGATCGTGGACGGCACCTTTAACTGACTGAAACCTTCTTGGTAGCCCTCACCACCCTTGATGGCAGGGCCTTGATGGGTTACATGTCAATTTCCCCACCTGGTGGTGGAATCCGTGTCTCCCTTCCCGGGCTTGTAAGCACTCATTGGATTTCACCAGCAAGGCTTACTAGGCCTGTGGGGAAGCCGCCTTTGCCATACACGCCATGGCGTTGTTGCAGGTCTATCAGGCAAAGGCACTGAACAAGGATGGCCATGACCCAGAAGTTCTGCACAGCCTCTGGGTCGTGCGATGTCCACATTAGTGGTCCAGGAACGCCATTTCTGGCTGTGTCTGGCCGACATCAGGGAAACCGACAAGTACAAGTTTCTTAATTCCCTCGTGTCCCAGACCGCCCTCTTTGGCGATGTGGTTGAGAGCTTTGCCCAGCAGTTCTCAGCCACCCAGAAGCACACTAAGGCGATTTCACACATCCTGCCCCGGCGGTCCGCTGCTGCTTCCACCCATCTTCTGCTTGTCGCAGACTGCACCATTCATTCCTCTGGGCGAAAATCACAGTCCTACTAGCGAAGGACGCGATAGAGCCGGTCCCTCCCTTCAGCGGATATGAGCACAGGGTTTTACAGCCCCTAATTCATTGTATCCTAGAAAAGTGGTGGGTTACGGCCGATCTTGGACCTGCAAGTCTTGAATCAGAGCTATCACAAGCTACCATTCAAGATGCTGATGCAGAAACGCATTTTCGAATGCGTCCGTCCCCGAGATTTATTTGCAGTGATTGACCTGAAGGACGCGTACTTTCATGTCAAGTCAAGTCAAGTCAAGTATATTTGTATAGCACTTTTCACAATACAGATTGTATCAAAGCAGCTTCACAGTGTTAAATTAAAATAATACAACAAGGTTTGTTTCTAGTGGAATTTATTGATTGATAAAATCAAATTTTTTGTCTCGATTCATGTCTCGATTCTTCTTCGACACAGACCGTTTCTGTGCTTTGCGTTCAAGGGTCGAGCATATCAGTACAAAGTCCTACCCTTCAGGCTGTCCCTGTCTCCCCGTGCTCGGGTTGGTACTGAACTGCTTGAATATGTTCAAGGGCAGGACGGCGGTCCCACTGAAATTCTTTCAGAGGCTCCTAGGGCATATGGCACCCGCAGCGGCTGTGACACCGCTCAGCTTGCTCCATATGAGGCCGCTTCAGCACTGGCTTCACTCCTGAGATGGGTGTGGCAGCACGGCACCCACCGGGTGACAATCACACCAGCATGCCACCAAACCCAAAGCCTGTGAACAGACCCTTCATTTCTTCAGCGGGAGTGCCCCTGGAACAAGTGTCCAGGCATGCTGTGGTTTTCAAGGATGCCTCCGTACAACGGTCATGCAGTTGCCGGGGTTTGGACGGGTCCCCACCTGCATTGGTACATCAACTGCCTAAAGTTGCTTGTAGTATATCTTGCTCTTAGCCGTCTAAAAAGGCCACTACAGGGCAAAGATTTGCTTGTCTGCACAGACAACACTGTGACCATGGCGTAAATCAACCGACAAGGTGGTCTACGCTCCCGTCGCATGTCGCAACTCGCCCGCCATCTCCACCTCTGGAGTCAGAAGCATCTGAGGTTGCTTTGGGTCAATCATGTCCCCGGGTTGCTCAACTGTGTAGCCGACGAGCTATCATGAGCTGCGCTCCCAGTATAGTGGCGACTCCACACCTAGGTGGTCCAGCTTATCTGACGTAGTTTCGGAGCTGCACAGACAGACCTCCACATGACTTCTTCGGGGAAGGATGTGGCTTCCACAGCATTCCTTTTCCAGGGCACGCTTCCCCAGTGTTATCCAATGGTCTCACTGTGTCAAAACAGCAGTGATGGACTTCTCTGTGTAAGTAGGATGTTTACACAGGGCGCTGGATGGGGTCAGCATTCCGCAGGATTCCTATTTGTTGGGCACCGACGTGACGTAGAGAGTAACCGACTGAAAGGGAATGTCTCGGTTACGTATGTAACCCTCGTTCCCTGAAGGAGGGAACGGAGACCTCACATCCCGTCGCCACGTCTGCTGCGCACCGCAGTGGCAGTCAGGTCACCGGCTCGGCTCCTCAGTGAAAACCTGAAGATGCAATGCATCTGCTGCTCATTATATGCAAGTGCCGCGATGCAGCGCAGTTGATGGAATTATCGCATGTCAATTTTCATTGGCTCGTTTTAGTTAGACTCAAAGTATATTCAGGGAACCTCCTTCAGGGAACGAGGGTTACATTTGTAACCAAGATGTTTCATAACTTAAAACTTCCTCCTGATTAGCAAATAATATATTTAATCTCACTCCAAAAAAGGCTTTTCTTGATTTTTTTTGTGATCTGTGACATTGACAAAAAGTTAAACATCATTGCACCATAGGCCCAGTCACCATATGTTCAGGCGCTTAATGGCTGACATTTGCTAACATTGGGAGTGAGCATTGTGCCAAAAGCAAAAGAAACAATTCTAATCACTGACGCAGAACAAATGAAAGAACGAGTGATTAAAAAAACAGTGTCCAGTTTAAACAGTTTGTTTGCATCTCTGTACAGATTTTAAAAGGATACCAGCATCGGAAATGCGTGGATGGTTTAGTCTAATTGCATCCCAGATCATGTCGGAGGACTATGTGTTTGTTCGGAGCATTTTGTTTTGTAAACGAGGCAGTGTAATGGAGAGTTTGCAAAGAATCTTTTGTTGAACGATGAAGCAGTCAACTGTATTGGGTCTGACGGCAGCAGCATCACAAACCGCAAGTAAATGATTTTATAATGCTTTTGTCAGTACATGATTTTACATGGATTATGTTTTCAAAACACTTGTGCAATAGCAAGTGGGCGTTAGTACTGTTTCATATGCAATGAAGCTAGCCAATCATAACAGTGGCCGTTTACTGACAAGCCTTAAAGGAGCCGCACCTTTAAAAACGTATTATTTCAGACAGAGGGTCAGAATGAAGATAGAAAATAATCATTTTCCGCATTTTTTTTTGTGTGTGTAAAAAACATTAACATTATAAGGGAACCTCAAGGAACATTAAAAAAAAAAAAAAAAAAAAAAAACCTTGTCATGATCCCTTTCAATTACATGAGATATCTTACAATTGTCAAAGGTGACATATTTTTGCTCAATTCTTCCCTCAGGTAGATGCATATTGTCAACAGCATATTGAATATTAATCACGTTGTTTGTGCTTGCCTAAAATGGTTAACTGAATGCACAAAGAACGAAAGGTGAGCGCTAACCACTTGCACGTTAGTCCAGCCCACTGCAAAAGTACCCAGAAATCGGAGGCTTCGTTTTACGCAAACGATTACATTAATACACTTTATACGAATTGAGTATGTCAGACAAACCAATTCAGATTTTCACATCAAATTTGTGAATGTCAAAATAATAAACCCTCACCTTGATGTGTTGAACTGTTTTCTCAAACTTTGCTTTAATGTTTTCTTTGTGTTTCAGTTTCTCTTGTAAGGGCTTCAGTGCTGTATTGAGCTCCTCCTGGAATTGTGAAACAAGTGAAAATACAGAAGATATTCTTTAATATGTTAAAGAAAATGGTACAGAGACATACATCGTTTATGATATAGCCTACAACTTCTATGATACAAGTTTTTATCCTAAGATGTGAATCTGTCTTACCTTATATGATGAAACCACTTCACCGATGGGTCTGAATGTGTGACTGACGTGTGTCTGTGAAGTATAGCACACTAAACACGCAGGCTGTTTGTCCTCCAGGCAGAAGAGTTTGAGTTTCTCACTGTGTAAACTGCAGAGCTCCTCAGACCCTGATGACTGGCTCTCGTTTTTCTCCTTCAGGAACGCCTCACACAAGTTCTTTAATGCAAGATTACATGTTGGATCAGATTTTGATCTTCTCCTGCAGACAGGACACTCCTGAGTTTTCTTGATCTTCCAGAACTGTTGAAGACACTCTTTACAGACACTGTGACTACATGATAAAATAACAGGAGCGCTGAAGATTTCACGACACACAGGACAGATATAATCATATTCAGCTGGTGAATTCATTTTCACCGTTTGAGCTCCAGAAATCTGAACTTTACTTTCACTTTCTGAATGATGGTTTCAAAAATGAATAATCACAAAGATCTGCTGTCTCAAAACAAACGTCTTAAAATCCTTTAAAGCATTTCCCCTCATTTTCCACTGATCGCTGATTTGTCTTTCCTTCTCTTCTTCTTTTGTTGTTGTCAAACACGAGAGTCAGTGTGACAGGAAAAGAGAAATAATGAGGCACTCTCTTCCTGGTAAGTGTTGCAAGAGGGTGGAGTTTCTGATCATCTATGGTTGCATTGTTAGCAGGTCAGACGGCAGTGTCAGGATTTCTTTAGGTTAATGTGAACAAAATGCGTTCAAAATTAACTTGAATCATCAAACTCTCAAAAGATTAATGCTAGAAAACATTGAATCAGCAACATAATAATAAAAAAGACTCAATGCACTTTATTTGCAAGTGTGTTTCATTTATTGCTATTTATTTGTTGGTAAGTGTTTTTAAAGCTAAACAAATCTTTATCACAATGATTCCTTCACATGCTGATGTTGCAGTGATAAACACACATCTGTTTAATGCGCTGATTGTAAGTGTTTGGAGACAGGAGACACCAAACCAGTACTGTCTCTCCATCTGTTCTGTGTAATCCTCATTCACTAGTACATTTACTGTCACATTGAAGGTAATTACCAGAAAATCAATTTACATTTGACATATTTCTTCTATTTCATATTTCAGACACTTTTATTCAAAGTGAGGAATACAACAGAGTGATTTGTCTAAAGGAGGAAATACAGGAGAAGCGCCAACAATACAAAGTCATTCAATATGGAGCCTCAAAAAAGAGAAAAAGATTACAATTTGAGTTTCATAAATTCGAAATTTACAAAACTACTAACGTTACAATTCGCTGGAGCAGTGAGGAAGAAATACGAATATTTACAGATAATTTGTTTTTGTTTTAAAAACTGTCATGGATCAAGTGCAAACGGCAATCTACTTTAAATGTTTTTTTTAACCTACAATTGAAGTTTTGAAAATATTAAAGTAGGCTATTTATTCTGTAGTTTGTCGCGGTCAGTGGCCAACTTATAAATAAAATATTAATAAATTAAACTATTAATAAATAAAACTATACATTATCTCTAAGATTTTACCTCAGGCCACCTCACTGGAGATTGTTCGTGCGCTAATCAACCAAACATGGTAGCCTATTTAATTAGCCTGCGTAATTAAACTAGAATGCTTTCAAATGCACACAACTGTACACATCTAAATTGAGATTAAACGCAACGTAGGCAAAAACGGTGAACAGACTCAGGATTGATCAATCAAATAGGCTTACCTTGTGTCTGCTGGAAAGTGACTTGCAAAATCAGGCAGGCGCGTGCGTGCGTGCGTAGTAAACAGAACGTGCACGCGCTGCTAACGCTGCAACTTTGTCTCGTTCCCCATTCAAAGCATCTCTAATATTCACAAAGTATAAATATTATGAATAGTAACCAACCATTTACTAACTAAAATCTGTTAATGCAAATTGTCCGTGCTGGCATTTGCAATTAAGGTATATTCATATCAATATAATCTCCAAAGAAATAGAGCTATGACAACATTTGCATTTACTTATTGTTTGTAGTAAATTAATTAGTAAATGTAGTAAATTAATCATAAGTATAAAATTACCTTGAGTAATAGAATCTGGTACTTCTCAACCTTTCAGAGCAACATTTTGAAAACTTGCTGGATGTCATTCAATGTAAAATCACTCAATATTAGACTGCTCAGACCCACGTGCTTGGAAATATGACCCTTCATATAAACCATGTGACCTTGGTTATAAAATGTAAATACAATTTTACCTCACAAATCATAATCACTAACTTTTAATAATCTTGTGCTTGTAACACTCACTTTTCCTGCACATGAATAATACATTTTAAACTATATTGGAAACACATGACAAGATTTCCGATAAATAATAACTAGACCCATTTCCTTTGATTCACATCAATTACGAATATTAATTATTGGGTTCAGAAAAGAGAACAAGAGAAGACATACATTCCATTCATTTATTCAAATAAAAACAGACACTAAAACAATTCAACATAATTCATAAAATAATGTTTATAACATAACATAATACAATGATCAAAATGTTTACCGCTTAATTTTCTTGTGTAAACAGTGAATTAACGTAAGAATAAAACAAACTTACAAAAATAACACTTCTGTGCTCGTCTTATTGAAGTCCTGGACAAATCCTGCATGCAGATCAACAGCTGAAAGACAAAGTGATCGCTGATCGCTGTCTAACAGATGAAACGTTTATTCAGTGTATGAACAGAATGAACATAACCAACAGCAGTTCAAAAGATCCAGATTCACTCCAGAGTCAAACTAACGTATTGAACTGCATCCAGCTGTTTCTCAGCAGAGATTCTCTACTTAAGCAACATGAAGTAAGAGATCCGTTCATTAAAACATGGGAACACTCATCAGGACCTGCAGTGACTCTCAGCTGATCAAACTCTCAGACACAGTACAATTGTAAGCTTGTTTGTTTATTTCTGAAGCAGGAAGTTGTAAATCCCAAAGTTATTGTCATCTGGAGAAATCAGCTTGTCGGCTCTGGCTTTGTCCAACGTCCAGCGCAGAAAATCCCTCCGTTTGTGCCACTCCTGAAGCTCCTCATCGCTGTGAGCGAAGTCACAACTCATGCCATCAGCACAACCATCATCAAACCTGTCAATCAAACACCACCGCCAATGAGCACAAAGATCACTGCTAATGACAGCTGTTAAAAACGTGTTTACACACCGTTTTCAACTAAAAACATAAAACTTTTTATGCGTTTTGGCTGTTCGTTTACACGACAACGGTGTTTTGGAACGGAAAGTTTTGAAAATGGGTTTCAAAGTGCAAGTTTGTGAAAACGGTCAAAACGCGAATGTCTGAAGACGATGACATCATGCACGTGCGTATTACGTGTTCAGTCTATAGTGTTTCATCGCCATCTACTGGCCTGGCAGCAGAATACAGCGTTTTTAGTCGTTTTCGCAGATCCGTGTGAATGGGGATCGTTTTGACAACGGTGTCGTCTGTACGTGGAAAACCTTAAAGGAAAAGCATCTCCGTTTTAAGCGTATCGTTGTTGTGTAAACGTACCCCGAGTCACAATTAATATTAATTCACTATCAATATTGAATATTCAAAGTAATATTCTGTCGTTACTTTGAATAGTTTGGTTATTCAAACTAATGACAGATGAGGGGAGCTGGTTTACTCTGACCAGTCTGAGGAACTCTTCAACAAATCTGACTGATGATGGTGTACCTGGGACAGATGGAGAAACAGGGTCCAGGGAAGCGATAGGACCAGGTCAGACTCTCGTCCTCTCCCTCTCCGCTAAACACCCTGAGCTTGTGTTTCTCTGAGGAGATGTGCTGCTGCCACTGCCGATCGCTGTTACTGTGTTTCCCACACAGAGGGCAGTAGAAACTGTCCTGCTGCACCAACAAACACACTCCATTAGCACACGTGGAGGACAGTAAACATGAGAACGGCAAGAGTAAACACATACCATTAGTTCTGCAAAGTCCGTCGGCATGGTGATCTGCTTCTCTTCTATTGGCTGAGGCGGCGAGGTGCCATCTGACGCTCTGTTCTGATTGGACAGCCAGACGTCAAACACCTGCTGGACGTCTGTGACTGCAGCGGAGAGCATGTGAACTCAATTAAACCAATCATTCATTCAGACTATTTGACCCCTTTCACACAGCATAAAGTTGCCATAATGACTTTACCGGTAAACACTAGGGGTGTAACAATATATTATGTCACAATTTATCGCAATACAAAAATTCAACAATATGTATCATGGATAGTGACAATCTGCATTGTGGATAGTTCACCCAAAAATAAAAATGACAGAGAAAAAATTCACGTTTTCAGAGTTTTAGTGTCAGTACTACATTAAACTACTGTATATAAATGTTGAATATAATGTATAATAATGCAATGGGGGAATATTTGTGGGTCCTGATAATGCCAAATGTCTTACGTAACCAGTAAAAAGTGGCCTATATTATTTTAAATAAATCTAGTCAGTGACAGAGTGCAAACATATTCATCTACAATAATTCTGTATTTTCAGCTTCAGAATCATGAATATTGTTATTCTGGTGTCTCTATTGTCCTGTGCCTTGGGTTTCCAGCACCAAGTCCAAGCCTATTCATTTACACTTAGGGATGCTCATTTCGGTTAATTTTCCTGACCAACAACCGCCGCTCGTTATCCGAGTATTAACCGTTAACTGATAAGATTATAATATTGAATTGGCATTAAATAAAAATAAAATTGACGCGTAGGTTAGCTGTGACCCGTTAAAAAAAAAAAAAAAAATTTCACGGATTTATTTTAACGCGCAAACAGCAGCATACAGAACAGATCAACAACAGATCCTGGATTCACATCAAATTTTCACGCACCTGCAGCATTTTTGACAGTGACAACAGAGAAAAACTGAATAAAATAATACAAATAAGAAACATAAAATAGGCCTACACTAAATATATTTTTTAACTTAAAAAATTAACAAATTAAGATGACAAAAAGAAAACACTGAATCCGTTTGAAGCTTTGAAAAACCGGCAATTTTTTTTTCCGTTAGACTACGTTTTTTCGTCAAATAAAAACAGCAGGCCTACCTCATTCCACACCTTGTCTAATTTTTATTTTAAAAAAGTAACATGTCTACATGATGTGGGGTTAGTCTGGGGTTAACCTGTTGACAGTTAGATCCGCGGCAGAAAACACCCTCTCCGATGGCACAGATGTCCCGGGAATACACAGATAACGTCTCGCTAGAGTGGCCAGCTTTGGGAAGCGCCTTTGCTCTCCACCAGTCAAGAGAATATGTCTGCAGGCACACGTGGTTGTGCGTGTCGACGCGCCCCGTGAGTTAATAAATATAGGCTATATAGTATTTTTTTAAACCATGCAGCAAACTCAAAATAAAATAAAAACGTTTTCACTTTTAAACCGTTTAACTGATAGTATTAATCGGTCAAAAATTTTACTTTCGGTTAACGGTTAAACGGTCAATATGAGCATCCCTATTTACACTCACAATGTAACACCAAATTTAGCATTTTAATCAACATTTTTACAACCTTTTATCATGTCTTGGAGTACTGCAATAATGTCGTATCGTGAGTTCAGTATCGTGATATGTATCGAATCGTGACATGAGATTATCGTTCCTCCTCTAGTGAACACACATATACGCTGTTCACACAAGCAACGCCGTTCTGGCTGCTTACCGGTAACAGACCATTCACACATCAGCTCCAAAATACCAGTAAATTCTGTGATGTCAGTAATCGGAAGTGACCTTTAAGCACCGTACGGTTGTATTCATCCGCCCGCATGAAGAGAAGTGCTTTAGTTTCATTATCTGCTCAATTTGACACATTTTTTTGAGGTTTGAGAGACAGACATAAGGGGATGGTCAAACAGGACATGTTTTTGCTCTTAAAAACACGAGACGTACATAATAGTATCCAACTGCAGAGCCGCAGCGCTGATGAATGGAAAAGAAGGCTGAAAAAGCTGCGAGACGTGGTGCAACGGTCAAAGACGATCATCTAGCGCATATTTACATAGAAACACAATAAAGCTTACTGTAAACAGCGCTGAGTAATCACATCATCTCCATAAGAACTTTATGATTATGACTTCTTACGTCAGCCCATTCTGACCTCGTACGTGATCATTCCAGTAATCTTCATTCTGTGTTCACACGTGATCTCTTACCAGTAATTTACTGGTAATGTTACAACTTCCCTTACTGGTAAATTGCCAGAACCATAACCGGTATTTTTGAAAAGGTCCTGATCACACATGATCTCTTACCGGTAATTTACCAGTAAACACTGCATGCATGTGTGAAAAGTGTTTACGTGTAGACTGTGGCGTCAACTGAAACCAAATTCACACACATGTACAAAGTATGTGAAGTACATACTGCACTGGTGACAGAAAAGTACACTAAAGTCAGGACAGTTTGTTGCAGACTCAAGTGTCTTGTATCAGTTGAATTTTTGGCTCAAGACCAGTAATATTTCCGCCATGTTAGATTTTTTGTAAAACTTATTTTTGATAACTAGTCCTAGGTTTTTTTTTTAACCAGTGCAAAGATTCTCTGGAGTCAAAATATCAATGATTATAAAAAATAAAAAATATATAATAATCGATTCATCACCACACCAGCATGCCAAAACGGACAGATTGGGGATAATGAATGCCTACTTGCTTAAATAACTCTTGAATGGAATGAGATAATTTAACCAAATTTGGTGTACTTATGTATGGCCTTAATATGAGGACACAGGCATAAAAATTGTGTTGCTTGTCCACTGCTTGAAACTATAAACGAAAAATTTTTTTAAATGGTGGATGGTCCGACTGACTGACAAAAATTGGCTTGCAGTGTCCAAGGTGCCATCATGGTCTATAAAGACATTCGCATTATGTTTAAAAACATGACTGACACCAATCAACTTTTATCAGCTATTAAAAATGGTTAAAGAGGAATATCAAAATGAAAAGTTGTGGGTCTGTTTGACTATATCCCAGAGGTCTGTGCAAAACTTGAGGAACTATCATGTTTTAAGTGTGTTTAAATGATTGTATATTATATTTCGCACATACATCCATCATTCGTACATGTTAGATCTCCTCATTCTGAACAATTTTTATCAGAAAAACTGCAATTTGTTTTCCCCCCTAAATCAATCAGCCCTAACACTAATCCTCATCTATCACACTACACAGGACGGATAGTGTGTGACTTGAGCTTCAGTGCATGAATACACATCAGTGTTGACTGCGTGTTTGGTTTGATGCTCACAGCCGTTGTTCTTCATGTACGTCCACAGCTCCTTCTCCTCCTGACTGTGAGCGAAAGAGCAGTTCCCGATGTAATGACATTTACGCTGCTTCAGCACATGGATGCAGATCTGTGGGGAAACATTCAGTGTTAGACGCCAAGAGCTCACAGTTTCAGCAGCCTTATTAGATATAATAGATTGACTGTTAGACTTGGTATTTCACTAGTTTTCCTTGAGTAATAATAAGGTCCTCCATACTATGAGTTTATAACAGTACAGGTTAGGGCTGCCCTCGACTAAAGATTTTTCTAGTCGACTAGTAGTTGTTCATTTAAAGGGGTCATCGGACGCCCATTTTTCACAAGTTGGTATGATTTTGAGTTTGTAACATACTTTAACTAAAATTCCTCAAAGGTTGTGTAAAACAACACCCTTTTTAACTCCTCAAAAACAGCTCTCTTCCGTGGGGGGTGTCGAATGGCTGAGGGCAGAAATGGGAGTAAATATGCTAATACGGGACAGTCCCTCAGTGGTCGTGGGCAGAGCATGAGCAATATGGCATCATATTGCTCAGAAAATCCAAACGGCTTGATTATTGAGAGTGTTTAGACTTTTTGAGGATTAAAAAAAAGGAGTGAATGGATTTTTTTCATTGTATGGTGGTTGTGTCCACACACTGCAAAGACACAATTATATGCAAACACAATATAAAAGTGAATTTTGCATCCAATGACCCCCTTAAGCCATTAGTCAACAAATCACGCATTCATATTAACAAGCCATAGATCATAATAATGCACCTTTAATTGCCTATATAAAATACATACAGCCTAATCAGTGCACAAATTTAAACATAAAGCTTGCCACAGCGCACCGGCAAACATAATGATTATGAATGTGTCGTGAAAAAAACAGAATGAGACTGACTAAACATCGTAATAATTTATTGGTAATGTTTTCTGTGTTTTGGGCTGCAGAGATGAAGTCAACGATGCTGACTCGTCATATCCGCAGTAGTGGACGCGCATATATGCACGTTTCATGCAGATTCGTAATCGGAGAATATTTATTATCCATTGGAATCTGTTCATTCAAATGTAAAAAAATTCAAGCTTTCTATAGCCTAGATATATTTCTCATGTCTGTGAGGCAAGTATACACTGAGTTTCGATTAATTTAGCCTATGTGATGCGCTCAAGTTCCAGACCGAATCGACTGAAAGCGCCATTACTTCACTAAAGCACAACGTTTTGTTGTTGTAACTTTATAAAAATAAAAGTAGACCCTTTACAGTTTGCAATACTCTTATCTGCGCGCTCTCCACACACGCCGAATAACAGCACACATTCGTCTAGGTTAACATTAGAGCGAGCAGACATGTAAAGTGCAGTTACATACAAGTTTCAAGTGATATATTTGAGGTCGATAAATGATAGGCGAATGTTTGGATTTAATGGCGTTAACGATCTGTCTGTTACAGTCTACGTGATTTCGCCACTTTTTCAAGGGTTTTTTTTTTTTTCAACTAATAAAATGTTGGTCGACTAAGCCTCTTCAAGTCGTCTAACGGTAAGTCGACTATTAGGGGTCAGCCCTAGTACAAGTATATCATATAGAGAACAGTACAGAGTTCAGCAGGTCAACTAACCTCACCTCATCTGTGCATCAAACAGAGTAAAGGAGTTGTTTTCACTCACGTCATATTGCTGAGGAAAGGTCTTGGCATAGGGCACAGGTCGCACTGAGACCCACTTCTTCCTCTCGTGAGACTTGACCAGTAAAACCCTCCTGTCTTTGGTCCAGCTGAAGAGAGACAGAAAGAGGAAGAGAGTGAGACGGGTGGTGTGTGTGTGTTTAGGTGTGGCGTCTGTGTGTGTGTGTGTGTGTGTGTGTGTGTGTGTGTGTGTGTGTGTGTGTGTGTGTGTGTGTGTCCGTCTGCACCTGTGTCGGGCTTTAGCGGTGCAGTACTTCAGCGCTCGGTCCGGTTCGCTGACCAGCCCGTCTCTCCAGCACTGACCACACACGAACTTCAGCATCAGCTCCAGCTCGTGACCTTTGACCTCAGCTGCGTCACCACTTCCTGTTCCCTGCACCTTCCCATTCGTTTGCTCTGCTCTGATTGGACTTTTTGATTTGGCAGCAGTGATTTTGTTTGGTGATCGTGAAGCCACAATCACAGGCTGATGAAGAGACAGAAAGAGTTGATCACAACATGCGTTATGACACAATCTAAGTACTAATTAGTGCTGTTTACTAAGTCATCACTAGCACTAGTGTTCACAGGGATCAAACCTCTAACACTAAGCATTTCAAGGATAATTCACCTAAAATCCAAAAAATCCAATGAGACTCACAGTGTATAGGAGCAACGGCTAAATAATAAATCACATTTCATTTTTTCATTTCAAGAGTTGGAAGAACATTTTATACATTTCATAAATGACAATTTATCCTTATTTACTTGCCCTGGTGCTCTTCTAAAGTTGTATGATTAAGGATGTATTTTTTTGCGGAGCACAAATGGAGAAACTTTAGAAAATGTTTTTCCTCACAGTTATTAAATAACGGTATGTTTTATTGGCCTTTAAGCATCATTACAGGTTCTTAATAAAAATTGTCATTAAAACACTGAATTATTTAGTTGTTACAATGAAACATCAATATTAAAAGACCAAAAATAAAATAGAGCAACATTTTAAAAGCACAAATTACTAATCTAAATTAAAATCTAATAAACATGTTTTGACAAGCATGAGAAGAACATTTCCTCATACAAGTCATATAACTTTAGAACAGCACCAAGCTGAGTAAATAATGATAATTATTGAATAAATACATTGAGATTATATTAACATTATGTAATAACTGAGAAGAGACTCACACGCTGTTTGTTCCAGTGTTTCTTGGACTCCTGCACGATCTCTTCATGGCTGATTCCTAAACACAGAGAGATGAAGTGTGGTGAGTTTATCTGATGTAATGCAGCACCTCAAACATAAAAATCTTTTCTTTTCTATTATTACATACATAACTGATGTCTTAATTGTCATTATTATAAGTATTATTGTCATAGTACTATTTATTTTGATAAAGTATTAATTTGTCTGTATTTTTTTAAGATATTACCATTCTCTTGTAAACCAATTTTGAATTCATAGCAATAAAAAAAAATTCCTGTCAATCATTATTGTGCAAAAACTCGTTTTTAAACTCTCAAAGAAAAGAACAAAATCAAACATCACAACACACTGTGTTGAAAACTGATGAATGAATAAATGCAAATCATGTTTATGATATTTTAGATTGGTAATTTGTATATTTAAACCTTGGCTCTATTTGCTCTAAAATTATTTTCAATTTTAAATTGTTGGTCTATTTAGTATTTATGTTTCATTGTAACAGTAAAATAATTCAGTTTTTGTATGACAATTATAATAATGCTGAAAAGTCACTAAAACATAAAACAATAAAACAAGTGAGTATATACAGATACTTGACTAAAATAATGTTTTTTTGTCCCACTGCAAATGTCACGTTTGTGCATTTTTGTTACTTTTTTGTGCCATGTTATTTTTTCTGTCGCATGTCAATAACAGGTGTGTAAATGTATTGTGTGTCTGTGTGTGTGTGTGTGTGTGTGTGAGATCTCCAGTATGTGTGTGTGTAACAGAGTCTCTTATTTCTGTTGTGTGTGTGTGTGTGTGCTCTCCAGTATGTGTTTGTGTACCAGAGTCTCTAATGCGAGTGTGTGTTGTGTGTGTGTGTGTGTGTGTGTGTGTGTGTGTGTGTGTGTGTGTGTGTGTGTGTGTGTGTGTGTGTGTGTGTGTGTGTGTATATGAGATCTCCAGTGAGTGTGTGTGTACCCGAGTCTCTCTGCAGGATCCAGATCTGCAGTTCGATGAGCGAGTGAGCGAAGCAGCAGCCGTCCTCCCTCTTACAGCCCAGACTGAGCTCATGGCGACACACATCAAACTGACAGTGAGGACTCAGCGCTCGGATCTTACTGTAACTCACAGTGCTGCTCTTCACCACGTGAACCAAACACCTGACAGACAGAGACACATCACACTCAGAGATGCTTTATCTATAATATATACACACGGATGGATGGATGAGACAGTTAGATATAATGATAAAAAACAATTGATGGATGGATGGAACAATAATGAACCAATGGATTGATGGATGGACAGAATGAGATATAGATAGATAGATGATAGATGGATAGATAGATAGGTAGATGGATGGATGGATATAGATTGAAGGACGGATAGATGGATGGATGGATGGATGGATGGATGGATGTAGTGTTGTCAAAAGTACCGACTTCGGTACTTAAATTTAACAAAATGTGACGATACCAGTCTATCAGCAGATCCCTAACACATCCACTGCTTTTAACCCTTTAGAACCGGCTGTGTCGTCGCCGACACACACCAGCAAGCTGTATTCATTTTACCGTAATTATTCAACCGTTTACACTATCAAAACCATTCAAATTGCCCCTGACAGTAGACAACATGCGCTTTTCGGCAATATACGGCTTATTACGGTAATTTCATGCTTTCCGTCAGCAAATGACAGCAGATTTTTGGCAGCGCGGGAAGGAAGGATTTGAACAGAGAGATACGAAACGCGGCAGGTTAGAGTGTTTTGGATTGCATAAAATAATAAAAGAAACAAGCAAATACATGGCGAAAGAAGTGGTAGACAGCAGAAGAGGGGATTGGGATGATTTTTAATGAAACTTGAGAAGCGGATGGCCATTACTCTTTCATGTATCTAAGCATGTAGTGTGTGCATTTGTATGAAAAATGTGAAAAATGCATTTGTATTTCATTGTGTCCTAAATGAAAACTGTGCAACCCAATGTCACAAAAAAAGACTTGTATATATGTATTATAGTTCATACATTGTTTTTTTTCTAAATAAAAAATCAGTAAATTTATTCTCTTTTTTTTTCTTTTTCTTTTTTTTTTTAAAATTCTATTTACAAACTCACCACACACAATAATGGTCAATAACTGTAATTTGTTGAAAGCTAATCTTTTTCTGAAAAAGATGACACCTTGCACATTGTTTTAGAATTGTACACTCAAAAAAGCTAAATATGTGAAAAACCCCTATTTTAGCTTCAGGTTCTAAAGGGTTAAGAGCTCCTGTGTGTGTCTATGCAAGCGCTTGGTGAAGAGTGTCAAAGATGTCATTGTTGATCATTGTAGCCAATCAGAGACATATATGTTGAGCGCGTGAACACAGTGGCCAATCAGAGGTGTTTAAGAATCTGTTCAACAGCGCTCATAATGCTAGAGGGAAATGCTGGTATCGTCACATTTTAATATTTCAGTACTGACTTGGTACAGAAGTCTGTACTTTTTGACAACACTAGATGGATGGATGGATGGGTGGATGTTGTTCTCACGTACTTCTTCTTGTCGAACTGATGTTGTGTTTGTAGATTGGCACACACAGCTGGATTCTCCTTCCAGCGTCTGCTGATCACTCTGGGTTTACAGTCAAAACAGGCCTGATGAAGGACAGCATCACAACAGAGAGGCACACAGAGAAGCGTTAGCCATTAGAAACACACGACTCAACATCCACAGCAGGTCATTATTTCCTATTTCAGTAGTTAGTTTTACCTAAATAAATATTTATCTACGTAAAATGATGTCACTTACATGATATGAAGTGTAAGTGCTCTAGAAAAAGCTGTTTTGTCCTACATAAGGCTCAGTGTTAATTTCATTAAAGTGGTCATTAACAATGTTTTTTCTGATTTTGTCAATGATTATATGAAAATCACAATACTTAAATGCATTAGTTAAAACATGATGTTGACAAAATATGACAAGCAAAACAGCAAAATATTAATAATGAACAAACAATTTTTTTTGGAAGAAGAACAAGAACGTTTGTAATAATCCAATCATGGTCAATAATGTTATTATATCTTATTTCAACAGATTAAGTTTTAACAAAACAATATGTTTGTGTTGACACACATTTAAATGACGATTTAATTAATATATAGCCTAAAGGTTTTGAATATTTTTATTTTGCACTCTCGTCAAACAAATGTTTTCATTGACTAAAATTTGAAAATTAGATGCAATTTTATTTTTTGTTAGTTTAAAACTGACTAGGGGTGTCGCAATATACCGGTATTGACGATAATCGTGATATTCAAAGCATGAAATATCGACATCGTGTTAATTTAGAGCAATACAATATACCGGTATTGGCGATATTGGCGTTTTCTAGACGCAGCGCTCGTCCGCGCCCGCGCAGCTAGAGTGAAACACTCTGTCCACACCCGAAAAAAGTAAGCTGAGCTCGCCAGTATTAACAACAGAGTTCTTCGGCTTCAAAGAAAACAGCACCTTTGAGGTGGTCGCACATCCGACGAGAAGCGCAGCGCCACGTCTTTAAAATTCGAACACATTCTGTATGAGTGTACACACACCGGACGAGAAGCACAGCGCGGTTCTATTCGGCGTCTGTCCGCGGCGCCCAGCAACGGCTCAGGACCTTGTTCAAAATCCTGCCGCGACACAGAGCGCAGAAAAAAGTGTTCAGATCACAGACTCAGCAACTATTGTATTTAATTGTACAGTATAATCATAACATAGTACAGACATTATCTCAATTCCATAATGTCCTTAAACATAATGATATTGCTGGCCATAAACTGAGAAAGTGCGTGTCCGGTGTGCAATACCTGGAGTTGTCATAGACGCGATGCCGTCATCATGGAATGGGAAACGTGACATTAACTGTTAACAGGGGGTTTCTGTGTTCATATATTTAATAAAGGGTGATTATTAAAATTAAGAACCCCGTTTTCTTTACTCATCTTATTTTTGTATTTGTATTTGCACTTGATTTTTTTATTCAAATCTGCTATCTGCATGACTTTATTGGCACCAGTGCAACAACAGGTTTAAGAGCTTTTCAGTTCTTCAGGAAACCTTCAGCAGTGTTTGGCTTCAGTTTGAAACCAGATAAACTTCACATGCTTGTCTTCCTTCACAAAAATTTGCCATAGATTGAGTATAGATTCTATAGATATCGCGATATATCGATATCGTGAATTCTTTTGGTCACAATAACCGTGGTGTGAAAAATCTAACATCGTGACAGCCCTAAAACTGACTAATATTAATGAATATGACAAGAACTTTTTGACTAAATTTAAAGGACAAAAACTATAGCTAAATAAATCTTATTTTTAACACATTTAAAATAAAATTTTAGCTTTTATTGTTATTTTAATTTCTTATGTATCTCTCATGATTATTTAATGATTTATTTATTTTTTAATCCTTTTCGTGTAAAGCACTCACTTTATATCAGTAACACCACATTATAAGACTCTTCCAACTGAGGGATAAATTCATCAGTAAAAATCTCAAGACTGGTATCGAATCGTTAATTTTCACCACAAATTGTGTGTGTGTGTGTGTGTGTGTGTGTGTGTTGTTACCTCACAGAGGAACGTGAACATGCCCGTGTGTGTGTTCAGGAGTGTGATGACGCTGAGTGTTTGTCTCTCATTGGTTCCAAGTGGATTGAAGAGCAGCTCTCGGACCAGTAAACCCCGCCTCTCCTGCGTCCACACGTCAATCTCTTCTTGACAATATGCAAACGTACAGCCCTCACCGTACTTACACACCTGACTCTCCAACACCTCTACACACACACACACACACACACACACACACACACACATAGGGAGGATTTAATCACATTAATTAAGGTACTAGTTAGGCTTGCTACGATAGTGACGGTGTTCAGAAGCAACTGAAGTTACATCACTTGCCCACCGCAGCACTGCCGCCTACTGTCGATTTTGATTATTTTTTAATTTTTTCAAATAAAATAATTTAGCTCAGTTAGAGAACAGTCACTACAATTAAAAACTGAACGTTGTCTGCTTAATAAATCGTGAGCTGAACGAGAGAGTCGCAGCACAAATCAGCAGCATTAACCGATGGGAAAATATCCTCACGTCACATCGCCAGTACTCGTTAATTAAATCACTGAACATGTGACGCACCTCTGCAGAGCACAAAGGCGGCCTGGAAGTTGTTGCGAGTTGGGCGGGGCCGGATCCGCCTCCAGGGTGAGTTAGCTCCGCCCCTTCGCCGGCACAGCAGAAGATCCTTCTGACAGCTGTGGTTCACTTCAGACCTGAACTCAAAATCCAGCACACCTGGACCTGAGAGAGACACACAAACTCATGAGTTAAAGCCAGAGAACACGAGTTACGTAATCAGATTACTTTCAAGCAACAAGTAAAGTAGCATTACTTTTAAATTAACAGAATATCTGACAGCTCTCCTGTCTCCATGTTGAGAGAAATCAGATGAGATGGATGGACAGATGAGAAATAGATAGATAGATAGATAGATAGATAGATAGATAGATAGATAGATAGATAGATAGATAGATAGATAGATAGATAGATAGATAGATAGATAGATAGATGAGAAACAGATAGATGGAGATGAAAGAGAGATAGATGGATAGATAGATAGATAGATAGATAGATAGATAGATAGATAGATAGATAGACAGATAGATAGATGAGAAACAGATAGATGGAGATGAAAGATAGATAGATAGATAGATAGATAGATAGATAGATAGATAGATAGATAGATAGATAGATAGATAGATAGACAGATAGATAGATGAGAAACAGATAGATGGAGATGAAAGATAGATAGATAGATAGATAGATAGATAGATAGATAGATAGATAGATAGATAGATAGATAGATAGATAGATAGATAGATAGATAGATAGATAGATAGATAGATGAGAAACAGATAGATGGAGATGAAAGAGAGATAGATAGATAGATAGATAGATAGATAGATAGATAGATAGATAGATAGATAGATAGATAGATAGATAGATAGATAGATAGATAGATAGATAGATGAGAAACAGATAGATGGAGATGAAAGAGAGATAGATAGATAGATAGATAGATAGATAGATAGATAGATAGATAGATAGATAGATAGATAGATAGATAGATAGATAGATAGATAGATGAGAAACAGATAGATGGAGATGAAAGAGATAGATGGATAGATAGATAGATAGATAGATAGATAGATAGATAGATAGATAGACAGATAGACAGATAGATAGATGAGAAACAGATAGATGGAGATGAAAGATAGATAGATAGATAGATAGATAGATAGATAGATAGATAGATAGATAGATAGATAGATAGATAGATAGATAGACAGATAGACAGATAGATAGATGAGAAACAGATAGATGGAGATGAAAGATAGATAGATAGATAGATAGATAGATAGATAGATAGATAGATAGATAGATGAGAAACAGATAGATGGAGATGAAAGAGAGATAGATAGATAGATAGATAGATAGATAGATAGATAGATAGATAGATAGATAGATAGATAGATAGATAGATAGATAGACAGACAGATAGATAGATAGATGAGAAACAGATAGATGGATAGATGAAAGATAGATAGATAGATAGATAGATAGATAGATAGATGAAAGAGATAGATGGATAGATAGATGGATAGATAGATGAAAGAGAGATAGATAGATAGATAGATAGATAGATAGATAGATAGATAGATAGATAGATAGATGAGAAACAGATAGATGGATAGATGAAAGATAGATAGATAGATAGATAGATAGATAGATAGATAGATAGATAGATAGATAGATAGATAGATAGATAGATAGATGAAAGAGATAGATGGATAGATAGATGGATAGATAGATGAAAGAGAGATAGATAGATAGATAGATAGATAGATAGAGATGAAAGATAGATAGATAGATAGATAGATAGATAGATAGATAGATAGATAGATAGATAGATAGATAGATGAGAAACAGATAGATGGAGATGAAAGAGAGATAGATGGATAGATAGATAGATAGATAGATAGATAGATAGATAGATAGATAGATAGATAGATAGATAGATAGATAGATGAGAAACAGATAGATGGAGATGAAAGAGAGATAGATGGATAGATAGATAGATAGATAGATAGATAGATAGATAGATAGACAGATAGACAGATAGATAGATGAGAAACAGATAGATGGAGATGAAAGATAGATAGATAGATAGATAGATAGATAGATAGATAGATAGATAGATAGATAGATAGATAGATAGATAGATAGATAGATAGATGAGAAACAGATAGATGGAGATGAAAGAGAGATAGATAGATAGATAGATAGATAGATAGATAGATAGATAGATAGATAGATAGATAGATAGATAGATAGATAGATAGATAGATAGATAGATAGATGAGAAACAGATAGATGGATAGATGAAAGATAGATAGATAGATAGATAGATAGATAGATAGATAGATAGATAGATAGATAGATAGATGAGAAACAGATAGATGGAGATGAAAGAGAGATAGATAGATAGATAGATAGATAGATAGATAGATAGATAGATAGACAGACAGATAGATAGATAGATGAGAAACAGATAGATGGATAGATGAAAGATAGATAGATAGATAGATAGATAGATAGATGAAAGAGATAGATGGATAGATAGATGGATAGATAGATGAAAGAGAGATAGATAGATAGATAGATAGATAGATAGATAGATAGATAGATAGATAGATAGATAGATAGATAGATAGATAGATAGATAGATGAGAAACAGATAGATGGAGATGAAAGAGAGATAGATGGATAGATAGATAGATAGATAGATAGATAGATAGATAGATAGATAGATAGATAGATAGATAGATAGATGAGAAACAGATAGATGGAGATGAAAGATAGATAGATAGATAGATAGATAGATAGATAGATAGATAGATAGATAGATAGATAGATAGATAGATAGATAGATAGATAGATAGATAGATAGATAGATGAGAAACAGATAGATGGAGATGAAAGAGAGATAGATGGATAGATAGATAGATAGATAGATAGATAGATAGATAGATAGATAGATAGATAGATAGATAGATAGATAGATAGATAGATAGATAGATAGATGAGAAACAGATAGATGGAGATGAAAGAGAGATAGATGGATAGATAGATAGATAGATAGATAGATAGATAGATAGATAGATAGATAGATAGATAGATAGATAGATAGATAGATAGATAGACAGATAGATAGATGAGAAACAGATAGATGGAGATGAAAGATAGATAGATAGATAGATAGATAGATAGATAGATAGATAGATAGATAGATAGATAGATAGATAGATAGATAGATGAAAGAGATAGATGGATAGATAGATGGATAGATAGATGGATAGATAGATGGATAGATGAAAGAGAGATAGATAGATAGATAGATAGATAGATAGATAGATAGATAGATAGATAGATAGATAGATAGATGAGAAACAGATAGATGGATAGATGAAAGAGAGATAGATGGATAGATGATAGATAGATAGATAGATGGATAGATGAAAGAGAGATAGATAGATAGATAGATAGATAGATAGATAGATAGATAGATGGATAGATGAAAGAGAGATAGATGGATAGATAGATAGATAGATAGATAGATAGATAGATAAAAAACAGATAGATGGATAGATGAAAGAGAGATAGATGGATAGATAGATAGATAGATAGATAGATAGATAGATGAGAAACAGATAGATGGATAGATGAAAGATGGATAGATAGATAGATAGATAGATAGATAGATAGATAGATGAGAAACAGATAGATGGATAGATGGATAGATGAAAGAGAGATAGATAGATAGATAGATAGATAGATAGATAGATAGATAGATAGATAAGAAACAGATAGATGGATAGATGAAAGAGAGATAGATGGATGGATAGATAGATAGATAGATAGATAGATAGATAGATAGATAGATAGATAAGAAACAGATAGATGGATAGATGAAAGAGAGATAGATGGATAGATGGATAGATAGATAGATAGATAGATGGATAGATAGATGGATGAGAAACAGATAGATGGATAGATGAAAGAGAGATAGATGGATAGAGAGATAGATAGATAGATAGATAGATAGATAGATAGATAAGAAACAGATAGATGGATAGATGAAAGAGAGATAGATGGATAGAGAGATAGATAGATAGATAGATAGATAGATAGATAGATAGATAGATAAGAAACAGATAGATGGATAGATGAAAGAGAGATAGATGGATGGATAGATAGATAGATAAGAAACAGATAGATGGATAGATGAAAGAGAGATAGATGGATGGATAGATAGATAGATAGATAGATAAGAAACAAATAGATGGATAGATTAAAGAGAGATAGATAGATAGATAGATAGATAGATAGATAGATAGATAGATAGATAGATGGATAGATAGATGGATGAGAAACAGATAGATGGATAGATGAAAGAGAGATAGATGGATAGATAGATAGATAGATAGATAGATAGATAGATAGATAGATAGATAGATGGATAGATGAGAAACAGATAGATGGATAGATGATAGATAGATAGATAGACAGATAGATAGATGGATGGATGAAAGAGAGATAGATGGATAGATAGATAGATAGATAGATAGATAGATGGATAGATGGATGGATAGATAGATGAGAAACAGATAGATGATAGATGAAAGAGAGATAGATGGATAGATAGATAGATAGATGGATAGATGGATAGATAGATGATAAACAGATAGATGAAAGAGAGATAGATGGATAGATGAAAGAGAGATAGATGGATAGATGAAAGAGATAGATAGATAGATAGATGAAAGAGATAGATAGATAGATAGATAGATAGATAGCTGAGAAACAGATAGATGGATGGATAGATAGATAGATAGATAGATAGATAGATAGATAGATAGATAGATGGATAGATGGATAGATGGATAGATGGATAGACAGATAGATAGATAGATAGATAGATAGATAGATAGATAGATAGATGGATAGATAGATGGACAGATAGACAGATAGATAGATAGATATGGATCACCTGTAGAAGTGAAGCAGCTGCTGCAGGCTTGAGCAAATTCATGTGTTTGCTCCAGTGGGTTCTTGGATAGACAGGAAAGTGTGGAGGTCATGTGACCGTTCCTCTATAACACACACACACACACGAATTCTCTCTCAGGTTAAACAGAGATGCTCTAATTCGTTCATATCATCATCATCAGGCGTCACGCTCACCATATGAGAAGAGTTCGTCAGTTTGACCGACGGCAGAAAACTACGACAGACTTTCCCACCTGACAGAGAAATAAACACAGCAGAATTCATTTATTTGTTCCCAGTCTCTGAAAATCTGGATATAAAAGAGGAAGTCTCTCGAGTTCAAGATTTCTTTTCAAGTAGATAATGCTGAAGAATATAACGATCACAAATGCAAATTCATTGGTTAAGAAAAACATTAAGATCTTGAAACATTGGGAATCTCAAAATTGTATTATTTTTTATTTATTTGCATTAACTTTAGTAAATTATTTTAATCTCTCAACACTGCTAGTTTCTGGTTTCACTTTATTTCGATGGTCCCTTTAACACATTCTGTTGACTATAAGTAACGTTGCACCTTCATGTGTACTAACTCTCATTAGAGTATTAGTAGTATTAGTTGTAAAGTTACTTATATATATATAATATGTATATATAATTATGTAATAATTATGTAAAATATATATAAATGTAATGAATTATTATTATTATTATAGTCAGTAGAATGTCTGTTGGAGGACCATCACAATTGTCAAGTCAAGTCACCTTCATTTATATAGCGCTTTTAACAGTGTAGATTGTTTCAAAGCAGCTTTACAGAGATAATAGGAAATTAAAGTAACAGAGATTGTTTTGGCTTTACAGCAGCTCTAGAATAAAGTTATTGTCCAGCTTAAGTTAGTTTTGATTGATTGATTCACTTCCGTTGCAAATATCATTAGTTATTAACTTAGGGGCGGCTAACACGACACCGTTCGAACAGAAAACCCTGAATGCACTCCGGCCGCTCATTCGCACAACAGTGTTTGGTGCTCGAGAACGCAAACCCTAAAATAGATTCCAAGATTAGCAGTTAGCTAACTATAAATATAAACTTTAAATATAAACCATGAAACAAAGAGTTAGCAGATATTAAGCAGACAGTCTACTAATACTTAAACTAGAGTAGTTGCACAGTTACTTTTAAGGGGCTTTCGCACCGGAGGAACCTTTTCATAGTTCCTAGAACTGTTGGTGGAAGTTCCCGGATTTTGTCGTGTTCGCAGGATCTAGGAAAGATTTTAGTTCTAGGAACTCCTTTTGGAGGAACTACTTTACTCCTACTTCAGAGTCGCTCTAAACCAGCACTATAGGAACTATCCGTTGCGTTAGTGTTTGCTGATTGACCGAACGCACACGAAACACCAGCACCCGCCATTTTTAAAAAGGCTGTGTAAACACACAGATTATAGCCTCTATATTCACTCCAGAGACTAACTCTACAAACATGAAAAACAGTGATAGATGGACCTCTTAACCTTTACGCTGAGGAGAAAATCCAACGCAACTTTGAGGAGACAGAGTAAAACATGATTATGTATTTCTGCTCAGCAACACTGGACATCAACCACACGGCATACGCTAATAACTTTTCATTACTGTCTCCTTTCTACGTATAACAGTTCTATCTAATAACGTATCAGACAGGACTGTAAGACAGATTGTAAACTAATGAACACGGAGAATGCGAGCACTGGCGTTTTCAGCGCTGTCAAAATAAAGGTCAGAACAACAAACGTGCGAATGCAACCAGGAAAACGTTCCTATGGGAACCATTAGTTCTCGGGGAACCATCCTGGTGGCTAGATCCTATAACTATCCGGTGCAAAAGCCCCTTTAGTCAACAGAGTGCTGAAAAGGGGACATCAAAATGAAGTGTTACCAAATAAAATATCTAGTAGGTAATACAGTAATCTTGGACCTGGCAGACTGAATTCAGACAGCGAGTCGAGCACGTCTCCTCCCACCACCAGAGGGCGCTGCAGGGAAACAGCGTCTGTGGCTGGACAGATGGAGTCTAATGCGTCCAGGGTGGAGCAGGAGTTCATCTCAGGTTTAGTGAAAGAGTCCAGAGAGTTCAACTGACTCCCGACGGAGGAGAAGAACGCGGGAGGAAGACGAGGAGACGGAGACGAGAAACACACCAGGCCGGTGGGAACGACTCCACTCTGAGTGCCAAACAGGAAAGATTCAACTGGTAACTATAAGTTGTATCACAAACACACGGTTTCATTTCTTATTCAAATTCAGTGCCCTCACCTGCGGTGCGTCTTCCTCTTTGGACATGCAGTCCAGCAGACGGTCCAGCTCGTCTCCCATCAGGTCGTTGTCCTCCAGCGGCTGAGACACGGGCACCGACAGGCCCAGGGCCTCATGGGAGTCGCTCACGGGGACCGGGGCCGGTAACACAGGAGACGGCCATTCAGATGAACCCGCTGTCAAGAGGAGACGACAATACTGAACACACACACAATCAACAGCAGAGTTTAACAGAAACACTTGCGTGCTTAACGATCCAACATATATTGTATATTTGAGACCAGTGTTGGGCGTAACTCATTACTAGTAACTTGAGTTACGTAATCAGATTACTTTTTCAAGTAACATATTACTTTTTCCATTTACAACAAAATATCTAAGTTACTTTTTCAAATAAGTAACGCTAGTTACTTGTTCACATTTATTGACTGGCAGCTCTCCTGTCCCCATGTTGAGAGAAATAAAGTGCGTGTGCTGTGTAAACATGATGGTTATTTTAGTTCTAGACTAACTGTGAACATGCATTTACTCATCTCGCGTGCACGAAAACAATCAGTATTCCTCAAATTGAATTGAAACAGTTTCAGAAACAACAAAGCAAAACTTTTGTAATTAACTATATTCAATTACACAAATACACTATGTATTTAATCTCACTTTATTAACCAAAGTATTTGCTGCTGACCTTCAATGATCTAATTCCACCATACTAATAAGCATAAACGACTTTCCCAAACGCTTTTATCCAGAGCGACTCGCATTGCCTTCAAAGTATTTCATCAGCTCATGCTTTCTCTGGGGATTGAGCCAAAGACCTTGGTGTATCTAGCGCTGCTCTTTATTATCTGAGCTACAGGAAAACATGCTGCACTCCCTGCATTTCACACAGAGTAATAATAAATGTGTCTTTAAGTACCAGCAGAGTCAGCCACTTTCTCCAGCTCAACGGACGATGTCTGCAAACAAACACAAAACACAAGAGAGAGGGAGAATGTCTTAATCTGCTCAGCTGAGCTGCAACACACAGATCAAAATTCATGAACTGCTGATTAGAGTTTAAAAATGTTGATTTTGTTTTTTGAATGAAGTCCTGCCTCATCTAAAGGTGGAGACACGAGCCCGTCGTCCTCAAATCCTGACGCTTTCCCGCTCTGAGACAGAATAATAAAGAGAAAATATTATGCGAATCTGTCCGATAATATGATTATCTTCATGAAAGATTTCCTAGTTGCACTGAAACATAACGTTTGGAAACATGTCATGCAGGGAATTCTGGGTACTCACCGTAGAACTGACGTACGCTTTTCTGTTTTTCAAGCCTAGACTGGCTGCGATTTCCTGGGACAAATTACTGACCGTCTGATCCTGAAAAAGACACCAAAACCGTCACTGAAAACCCTGACAAGAACACTTACTAATGTGCAGCTTAACACTGAAAATGCTCCAGAAGATTAAGTTCATTTATCTGTTCATTAGACACATATCCCACAGATCTACAATCATTCCTGATTTTCCCAAACAAGCATTTAGAATTTATAGAACATTATAGGTTATAAATAATTTTCTTAATATACATATATAATATTCCCAGTTATGCCAGTTAACCGTTTATCTCAGTTCAAGTTCTTAAATATTCGTCATTCTGAAATTGCAGAATGTTTTTGAATACTACCGTATGTATTTACTTATTTTTATTGTGTATTAATTTAGTCTATTTATAGTCTGAAATGTTTTAAATTATTTTTGTGACGCGCTACTTTAAATGTCACATTTATACATTTAGTTAAACTCTATGAAAAGGGGTTGAGTAATATAGATTACAAAATAAAGAAATACATAAATATAATAACTTTGGGCATTTTAGTGATATTGAATAGTATGAAATGGTTTAAGTTTGTTTTATTTCCCATTGGAAACATAAATCGGACTAAAAGTATAAAATACAGTAAAAGTTGTGTTAAATAATTGTACATAATTAAAATGGTAAATAATATTGCATATTAAATAATATTACAAATGTAAAATATTATTTTTTTAAATAATACTAATTCACTAAATTACTTAACAGAAGAGATTTAATCACGTTTATTTAGCACTAATATATCAACACACATTAATGAGCAGCAACAGTTACGCCAGTTAACCATTTATTTCAGTTTAATTTCATAAACACAAATAATTGTGAAATTGCTAAACATTTTACTGTTTTTTTTTTTCATTCACTGTGTATTAATTGTGTCTATTCTTATTCTTATTCTACTTATTCTTAAAATGGGACATAGAGCTTTAAATGTCACATTTATATATTTAGTTTAATTGTACAAAATAGTAATAAGGGTTGAACTGTATAGATTCAAAACAAACCAATAAATATAATAATATTTGTCCTTTTAGTGATTATTGAATAGTGTGAAATGGCTTAATTTAGTTTTTTTCCCCACTGGATAAATAACCTTGATTAAAAATACATATTTGCAAAGTATAAAATACAGTAAAAATCTAGATAAAATAACTGTACATAATAATTACAATTTTAAATAATATTACATATTTAAAATAATTTTAAATACTATTAGTTGTTCACTAAATTCCTGTAAAATACACATTAATGAGCAGCAACATTTGCCTACATGTTGATGGCGTTTACCTGCGGTGAGGCCAGCAGACACGCAGCGCTGCAGTCATACGCCTCTCTCAGTTTCCCAGACTCCTTCAGACACACGGCTTTACGGTATAACGCTTTAGCGCTGTCTTTACACACCTCCAGAGCGCGCTCGCAGTCCTTCACCCCGCTGTCAAACTCACCCTGACAGAGAAAATACAACACACTTATACACTCATTGGTGATCAGTGCGTGACCGACACATCGGCCGATATTAGAATTTTTTCTGTTTGGCCGATAAGTGTCAGAAGCTGGCTTTTATTTTGACAGCGTGTGCAAGAGTTCCCGTTCTCCTTCACTAGTTCACTGTCTGTTTTATAATTAGACAGAACTGATAAACAAAGAAGGTGAATGACATTTTAAACAAAGTATTTTAGCGTTTACCTTTCTATTTTTAAAAATAGAAATGCACACTTTCTCATTTACTGTCGGCATTCAGAAAATATGAATTTATATAATTTAAAGTTACACTACAACAGGTACACCATATAACTTTTGGCTTTTTTAGTGGTTAAAACCCCCCGAACTGCACGCATTTTGCAGAAGAACATTGTTTTGGTTGTGCTTTTGTAATATGCAATATGCTTTTCATCCAGTTTAGAAAGATCTGACTTTAGCTTCACCCATTAATAGACACAGTACTTCCTTGAAAATAAATTCCAGCACAACAACCATAATGAAACAATCTTCACAATAGATAATGTTATACAATGAATTCTGACAGTTTTATCTGTTCAATGAAATACCTTACTCACCAGTTGAGTAATAAAAACACCATCATCTGTGTGTCGCTTTTACAACATTTCAAATCCACCAGTTCTGGCCATCTTTGAAAAGCCAAGCTTATGTTGATTCTTGTTTTATTACGAGCTCTGTCTCATTCTCTTTTCGCCAGCAGACTCTCCTCTGTTCGACTATTTTTTAAACCATTGATTCTCCGGAGGTTGGAGATTTATCGGCTCCATGTCGACCTTTCTCTCTCGTTGTGACGACTAATCTTACACGCGTCAAAGTAACCGAAGAAAGTTTTCTCTATTTACCAATAAGACCCGAGACACGCACGGGCGAGTGAAGCATGTGCTCTTTTTCCTGCGAAAACAATCCCGACAGGTCTAAAATATAAACGCTTATAATAGACTTACCATAGTGAATCAGTGTAAGACAATGTAAGAAGGAATTATGATGTATTGACTCATTTACATTTTGTTACAGATTTGTTTAGTTTTTTTGTTACTTTCTTTAAACAAGTCTTTAAAGGGGTGGTTCGGGATTTTTGACATCGGACCTCATTTTTAAGTCAGCCTGGTTGTTATTCATCAGTGGAGATATTTAAAAAAAAAAATTATCCAGTCCTTATATTTGGATAGTTAGCCGATGCTAGGCTAGCGCGAGTCAATGGTAGATGTTAGCCAGCCATTAAAAACCGTTTTACCCACTCCACAGTGCACCAAACGCAAATCAATTATAACACTAGACTATCGATGCAAATGTCCGTTGAGAGAATAATGTTAGAAATCAAACTTACCTTTCATCACATTGCATTAGTTATAATTTGTTCCCTGTAATCATAAGCCTTGTCTACAGCAGCAGCGGAGTGATATTGATTACCTAGGCAACCGAGTGAGCCGGTACACACATGTACTACACACACTGTAGTGCGCTTCTGTTCTGTGTTTACTTTTTGCCGCATTACTAACCGGAGCAAAGTAAAATTCTGCAGCTGCTGAGAAACTAGTTCCTTTGGGATCATTGAGATGAAAGGTAAGTTTGATTTCTAACATTATTCTCTCAACGGACATTTGCATCGATAGTCTAGTGTTATAATTGATTTGCGTTTGGTGCACTGTGGAGTGGGTAAAACGGTTTTTAATGGCTGGCTAACATCTACCATTGACTCGCGCTAGCCTAGCATCGGCTAACTATCCAAATATAAGGACTGGATAATTTTTAAAAAAAAATGTCTCCACTGATGAATAACAACCAGGCTGACTTAAAAATGAGGTCCGATGTCAAAAATCCCGAACCACCCCTTTAAACATAATTCCACAAACCTCATCAATCCAGCTCTTAGTTTTTCTGAAGCGTGGCAGAGCAAGACACATTTGATTAATTGGATCTAGTGTTGACATAGCTTTCACAATTCAGTTTGACCGAGTTGGTCAAGTGCCCACTTAACTACAAAGACTCTCACAGTAGGTACATTAATATAACAGGCTAAAATTAAAATGGAGCACAAACAGCCCGCTAAAAAAATTAGTGGGAGGATTTTGACCACATCTAAAAGTCCTCAATCTGTCTGGTTCTTACAGTGTCCCTCGTCTGGCAGTCTGTTGAAGGCCTCAGTCAGTTCACACACATCTAGCTGGAGTTAGAGAGGGATCTGTGACCTTGGGAAATGCTCAATACGCTCTTTTTCATGCTATCATGCCGTCCTTGCTCCTTATCCATGTCTGGAGATATCCTCGCCTGGTTCCTTTAACATTCCTTGCTTCCCAACGCATGACTTATTGACGCTAATGTATTTCTGCCGTCGCGTTTATATACACTAGCTGAACAATAAACCTCTGAAAAAGCTTGAACACTGAACTCTTGTCTGTGCTTTTAATTTCTTCCCATGGCGAGAGGCAACAGAGAATACTGGGGTGAAAGGGCTGAACCTTTATAGATTATACGACAAATAAAAATAGCCTTCGAAGCACACAGACTCACTCGATTAATGAGAGCACTGTTGGTTACAGTGTTTACTTTCACTTTTTATTCATGTTTTTAACAGTTTCTTTATTTGTGAGAATTAAGAATCAAGAAGTTGCTATGAAGAATAAATCACTTATTTTAAAGATTTAATTTTTATTCTGATTTTTTTTAATGTTGATTTATTTTTTAATGTTGATCTTATTTAGTAAGTTTGTGATATATTCATTTTAATGCAATTGTTATGCATGTTTTATTTACTATCTTTAAATTAAAAAGTGTGATGTCAAGTCAAGACATAAAAAATAAAAAAATAAACATTTGTCATCAATATTTTCTAGTAGTAATCAATATTTTCATTATGCACCATAACATATGAAACATCCAACAGGAACTTTACAGCTAAAACTGCAGAAATCAGGATGGAATCGGAGTCTAGAGACCCTGGCATCTATTTTTATGCAAATTTTGGGATACTGCATTAAAAAAAACACCAAAATGTGCATACATAAAAAAAATGCACGTGAAAAAAACTTTGAGGCGGATCATTTTTTTACCGATAAGACGGCGTGCAAAACCTATGAAAAATAAATAAATGTGACTTTACCTCAACAAATCATGTGATCAGAAAAATGTGACCACATAATAGCAGAGCAATCATAACTGGACAAACCAGCAGAGCGATGTCATCGAACAGCATTACAAATGTTAGTTCAGTCTTTCTAAAATGCCTGAGCATCAAAATAATTGGGTTTAATTTCCTCCCAGAAGCGTCTCACATGATCGCATTCTCAAACACCAGCATCCGAACGCAAGAGAACATGACAGCGCTCACTGCATTTCGTCTGCCGCTCTGAGACGCAACTCAATTATAATACAGGAAAGAGCAACAGTTTCTTCCCCAATTGCAGCAACTTTCACTTTTATTACAGATATTCTGCACCCATGATTTCCCAGGAAGTGACGATTTTGTTCTCTTGAACACGGGATGGAAACGTAAATTCGTAAAATGTTTTATGCAATGTTCCAACTTTGCGCCCAAGTAAAGTTCTCAGTTTTGTCTGTAAACACAGGTACACTCACCATGTTCTGATGTGCGGCCGCGCGGTTGATGTACAGACTCTCCAGCAGGGCGTCGGGAACGTGAAGACCCTCGGCCTGAGCGTAAAGAGACACGTTTACGCCCTCGCTAAAATGACCCCGCGCCTGAGTCCACTCGCCCTCTCGAAACGCGGCATTGCCCTCGTCCAAGAGATCACACACCAGCTGAACCACAAACCCCTGCAACAGGGACAGAAGAAACAAACAAATGCTCATTATGAACATTCGTTTAGAGCTATAATAACAATACCAGCATGCTAAATGTCGGAGTGAGTGTCTGAGTGAAATATTGCGAATGTGTCTTCATTTAGATAAGCATTTGTGTGCAGAATATCCTCCAACCTCATAGCCTGCAGGGTCCGGATAAGGCAGAGAACATCTGTAGACACGGATAAAAACAGTCACTCAAAATGATAAGAGTAATAGTGGAGAATGACAGAGTACTGTAGATCAGTGCTTCTCGACTGGCTTGTTTCACACGATCCGCTCATGTTGACATCTGTCGCATTTGACCAGATAACGCGTGAATTGGTGCCAAAACACTTTGATTGGATGCCAACACAATCTACTATCAAAACAAAGCGAAAACTCATTTTTGGGCCACGACCAGCCAGTTGAGAAGCGCTAAAACTGTTCGCTGATAGAATAGAGTTGAAGAAGTTTCTTCACTGCATTAAAGCAAGCACAATCTAATGAAACATGCTTCAGGGATAAAGCATTTTGACAAAAACAACATGTTGGTGAATCTTCTTTCTCCCGGCCTAATCGGCAACGGATCTAAACAATCTGGTCCGAGAATAATAGAGCGATCTAGTATTTATTTCTCTCCGCAGGGTCTGATAGTTTGTCATACTTGATGAAGCTCAGCGCTCTCTGAATCTCCTCTCTGCGCTTCTGCCGCTCAGCGCTCATGTTTGACCATCACAAGCCTGAAAAACAAACAAAAGCATGTGTAAAAGTTCATGTTTACCATCTGTCCGACAAATGCCTTCAATGTAAAAGTGCAATGTAAAAATCCTGTTTGATTTTTTACAGAAAAAACTGGTCTAGCTGTGATTTAAAGAACCTGTAAAAATACAGTGAAGATGTAAACACTTACAGAACCTGTAAAGTTTACAATTTAAAACTGTCTTTACCTAAAAAAAGTGACATATTAAAAGAGTTCACAAGAGTTATAAGATATTTGTCCATTTTTACTTAACTTTATATTAGTTTCCCCCCATTCATTACATTGTCAGAGAACTTACTGTTAACCAATTAACCATTTGTAGTCTTTTACAAATAAAGTTAACCATTTCTTTATGCGTTTATTCACCCGTTTATGCACCACATATCAAAGCCTGAAGGAGGTGACAATACTTTTAAATTATTACAGTATAAAAATATTATAGCATGAACTACATGCTCAGATCCTACTCAAAACCGCTAGTGCATTTGAAGAAGAACTAGTGGACATTTGAAACACGCCCAAGAGAACTTCCTCCCAGTTTCTGCAAAAACGAAACGGAAGCAGCTAGAAATAAACATTCAAAACGAGGACCCAAAAACACACAAAGTCAGCCACCAAAGAGCAAATATAACGTCCGAATACAGTCATATCACAATAACTCAAAAACTTTCCAGATGACTCCACTAAACTCACCTGTGTCTGGAGAAAATCAAGACCAAACGCGCTTTCTTCTGAGCTTCGCGCGTGTCTAGTTAGTGGTTCGTCTCTAAAACATTAGAGGAATGACTGACAGATTATGAACTGATCAATGTCAAGACATTTTCCAGACGTATCATGTGTCGACAACACTGCACTGTGAACTCGACCAATGTTTCCAGTTAATAACCGCTTCCCATGAGACGCACGCGACCGTTCCGCCAGGAGGCACGACTCCGCGTTCAAATCGCACTCTGAACGATTTGATATTATTATTATTCATTATTAAGAACGTTTAAACTGTGAAAATGTTAATTTATAGAGTCGATAACTGCTATACAAATGGAAACACGCTATTATAAACATTGTAAAGTAAAATTCAAATAACCCATTTCCAGGAATCATCGACATCTGTGATTGGTCCATCCCGAACAGCGCTGATAAAAGTAACACTTGTCATGTTACAGTGACTTTACGATATAACGGAGGTCTCTGGACACTTGTAAACTTTAATCGACAAATAATTATAAACATTTATAATCCTAAATTATTTTATAGAAAAAAAAAACTGCTAGCATACACTGATCTGTTCTTTACTAACATATACACAAACATACCTGCTGCTAGTTTTTGTTTTTAGAGATTTTTTTTTAGATTTGAGAGACCATGAATTCCCTGCCAGCATTTCAGTATCTCTACACTGAACTCAATACATCTAGTCACAGTAGGGGGGAAGACATACTGACATCCTTCTAATATATTAAAGCTAAACCTGCCAACAAAATCAATACTGTGAGTGTGAATTATTATAATTTTTGATCCTAAACCAGTTTTAACGTCGTTGGTATGTGTTAATTTTACTCATCACAGGCAGTAAATCTCAAACAAATGACAAAAAGACACGCAAAATTAAGGGCTCTAGAATTAGGACATAGAACTACAAACCCCATGAACCACTGCGCGGCTACACCATTTGCGTCATCAGCGCGAGCGGGAGGAAGCAATTGGGAGAAAAAAAAGAAATAGCCTACATTTACAGCCAGAAAGCATTTCAAACACCACTTGTAAGTACAAACATAATATTTATAGACTAAGTTTGTTCCGGGAACGAGTTTATAGTTGTAACAGGCTGAGTCGCTTAAAACGTGTTTTGTGTGTTGATCATATGGTGTGTGAATACATGTTCATATGGCAACAACAATACCCCACATTAATTTAGGGGTGAACAACAGCGGTTACACAATTAAGAATATTTAACGTTTTAACATGTAAAATAGGTTTATTTGTGATGAATTCATCTATGCACTTTAATATTAACAATAAAAAATAATTAAGGAAATACACTACAGATGAACATGGTAAAAGATGATCTAATAGATTTTGACTTATTGATTGATAATAATGTTTTGTATTACTGAAATGTTTACATTTTTTGTTTGCGAAGGCATTATCTAGTTAAATATGCACAAATTTGCATACATTTCCAGAAAATAAATCTTACTGTCAACAGCCAGAAAAAAAATACTTTCACCCTATTGTTAGGAATAAAACGTTATATAAAATCAGCTGTATGATACATGAACAAACCCCTCAGTAAAAACCTTCAGAATATAGACAGGAATAAAACTGTAAGGTTTGGTGTGTGTGTGTGTGTGTGTGTGTGTAAGAGTAAGTACCTCTTTAAAGGTAGTGGAATTGAAATCTACACACGCAAAATAGACAGACACTTAAAAGTGTATTGGATGTTTTCCTTTAACTAGTCTAAAGCAACATGTTATTGGAAAGTCCAAATAACTCAAATAGCCCAAAATCTCAAAATTTATCAGCGCATGAAAAATACAATGTTACAGTGTCTTGGCCTAATAATAAAAATAAAGTGGGTTTGATTCTAGTGTGTGTCTAATGTTATACTGTATCATCATGATTCACATGAACTGTTTCTTCTCTCTTTAATCTCGTATGTGTTTATATATGGTCTTCAGTCGGTGTCAGGATGGCGTCAGATGATGTGGCAAATCTCGCCGACTCGTTGGCGAAAGCTCAGGTCAGCGAGGGAGAGCTCAGCTATAAAGGACAGGGTCTTAAACTGGACAACGCTCAGTCCGGTGAGATCAGCCGATGATGATCATCTAGTAATGTCTCACATCTGTTTCTGCTGTGAATAATGTGTGGTTTTGTGCGCAGTGGAGGAGATGGTGAAGGAGATCGAGGAGTTTGACGGCCTGCGTGCGCTCAGACTCGAGGGAAACACCATCGGCCTGGAGGCGGCGCAGACCATCGCCAAAGCCTTGGAGAAGAAGAGCGACCTGCAGGTGCCGAAACCACTCTCCCAGTCTTCATTTTTATTAAACTCTAGCCTAAAACAGTCGATCACAATCTGAAAGTGGGTTGCAGGTCTATAAGCTAAACAAAAATTTAGAAATGTTGCCTTGGCAATTTAACTGAAATGAAAGCCCATTTCTGCCACAATCATGCAGATTCCATGCTTAAAAAGTTGAATTAGGGCTTGAAAAGTTAAAATTAAGAATTAAAAAGTATGTTGAAACTTTGACTTTATCTCATATGTCATAATTTCAACTTTTTAAGTCCTAATTTCGAGTCCATTTCCACCATTTTAAGAAACAATATTATGATTAAAAAAGTATAAATGATTACTTAAAAATTATGATTTTAAAAGTCATAATTATGAGATAAAAAGTTAAAATTATTACTGTAAAAGCCATGTGATAAAATGTCGAAATTACTTGATTCAATTACTTGAATGATTTCAACTTTTCATCTCATAATTATGACTTTGTAATTATGACTTAGTTTTTTTTTTATGTGCCAGAAATGGGCTTCAATAGAAATAAGTTTAAGTTGAAGAACAAAAAATGAAATGAAATAAAAAAAAATATAACATAAAAACATTTTAATATAAAAAAAGCACATAACAAAATGAATAAAACATTAAACTAAAATTGACTTGAAATATATAGTTTTATTATATCACAAACTAAAATAACAGGTTCACTTGTAGCAATAATAAATACGATTTGTGACAATCACAATGTTGCAGAGCCCCAAATGTGACACGATGATGGAAGAAATTAGAAATATTTATATTGATTATGAATGATGGGAATCACTAGAGTGTGTTTTGTGCGTTGAATTATTGGCTGCCAAGAGCAAGAAACCACATTTCGATGATAATATTATATTAATTTTAGGACTTTTTTGTAATGTTTATTTACTTAACGCCATTATTAGGAAACAAATGAATCTATGTCCTGTATGTCTATTGTTTCTCTCTCTGTTAGTGCTGCCACTGGAGCGACATGTTCACCGGCCGCCTGCGAGCTGAAATTCCTCCAGCGCTGGTAAGATCTGAACATTTAACAATTACACTTTTCTTTATGGTTCCCATGATCATCTTTGATTGGTGAAACCCTTGCGAACTCTATATTACACCTAACGTGCTCCTAGTAAGTAGTTGTGACCAGAGTTGGGGAAAGTTACTTTTAAAATTAATGCATTACAATATTGCGTTACTCACTTGTAATGTGACTAATTGTTTTACTTTTTATTAAAAGTAATGTGCTACGTTACTTTTGTGTTACTTTTTCTCACCTGGGCTGGGCTTGATAACAAACAATACATTTAATAACAATCTTCAGCAATAAAAAAAAACAAAAAAAAACTGTGATATTTAACTAAAGTAATTTTTGCTTATTCGTATGGTTAAATTGGATCATCAAAGGTCAGCATTAAAGACATTGGTTAATAAAGTGAGATTAAATACATAAAGTATATTTGTGTTATTTAGCAGATTTAATTATAGCAGGTTTGCAGAATATTCTGAGTTTGCATTTCACTGTTTTTATTCATTTCTAGGAATGCCGAATCTGTTTTTGTGCGTAAATGCTCACATTTAGTCTCGAACTACAATAACCATCATGTTTATACACAACACCTCTAAACTCTCAAAACTCTGCAGGTTTCTCTGGGTGACGCGTTAATCACGGCGGGCGCTCGTCTGAAGGTTCTGGATCTGAGCGATAACGCCTTTGGACCCGATGGCGTGAAAGGCATCGAGAAGCTGCTCAAGAGCGCCGCCTGTCACTCGCTGCAGGAACTGCGCCTCAACAACTGTGGAATGGGCATCGGAGGAGGAAAGGTGGGCGGGGTTTATGATGATGTAACAGGAAAAACACCACAGATTTTTAGGGGAATTGATTTTGAACAATAACTTAAACAGTTGAGGTTGTTAATTGCTGGTATTTGCTTTTAAAACTAATTTTAAAATAGTCATTTTAACAGCAGAATTCCTGGTAAAAAACAACAACAACTACCCATTATTCTGCAGAGAAATATCCACCAATCAGAGAATCACGACAAGCAAATCATTCCCAAATGAATGGAAAAATAGTTCAGAAACCAGAGATGCTATAAAGATGGACGGATCTGTTGTGCTCTATTATATTTAGGGTTGGGAATCGAATACTTGTTATAAAATTCATATTTCGATTCCTCTTATCAATTCCTTTGTGAGCATTTCAATATGACTTCAAACTATTCAAGTGTGAGACGACTTATGCCATGTTTTAAACTCTTAATGTGACAGCACCTTCAGTCTCTGTAATATCACAAGAGAAAATTCACTCGTTCATGACTGAATAACTTTTGTAACTATATTTGTAATGCATATTTTATTTATAAAGTGCAGAGTTATTTTACATTTGATTACAGTTTCTGGACCTGAATACCTGAACATCTTAAAACACTGTTTATTTCACTCGTATATGTGTTCAGTTTATCTATTTGTTGCAATTGCTAATTTTTTATTTGATATTTTTAATTACTGAGTGTTTACAAGTCTTTAATAATGATTTAAATTTATATTCGTTAGACTAGTTGTGTTTCTATGGCACAGGCAAATGTTCCTTGTGTAACATGTTCTTTAGCCTGTTGATTTTTGTTCATGATATTCAGATATTCAGATACAATTAAATGTTTAGCAATAAGATTAAATGTGAATGATATCGAAGCTTTTTTGTTTTGTTTTAACCTTATTGGAATTAGGAATCGATAAGAATCGGAATTGTTAAAATCCAAACGATACCAACCCTAATTATATTGCCATTTGTTTTCTCTGGTAATGTGGCGTTCCTGGTTCTGCAGATCCTGGCGGCGGCTCTGACGGCGTGTCATAAGGATTCGAGTGCGCTCGGCGCCCCACTGCAGCTGAAGGTGTTCATCGCCGGCAGGAACAGACTGGAGAATGATGGAGCCACAGCGCTAGCGCAGGCCTTTCAGGTGCTGAAGGACACGAGAACGAAATCTCACCTACAGTATTAATCATTTTCTTGATTTTTGTTTATTTGGGGTTTGTTTTAAAATCTATATGTAAGTCAGCCGGTGTCATTTGGTCCATTTGGTTTCCCTCATCAGGGGTCCGTTTCCCAAAAGCATTGTTAGCCTATGTTCGCAAGTTCCGTCGTTATCATCAGTTCAACGAGTCTGTGTCTCCCGAAACCATCGTTCTGACGAACATTCACAAGCAGCATCAGAGTTGTGTGTTTGGAACGACAGCTCTTGGCCTGTGGTCAGAAGCAGAGTTTCTTGTTTTCATGACATGTGGACTTAATAAATCCTTATCTTGAGCAAAATAAGCAAGCTGACATTCAGTACAATCTTTTATTTAGAATACATACAAATGTCATTTACGTCTTTGAGTTTGTCAAGAGATTTAAAGCACCATTTTTGAAGAGTGCGAACGAGCCTATGATTGAATCTGGAAATAAAGCAAAATAGTCCTCAGATGTCATGTCTGTAATTTATAGCAAAACATCTAGCGTTAATTGGATCTCAAACAGATTTATTAAAATACGTTATTACTCCAACACCTGAGTGACATCATTAACCAACGTGGTTGAACGACCAATTTACGACAGTACGGTTTCGGGAAACAGTCGTGACTAGCTAGTTGATTTCTTCAAGGATGCATCATACTACGGTAGTGAAGCAGCGAGTTACGGAATTGTACGGGAAACACATCTCTGATTGGCTCATTGGCGAATGCTTTATCTTCTCAGTTGATTGGCAGTCTGGAGGAAGTGCACATGCCCCAGAACGGCATCAATCACCCAGGAGTCACGGCTTTAGCCACAGCCATGCAGCACAACCCACAGCTGCGAGTGCTCAACCTCAACGACAACACGTTCACCAAGAAGGGAGCGATCGCTATGGCAGAGGTACACTGGAAAACACTTACTGTGCTTTAGATGAAACATCGAAATTGTGGAAGAGTTGAATGGCATCAACAGCTAAATATTTGTGTGGATGTATTGACAACACAGGTCAAAAGCTGTAACTTTAATAGATATCACTATACTTCCTCAGTTGATGAAGACAATTGTTTTCTATTTAAGTTTGTTTTTAATGTTGTTTAAATTAGCAAATGAAGCATTATTTAATTAGGAATGCACTAATTTGCATACATTTCCAGAAGATGTGGATAAACATTGGATAAAGCCAGGTTCAAAATGTTTGTTTCATTTTATTGACATATTAGAGTTAAATGTTTTTACTGAGAGGATTTTGGATATCTCTTTTTATTAATACATAAATCAGAAAATATCGTTGAAAGACAGAAAAAAATAAATTTTCAACATGTTTTTTGGAATAAAAATGTATTTTGGATGTTTTCTTTCTACTAGTCTGAAAGAAGACATGTTACGCAAGCAAAATTACCCCCAAAATGTACCAGTGCATAAAAAAGCAATGGTTTTCAAAGATGTTTCTGTGTGTGTGTGTGTGTGTGTGTGTGTGTGCGTGTGTGTGTGTGTGTGTGTGTGTGTTCGTTCTTAGGCGCTGAAACACCTGCGAAATGTGCAAGTGATCAACTTTGGGGACTGTCTTGTTCGGTCTGAAGGAGCCAGTGCCATAGCAGAGACCCTGAGAGAAGGACTGCCGATACTCAAGGTACTGACAGATCATTCGGACTAAATGTTATGAAGCTTTGGAAATGTTGAAAGCTAAATCAATAAAGATGCTCGTCTCGTTCTCACCAGGAGCTGAATCTGTCTTTCGGTGAAATCACAGAGGAAGCTGCTCTGGATGTGGCGCGATCCGTCCAACTCAAAGATCAGCTGGAAAAACTCGACCTGAACGGTACAAACACACACACACACACACAACACACTTAAACAAGAAAACATCACCGCATCATCAGAATTTCTCTGCTAATATCTGAACAGTCTGTGATCAGTAAAGATGCACTGGTTTAATCAAGTGTGTGTGCTCTCAAACCAAAGGTGAACAGGTTATAAGCCGCTTTTTGACATTTAAGATTTAATTATGATTTTTTCCTGTCTCAGTTGTGTATTTGTGCACGTGCATCACCTAATACATAATACACTCCTAAATGTGTTGAAACACACTAACAGTGATTTGCAGTGATAAAACAGCCCTTAGATGCACAGATATAATTGAACAAAAAACGTTTTGTTACTTGAAATAAACATTAACTTATTTTATGTCTGCTAGTTTCCAAAGAAACATTTCACATTTTCAATTAGTTTAACTAAAATAACTAATACTAAAAATGCTATACAATTAATAATAATAAAAGTGAATATAAATGACAAAAAATTTAAATAATAAAAAAAATTATACACACATATACACATACATATATATATATATAATGTAAATGCCTATGATTTTTGTAGTAATGTTTATTTCATTTTTAGTATGTTATGGAAAAAAATGACTAATTAAAATAAAATTAAAAAAAGGAAAATATCAAAATACTAAAATAACTGCACATAAAGGTGAAATAAAATGACTAAAAACAGAAAATATAAAAAATATGACGCTGGATAGATGACTACATGAGCGACAAATGTTTGCGTCATTAAAAATTAGACACTGCGGTATTACTCATAATGAATGTGTTTGTCTTTAGGGAACAGTCTGGGTGAGGAAGGATGTGACGGTCTTAGAGAGGTGATGGAAAGCATGAACATGGCAGACAAACTGGGCTCTCTGAGGTATCAAACACACACTAAACAAACTCAATCTTACAAAACACATGTGCCGTCCAGATTCCCTTTATCTTTATGTGAAAAAATATCTTTCCCTGATTTGCATGAGCTTTCGTTTGCGGTCTTCTGTGTTCATATGCATTTGAATGGAAGTCAGTGAATTGTAAAGACTCTTGCACACACACACACACACAGTGATGACGAGGGAGAACCCGAGGAAGATGAAGATGAGGACGAGGACGATGATGACGATGAAGACGTGGAGGAGGAAGAAGAAGAAGAAGAAGAAGAGGAGGGAGAAGGCGAGGAAGAAAAGAGTGAATTAAATCAGGTTTGATAAAAGCTTTAAGGCTTCCAGTTTGAAGTAGAATTCAACATGAAAAAGATGAAAGCACAAGAAGAGAAATAAACGTGTATCTGTGGATGTTTGTGTAGTTCTCAACGCCGCCTTCGGCACCTCGTACTCCAGACGTCTCGTCTTTCCTGAGTTTTCCGTCTCCAGACAAACTACTGCGACTCGGTGAAAGGAGAAGCTCCCTCATCCAGCAGCAGGTCGCGTTTACATTCAACACACTCAACATACGTATACTTACATAATGCACTTCTGCACTAGGCACAGAGACATAACTTGTGTTATTTCTAGTATTATCTTAGAGGATGTTCATGCAGAACCAGTGGAAAAGCAAAGCAATGGAATACAAAAATTGAACCTTGCCTCATTTGAATTGCAATATGCGATCAGATTTTAAGGCGCAAATAGAGAAGATGGTAGTAATCTCAACAGGCCTAGTGCTGAGCGTTTGCGTGTCTTTTGCAGGTGGACGTGTTGGATGTTGGTAAGACGGCTGAAGCGTTTCTGAAAATCTCCTCTGTGTACAAGGACGACGACGCAGAGGTGAAATCAGCCGTGTTGGAGAGTATCGGTGAGATGATGTTAATATCCGTCACATGGTTGTTGAATGATCTGAGAGTGACGTTTGACTGATTCTTGTGTGTCTGTGTGTTTCAGATGCAGTGCTGAGCAAAGCCTTCTTTACACCATCTTTCCAGGGTTTGAGTTTTGTGTCATCGTTACTGGTGATGCTTGGACTGTTGAAGGTACAATCATTCAGACTGGTAGCTAAAACTGAGCTTGTTTGCACACAGATTTTACATATATACTTTTGGTTACACTTTATTTTACAGTGTCCTTGTTACATATGTACCATAGTAATAAGAGTAAATTATGCATAATTACATGCAACTAACCCTCAACCAAATCCTAATCCTACCCTAACCCTATAGTAAGTACATGTAGTTGCTCAGTATTACTCAGTACTTAAATATATAATTACACTTTAACAATGACACCTTAAAATAAAGTGTATTTTCATGTAGAACCCCAGTTTGAAAACCCTTGTCCTATTAGAAATGCACCTGGTTTCATTGCTCATCATGACTAGAACCGTTCCCAGCTGATGGTGGAAAGCATGTTTTGATGTTCAGGTATTTCTCTCTCTTTCTCTGTAGAGCGAGGATAAGTTAAAGGTGGTGAAGGTGGTCCCAGGTCACCTACAGTGTTTGGAACATGCAGTAAAACAGAGTTATTTCCCCCGAGATCACATCACTGTCCTCAATGCTTTCATGGCCAGGTAACTCAACTAACAAATGTTTATGAATGTAATGTTCTGTATAGTATGTGATGACTGAATCTTCTCTTTGTTCGTGTGTTTGATTATTATGCAGGCAGAATAAATCGCTGGAGGTGTGCAGCAGTTCTCGAGACCGCCTGAAATTAACCCTGCAGAAACTCGTACCTGAGAGCTGAAAACACACACTATACAGTTTCAAAACACAGACATTTGCTTAAATGAGTACCATGTGATTCTTAATAATAAACTAACATGTCTTGAAACATCACCTGTCATCTTCCTACATTTTCTTCAGTAATAATAAAGAAATGTACAGTAACTCTTGATTTGAAGGGCAAAAATAAGTTCAAATAACAGACAAAAAATTACAGTACTAAAAAGAAAGTCTCTATGATTTTTGTTTCTTTTAAATTCACATTGTAGTTGTGCTAGCTTAGAAGCAAGTTCATTTATTACCTCAGTTGAAGCGGAATCTCTCTTTTTTAATATATTAACAGACATTTTAAACCCTTTTTTTGTTCCACTTATAACATTTATATAGTTAATATCAATAAAAAAATAATTGAAAAAAAATTTACCATTAATTTTGAAAAGAGGCACGCACATGCATTTCTGTGACAGTTCCGAGAGAGACTGAAAAAGCTAGAGTGGAAACGTGTGAATCTCCGATTATTGGTTGTTTTAATAATAAAGGAAATCCATTGTGTTTGAAACATATCTGATAGCGCGTTCTGATAGTGAAGCCTGAAATCAGTGAAGCCACTGTAGTGAAGACAAGAAGTCAGTCTTGGTTTTCTTTTGCTTTATTCATTTATTATTATTTTAGAGTGCAGGTAATGAGATTTAATATATTCAGATATAAATCCAAATCACATTTAAGTAAAAATCCACTAATTGTATTGCAGTGTTTTGTTTGCATCAAACAACATAGTTCAGAACGCGCAAGCATAGGCTATGGCTATAACGTGTGCTAATGCTAATTCTCAATTAGGGCTGATATTTTTTGGAAGCTGGAAAAATGGAAGCTGATCAACAAAAGAGGTAAACATGTGCGCAATTTAAAGTTTAAACTGTGCTTGAAAACAACCTAAACTCTATTTTTAAGATCAAGCATTCATCGAAGAAACTTACCGACAACTTACCAACATCTCCAGTTAACCAGAAGAGTATTAATTTAGTTTGTTTATGTTAAATAAGAGGCAATCTGAGGCTGGAATGTTTTTGAAATCATGTGACTATTCGTTCTGGTGAAATCACAACAAAATGCACACAAATCTGTCCCTGTTCTTAATATACAATCACTGATGAACATCTTTTTATGAGGAAAAAAACCTTCTAGGGATTAGAACCCAAAACCTGAGAACTTCTGACATACTTAAAGGGATAGTTCACCCAAAAATGAAAATTACCCCATGATTTACTCACCCTCAAGTCATCCTAGGTGTATATGTCATTCTTCTTTCAGACGAATACAATCACAGTTATATAAAAAAATATCCTGGCTCCAAGCTTTATAATGGCAGTGAATAGCTGTTTCTGTTTTGAAGTCCATTAAAGTGCATCTGTTTATCATAATAGCGCTCCACCGCGCCAGGGGGTTAATAAAGGCCTTCTGAAGCGAAGCGATGTGTTTGTGTAAGAAAAATATTAGTATTTAACACTTCTGGCCTTTTATGGACAGAAATTCACTGCCATTATAAAGCTGGGAAGAGCCAGGACATTTTAAATATAACTCCGATTGTATTCGTCTGAAAGAAGAATGTCCGTTTTTCACAGACGCTGGTTTTCAGCGTCCCGCCCCGGTGCCATTCTTCCCATTCTTACACAATATGGCATTCTTGCAGGTCCATCAATTCAATAAAGAAATAGAGTGTGCACATCCAAAAACCCTTCAGGTGCTCAATCAAATAAAGCATCAAACCCAAAATAAACAAGAATCGGCACACTGTCACTTCTGCTCCCAAGAATTTAATTAAAAAGAACAACATTTCGACCCAAAGGGTCTTCGTCAGGCAAGCAACAATCATAGAAAGGTACAATTTATATTAGTGTGAACCATCACCCCTGACCTCATTAGTGAACTAATTAGCCAATCATCCAATGCAGTAACGACCCAATCAAACACATCAAGCCAAAGCGGACCTGCACGAGGGTGGTCATGACCCAGAAGTTCTGCAAGAGCTTTGTGCCACAACAGACCGGAGGCGGAGGTTCTAGGTGACCTACCCCATGAGGTAATAAACACCATCAGTTCGGCACGAGCACGAAATCCCTTCTTGCCCTCCCTCCATACCCTCTTGATATTTGTCTCTGGTGCTCAGAGCACTTCAGAATGCCCCGTTCAAGCCTTTGCAGTCCGCAGAGTTAAAAGTCTTGTCAATGAAGACATTACTCTTTTAAGAGGGTAGGGGACCTGCTAGCATTTTCGGTCGGTCAACAAACCGTGCCTACAGTTCAGGCCGGGTGACGCCCACGTGGTATTGAGACCTCGGCCTGGCTATGTGCCCAAGGATCCTACCAATCTCTTCAGAGGTCAGGTGGTTAACCTGCAAGCACTGCCCCTGGAGGAGGCAGACCCAGCCCTGGCTTTGCTCTGTCCCATTCGTGCTCTGCGACTGTACGTGGACTGAACACAAAGCTTTAGGACCTCAGACCAGCTTGCCTGTAACGGAGGCCAGTAGAAGAGAAAGGCTGTCTCCAAGCAGAGAATGGCCCACTGGATAGTTGATGCCATCGCCTTGGCTTACCAAGCACAAGGCGTGCCTTGCCCGCTCGGGTTGCGAGCTCACTCTACTAGGAGAATTGCATCATCCTGGACACTGGCACGGGATGGCTCGCTAACAGATATCTGTAGAGCGGCTCGGTGACACCCAACACGTTTGTTAGATTCTATAACCTACTTGTTGAGCCGGTGTCCTCCTGTGTTCTCACCTCAAACGGGTAGAAGCACGGAGAGGCCCGGCTCAATTTCAGCTTGTTGCGGCCTAAACTATTGTGCTTATGTTCTCCATTGCAAAACCTGTTGAGTTCCTCCATCACCCCGGCAGCCGGACATGGCGGAGCGTCTGGAGCCAGGCCTACACTGTACATCCGTTGTATCTGTAGAACCAGTACTAGGCTGTGTGCCCATATGTAGTGACCGAGGGGATCCATCCATCCATCTTCTTCCGCTTTTTTGGGGCCGGGTCGCGGGGGCAGCAGTCTAAGCAAAGATGCCCAGACTTCCCTCTCCCTAGACACTTCCTCCAGCTCTTCCGGGGGGACACCGAGGCGTTCCCAGGCCAGCCGGGAGACATAGTCCCTCCAGCGTGTCCTAGGTCTTCCCTGGGGTCTCCTCCCAGCGGGAAGCGCCCGGAACACCTTCCCGGGAAGGCGTCCAGGAGGCATCCGGAACAGATGCCCGAGCCACCTCAGCTGGCCCCTCTCGATGTGAAGGAGCAGCGGCTCTACTCTGAGTTCCTCCCGAGTGACCGAGCTCCTCACCCTATCTCTAAGGGATCGCCCAGCCACCCTGCGGAGAAAGCTCATTTCGGCCTCCTGTATCTGGAATCTTGTCCTTTCGGTCATGACCCAAAGCTCATGACCATAGGTGAGAGTAGGAACTTAGATTGCCCGGTAAATCCACGACAGACCGGTACATCGACCACATTACTGCAGAAGCTGCACCGATCCGTCTGTCAATCTCCCGTTCCATCCTTCCCTCACTCATGAACAAGACCCCAAGACACTTGAACTCCTCCACTTGAGGCAGGAACTCTCCACCAGCCTGGAGTGGGAAAGCCACCCTTTTCTGACTGTAAACCATGGCCTCGGATTTGGAGGCGCTAATTCTCATCCCAGCTGCTTCAAACTCGGCTGCAAACCATCCCAGTGCACGCTGAAGTGCACCGAGGGGATCCCATATGCATTTATCCACGGTATAGTATATAAACAGAAGCCAGTGTCTTTCCCTTAGGGGAGCCCCCCTTTGATGAGGTGATAAGTCATTCCATATTGAGTACGGCCCTACGGAGTTAGTCCATATGTAATCTCCACTAAACTCCCTGTGGGTAGGATGTGGCTTCTGCAGCGTTCCTTATCCAGTGGAAAGGGCACGCTTTCCCAGTTTTTTCCAATAGTCTCATTGAGTAGGGTCATGCGGAAGAGCAGTGATTGACATTCTCTCCATAAGCACTGTCCCATCTCCCATCTCTCGGCTCCTCAGCGAAAACCTGAAGATGCGATGCACCTGCTGCTCATCATATACTCGCACTGGGAGGCGGAGCAGCTGATGCAAATATCGCAATGTGCATTGGCTCATTTAGTTACACTCAAGGTAGATTGGTCTCTCTATCGAGATTCCTATTCGTCGATGAGTCCGACGTGTTGTCTCCTTCAGGGAACGAGAGTTACACACGTAACCGAGACGTTCAAACACCAGACCATTAGAAAACAGGAACATTAAATGCAGATCTATGTTATTATTCACTAACATAAAGACTCACATTGTATTACAGTCGATCTAGGAAGAAACTATCACATTAAAAGTGAGTTCTATATCGATCAATTAAACTCAATGTATTATTGATTTGCATTTGATTTCTGGACATCATAATGTTATTTGTTGTGCATTTGAAAAGTACAATAGTTTGTGTTATTAGTTTAGTCTGATTGTGTTGTTGTATACAATTGTGAGTTCAATTAAGAACACATTTTTTTTATTGAGGAGTCAAAGCAGAAAATACAGATTTTCAAAAGGTTCAGTCAGGGATATGACAAAAAATAATTGGTAGAACCTCTATATGATTTAATTGGTCAGACGACACAGTTTCACCCTTGAGTGTCTATCTAATCCAAACGCAGCGTAGAGCGGCTGATTGAATGTGGCCTGGACTCTGTGGATGAGACTCATTGTGTCTGAGACGCTGTAGAAGGACAAAATCCCTGCGCCATGATCCACATACACTCCTATTCTATTACTGGACACTACAGGGAGAACAGTCTCAATGTTATTGTGACAGAATGAACAGAAAGTGGGAGTACAGTACAAACTACACGACTGATCATTAAACCCAGCTATACTTTCAGGACCAATTCCCTTCCTGGTGATGCTCTTATATGTCACTCCTATAACCACTCCTAATCTCCCATCTCCACTCCACTCCACCTCCCAGTAACAGCGTCCAGTCACACTCTCCACACACAACGCCTCGGCCCAATAATCAAATCTGTCTGGATGATCCGGATACGGCTGAATTGTGTCAGCGAAAGTGATCACTGTGTTTCCCTCAGACAGACGGAGCCAATTATTCACTGAGTTCAGATCCAGAGTCAACAGACGGAAATCTGATGGAGATAAACACATAATCACTCATGACCTTCCATCATTATTAGCACATTAACACACGTAACATTAGCTCATAACACATTAGTAGGATCTATTAGTTTTATAATACTAAAGTTGGACTTTTTTTAATGTCTCTCCAACTGGTAAAACCACCAATGAAACCTCAATTTCAACCTATGAAGTAAAATTTCATTTAGAGTTGCAATAAACCTATGCTAAACAATGTGTGCAAAAATAGTATCTATACTAATCATTTAACAGGTAACATGTATGTTATCACCTATAAACATAGTAATGTGTTACTTTCATTTATTCTTCCTGCAGGGTAAAGGCAACCCCATTTACAAATATCTATTCATGATAAAAATGTTTTACTTGTGTTACAAGCATCAAATATGGTTCAATTTTCAGTAAATGTCTATTTATGTCCATCAACATTTTCTATGAAAATGAATAGTTTAAGTAAAAATTATTCCTCTCCATCTTGATGACATGTCTTTTCAGTCATTTAAAAAAAGAAAATAATAAAATGTGTTGATTCAGGGTTGCTGCACACTTTTTAAAGGCTTTTTAAGACCTGAAGAAATCAAAATTAATACCGCACATTATTGCACAATATTGACAAAAATATATCTCGATAGTTTCAAAGTTTTGTTGATAATAATTAGATGATATTTTACTGATTGTGTTTTTGTACTGGTAGCATGGCTGGTTTAGGCCTGTTGTTGACAGCAGACTCACGAAGATATTCATATTTTTCATATTCTATGCAGTGGTCAGTTCACAGCAGTGACCGAACATAACAAATATAAAAACAATATGATATAAATATAAGACAAAAACTCATTTGGGGACATACCTAAACCTGCACACATAACGCAAGAGGCTGCTGTAAATGACGCGAATTGTCACGTGAACAAGCAAATCCACAAAGAAAAAAAAAAATATATGTTTGCTAATTAGATAGTTTTAATTTGGAAAGCATTTAGATACGTCTAAGTCAAAGTGTCATCTAAAATGTAAGACCTTTCATAAGTAAAAATAAGACTTTTTATGGCCTTAAATTTTAAGACTTTTTAAGGATCCCAGGGGACCCTGTGATTATTTTTATTATTGGTTTTAAAATTTGTTTGTTGTAGCCCATGCAATGTAGCACAAAAAGTAAAAGAGGCCATTAACTAGTCATTATTAGTCAAACTTATGTTCATAGTAACTCACATTGCAGAAACTCTTCCCTCGTCTGATATTCAGGTGTGCCAATATCCTGGATGGATTTCACTATGGAAACAAAACACATCTGCAGTTTAATTCTCATTGAGATATATGCATGTACAGTATATATATGATGCTGAACTCATTTCTGAGAATAGACGTCTTTACCTATTATATATGACTTATCTATAGTCTCTCTGCCGAACTGCAGAAGTTTGTCTCTGAGTTGAGAGACTGATTTCACCATGTTGTCGAAAGACAGATGAGAACTGATACTGAAGCCATCTGTAGATCCAGAGAGATATACAAGAGACGGCAAACTCTACAGACACAAAAACAAAAACTCCCTGTAATTACAGAAGCTTGTGTTTTTGAATTACAGAAGTCCTCAGTGTTTGAGAAGATCTCTGTTACCTGGAGGAAATGAACATGATCTTGTGTGAGTGAAAGCTTATTCATTTCAGCGTCTCTCCTCCTCAGATCATCGATCTCCTGCTTCAGTCGCTCCAGTCGTTCTTCAGCTCGACTCACTGCAGATCTTTCCTGATCTCTGATCAGCTGCGTCACCTCTGAGCGACGTATCTCAAAGGAGTGGATGAGCTCAGTGAAGATCCTCTCACTGTCCTCCACTGCTGTCTGTGCAGAGCGCTGTCACACACACACACACACACACATCACACAGTGATCTAGTAGCACTCCAGCACTGGAGGAAAGTCCAAACTAAGACTCAAACTTCTCTTCTTCTCCAAACTCACCTTATGAGACGCCACAGCCTCTGTCAGCTCCTGAAGATCTTTCTCTCTCTGCTGGATTCTCGTCTGGATGTTTCTCTGTGTTTCTTCAAAATGACTCTGCAGAAAACAAAAATATGATTACATTTAAACTACCAATAAAATGTTTGGGGTCAGTAAGATTTTTTTAACGTTTTTGAAAGAAGTCTCTTATGCTCACTAAGGCTGCATTCATATGATAATTTTTTTTGTAAAAACAGCAATATTGTGAACAGTGTTGGGTGTCGTTCATTACTAAGTAATTGAGTACTGTAATTTATTTTTTTAATTTATTGACTTTTGATGTAATTGCATTAAATACGGTATAGAACAATTCTATATAAAACAATAGTGGATTTAACATCAACATTCAACGTCTATTGTTAAAATGTATGTTTTTATGTAACCTTCTCCCTTTAAATGCTTTGGTCAGTTCAAGAATTATTTATGCAATTTATTTGAAAGAATTAAGAGAACGGTTTCAGGTCTATCCTGTATTGTTTAATTGGTCCAGATTGATATAATTACACTTGAAATAATAATTACACTGTTGAAGATGTAAATAATTCATTAGTAACTTACCCAACACTGATTGTGAAATATTATTACCAATAACGGTTTTCTATTTTCTGTCAAAACACAAATAATGAAGTTAGCTTCTCTGATCGAGAGATTCAGTAGGGAGTAGGGGTTCCATAGACTAGTCGCCTTGTCGACTTTAATGCTCTGCCATGACGCTTTTAAGCTTGATGTCGACTAGTCTTTGATCATGTGATTTTGAAACTAACAACATATATAACAGGACATTCGGACTGGTCTGACTTCGTGTGCTATATTTAAGGTTTTTGTAAAAAAAAAAAATATTTAAAGTCCTAAACTAAACTAAACTCCTGAAAAAAATCTCAGAGATTTACATTTTCTGTAATACTAACGCGGTCCTATAGAGGGGGCCAAAGGATAAGAAATCTTTGAAGTCCGCTTTTACGCTCAGTTTCCGTCTGTTAATATGACAAATAAATGCATACTCCAAGCGCTCCACAATTTATGTTTGTTTATACCATCTGAATGCTCAATATTGAATGTTGAAATGCATGTTTAACACTAGAACTCCCAAGGCGGTCATTTTGACCGTTTTTAAATTTTACAGTGTAATAACTTTGTTAAAATAAAATAAATGTGGCTGTAGGACTCTGACTTTTCCTAAATATGTGTATATTTTATTCTGACACTGTTATTTTATTAAAATCGCAAAACACACAACAGTTCTGACTATTTCTACCTAGAGAAGGTATTTTGACCACGCGCATTATAGATATCATAAGTCCGCTACATTTCAAGTTTCGCAGAGGGACTTCATCACACGACTGGCGAGTGAACTTCGCTCCGACCACATGGAATCAGAAGCCATACAACTGGAGGAACTGCAAACAAAATAAAACCAAGGAGACATATATATGTGCCAAATGTCACAAAGTGTGTGGGAGCTGCACACAAAAGGCGGTGTTTACCTGTGTGGAATGTGCGTAAGCGTCAATGATGCGGGGTGTTTGCGCCGTTCAAATGGGCAGTTAACCTGATTTTGTTCGTTAATATTTTTTGTTCACTGAAACTAATCGTTCTAAAGCAGTTCGTTTTCTTGTTTAGCTAATGTTCATGTTTTTTCTTAGCCTGTTTGTATACATTTTCACATTCATTTGAATTAAAATTGTGTCCTGTTTATTATTACCTATCATTGTGGATCCATTTGTTTTTAGATTTGGTATTGATTATTGAACTTATTTACAAACAGGGCTGTACTAAACGGTATGAAGCTTTGACGTTTCCTAACTTTTGTGCATGTCTATTCACTATTCACGTTCCTCAAATAGAGGCAGCACCTTTCGGGGCAATCTTTCTTTTGTGCTTGTTTTAAGGGCTATGACGACAGGAATTAAAAGCTTCATTGGAAAAGAGAAGGTTAACATGTACAATAGATATGACATGACGAAAATGACGTTCAGTACAGCCATATGAACGTCAAAGTATGAACGGTCAGAATGACCGCTATGGTCGTTCTAGTTGTTATGGAATTCCGGTAGTTCTAGTGTTAACACAGTTTATTGCTTAAAAACTGGAAAGTTCCAGCATATATTCCTTTCTGTTTTTGAAGTAAGCTGTTCACAAGGCGACACGAGTTCAAGCCTCAGCTCGAGGTTCAGGCTTCTCAAGCCAACATCAAAATTTGTTCACAAACTTTAGCCTCTAGTTGCAAATTGTGGCATGTTGCAAAGCATTTCCATTTATTGAATTTTTATAATGACGTCATCAGCGATTAGTCAAGGTCGACATGACTTTAATCGCATAACAGTTGACTTAAAAAAGGAAGTTCAAGTATATACTTATTTAATTGTTGCGGCAAACCACCCGTCACCCCGCATTTCCTCATTAGTACCAGGTGAAGCTAATCTGCAATCCACTGCGCGTCCCAGGCCGGATAAGGAAATGCACCGTTGCTATTGTTTGTGTGCACTGGGAGCTGACCCTATGGCAGAGAGCAGCGCTGGCTCGAGTATTAGAGCTTGATGTCTGATTTAATCACTGTGCGGGATCGGGAACTCACTAAAGAACTCTGAAGGGACAGCCGGTAAGCTCTGAAGCTCTGCTGGTTTAAGAAATGAACTTTGTCATGCTTGCTAGTTGCTGTTATCAGCATGTGAAAATAGCATTTAATGACGCTCTGTAAATCGCACCATGGTCTTAAGTAGTGTATTTTAACTTACAGGTGTTTATTGGTGTAGTCAGTGTATTAAAATATGCCTATTCGTATATGTATATGCTTTTTTTTACATTTAGAATTTGTTAAAGGGTAAGTTCGGTATTTTACACTTAAAGCCCTGTTTACAGATCGTTTCTGATGAAATAGAACGGTTAAGATTAAAATTTGGTCACATGCTGCTGTCCCGAGAATTTTAGGTTTATTTTGCTTCCCCCCCCCCCCCCCCCCACCTACACAATGGCAGCCTATGGGCACTGGAACAATCCTTCATAAAACGCATTCAACTTTCGTTTACAAAGAGATGAAACTCACCGAGTGGTCTGGGGTGTTCACTGATATGCTCACACAAAAATCGCTGCAAAAGATGCTTTCCAACAGGTGTTTTACCATTCGTTGTAAAACTGTGGATCTATTTTTCCAAACGTCTCACACCCGTAGATTCTTCCGTTGAGAGCTTGAATAATAGACACTCCAGCCCAGTTGGTGGCGATAATGCACCTTTGCCAATTGCAAGCAAACCACTGGCATTTCATTGCATAGATATCATATAAAGGCTAGATGTCTTAAGGCGGAGTCACTTCCGGCATCACCGGCGGTCATCTTACCACAGGGAAGCAGTGAATTAAGGTGAGTGATCAGCACGCACACAAATCCTCTTATCTCGCTGAAATCTTGACAGATTTACAAACGGTTTGGTTTCTTACAAACGTTATTAACGTGGCTATAATTCCGAAATGCTTGAACATGTATGTTATAATTATTCATATGTATGCAGTGTCATAACTACATCTCTGACGTTTATAACAAACCAAACCATTTGAAAATCGGTAGAAAATTGAGCAAGTTATGGTTATTTAAAAGTACATGCACCATGTTACGAGTGAGCGAGCACACTGTGGTAAGATGGCCGCCGTGTGCGGACGTCGACCTCCATTGGCCAGCAGCGCGCACGAGACATCTCGCCTTTATGATATCTATGTTTCATTGAATACACAGAAGAAGCCGAAGAAGAAGCGGCGGAGTAATACCGTACCTCACACAGCTCATCCAATACAAGTCAATGGAGTTGGACAAAAACTACGATAAAACCTGATAAAAAGCATCTTTTGCAGCGATTTTTGTGTGAGCATATCAGTGAACACTCCTGACCACTCGGTGAGTTTCACGTCTTTGTAATCAAAAGTTTAATGCGTTTTAGGAAGGATTGTTCCAGTGCACATATGCAGCCATTGTGTAGGTCGGGGGGAAAGCGAATGAAACCGAAAATTCTCGGGACAGAAGCATGTGTCCAAATTTTTATCTTAACCGTTCTATTTCATCAGAAACGATCTGAAAACAGGGCTTTAAGTGTAAAATACTGAACTTGTCCTTTAACATTTATTTAAAATTAATTTACTTAGTTTACCTTATTTGATTGGTTTAATTTGGTAACTCACAATTTGGGCAGTTGTTTAAATACTTCAAATAATATGAAATACTGCTTAAAACCCATTTGATATGAATAGAAATAAAAACTTAGGTGATTCAACTATAATTGAATATAGATTGTTTAATTATTAAAATAGCAATTCATAAATATGGTTAAAAGCAGAAGTAATTTCATAGCCTTTATGGTTAAAATTCTGTAAATTAAACTACAAATCTGTAAAAGCTATTAAATGCATTTATTTTGTACTTTAAATGTAAAATAAATGATGTATGTAATTTATTGTCATTGGGCTGTATAATACCTACCAGCTTTAATTGAATGTGTGGTATTTACCAACTCAGACCTATGTGCAAGAATTAAAATTAAGTCATGGTAAACCTGCCAATTTATGCACTTTATTGGATTTGCTGGGGATTAACATTGTATGTATGTTTATTTGTTTAAAGGTTTTTCACTACGTGAATGCTATAATAAATAAATGGATGGAAATAAGTCACAAGGCCTAATCATTGAGTGGAATCCAGTTTACAACTTAAAATAGTGAGAACCTATCTTCTTAAAGTGTGGGAAAGCGCACAGTTAGAAAACAACACTTGACACCCATAGTAGGAAGCAGTACCTGTTCCTCTGTCCTCACTGCTGCAGTTGATACAGTGTCATGATGTTTGTGTTCATCCACCAAACACAGCATACAGATACACCGCTGGTCGGTACGGCAGTAAATCTCCAGCATTTTACCATGTTGAGGGCAGATCATCTCCTGCAGTCGTCCAGTGGCGTCCATCAGATTGTGTCCTTTACCTCTGAAGAGACTCTCATGCTGTTCAAGGTGATTTTGACAGTAAGAGCTTCGACACTCCAGACACGACTTCACTGCTTTCTGTTTATTTCCAGTGCAGGAGTCGCACTGCACATCTCCAGATCCAGTGTGAGGAACAGCAGGAGCAGTAGGAGCAGCAGATTGGAGTCTCGTCTTCAGTTTCTCCACCATTTCAGCAAACACCACATTCTTACCTAAAACAGGTCTTGGTGTGAAGGTCTGGTTGCATAAAGGACATTTGCAGATTCTCTCCCGATTCCAGTAGTCTGAGATGCAGTTCATACAGTAACTGTGTCCACAGGGAATCGTCACTGGATCATTCAGTAGATCCAGACACACTGAACAGCAGAACTGATCCTGATCCACTGAAATATTGGCTTCTGCCATTTCACTGTATAAACACACAGAGAGAGAGAGAGCAGTTCATTAGTTTACTGTGGTCCTTTCATGAGTACGCCTGCCAATCCAGTCTTAAAAGGGTGCTTGATAATGATTTCACTAACTTTAGTTAGTGTGTAATGTTGCTGTTTGAGCATAAACAACATCTGCAAAGTTACGACGCTCAAAGTTCAAAGCAAAGGGAGATATTTTACTTTACAGAAATCACTTTTTAAAGCAGCATTATGCAGCTTTGCCGATTTCTTCGCTGTTTTCTCGCGGGTTTCTCTATAGAGGTCCCCCTACAGCTTCGGAATAGATATTTGATAACACTGTCGTCAAAACTCGTTGGCGACTCTACCCCCTCCCATCTTCTCCCGCTCGTCATGTGCATTTGTTTTCAAAGAACCCGGCGAACGCACGGAGCCATGTCCACTGAGGCATGTATAATACACAGAAGGCTAGCATATAAGGCTAGCCCGCCGGCCCAAAGTTGCAAGGGTATTTTTTGTCTCACAGGCGCTCGAGGGGTGCGAGAAGACCACCATTCAACCCGAAAACAGTCATATAACCATTTCAATGACTCCAAAGCTGTTCGGTTAAGATAAAAAAGTTACTTAGTTCACCTTTACTTTACAACAAGTAGACAAGATTATAATGAACTTCTTCACAGGTTAGTGACATCACAAACCTTAAAATGTACATAAACCCTGCCCCGGGAATGCGATTTATAGAATATCATGACAGAATATGCTAATCAATGACTAGAAGATAACTACACATAAGCTACATAAATTCATCAACTAACCATTCAGAAATGTTTCCGTTGCACTCTACATGTTGTCAATTCTTCGGGAGTCTCTCCATTTTTTTCCCGACTCCAGTTTGAACATAAAAGGCTAAAAGTTTTTGAAATTTTCAGTGTGTCTGCGTGAGGTAAAGCTGCTAACATACTCTTGAAGCTCCGCCCTCTTTGCGGGAGCAGCAGCTCATTTGCATTTAAAGGAACACCCTCAAAAAGTGACAATTTTAACATGCCATAAAAATATATCTGTGGGGTATTTTGAGCTAAAACTTCACATACACACTCTGGGGACATTTGGGGACAGATTTATTTTACATCTTGTGAAAAGGGCATTATAGGACCCCTTTAGTAGTTAATGCTGTCCTCGCTCGAAGAAGGCTCGATCCGAGCTCAACCCCACACGGTACATAGGAGCAAGAGCATGCTTGCATTTTGATTCAGCAAATCAGTTCAGGTGAATGCAGACGCGATTATTATTCATGAGCCGCAAGTTTGACATGGGTTAAAGTGTTAAAGACTACTGTAAATTAATGATTTTAAACAGATGGGCAAAAAAAAATGACATGTTGCATGGTAACATTATCAATCTCAGACCTCTTTAAAAACACTGAATGGTCAGTAATTTGTTTCACACACAACCATCAAAATATGATAATTCTTCTGATTATGATCATTTTAAATCAAACATGGACGCCACGTTTTAGCTCTAATTATTCAAGTAGCCTAGTAATACATATTTAATGTTTCCTAATTTTCTAATATTTCTTAAAAAAGGTGGTGTTGTTGTCTGATGAAATTGATCTAGGAAAAGAAAACGACGTTCTGCTCTACCGAAAGAGCACAGGCACGCACGTGAGGTGTGAGCAAAAGTAAAAGCTGTGACATAAAAAGTTTATTTTCACACAAAAAACAAACAAACATAATTTGCCACATTTTGCATCTGCAGAAAGTCATAACAGCTGTGAATTCACATGTGATTTGACTCTTTCATTCAAACTCTGCACTTCACCAGTGCGCTCTAAGGATTCGCAAAACCGAAACTAAGCACAGCTGAAACAAACATTCATAAAAACTTCTAAAATACCTTTGAAATCACCACGAGTTCTGCGTCTTTGATTTCTGGAGTTTATTCTTTAAAAGGCTGAAATGATCCGTCGATCGATTTAAAGATGTGGTGTTTTCTGGCGTCGATGAACATGTGTGAACAAATCGTACTCTTCCTACTTCCCGTAGTGTCACGTGATCTACACCAAATTAAAATCAGACACGGCATCTCCATCATGATCCTGCCTGGACTGCATGTGTTTCTCTTATGATTCCACAGGGACGATTCACTGAAGAAGAACAAAAATCTGTGAAGATCTACTGGAAAAGATAGACGAGATGGTGAAAGCAAAGGGAGGGAGTTTCTACTCGAGTAAGATGTTCAGACAGATGGAAAGAGAAAAACAGGGAGTTATAACTCTGGGCACAACTCCAGGTAGTGTGTGTGTGCTGTAGTGATGACATTAGGATAAAAGAATAATAAAGTTTGTATACAGGCAAAGGCATACATTATACATGTTAACTGGACTGAAACCACGAACAGGGAACGAGCTGATGAGTTGAAGCAGATGTTTTGATTAGAGTTACAAATACGCTAACGTTACATCCAGCTAACAGAGAATGTTCTCAAAACTTTCTGGCAAGGTTCTCTCAAAGTTATAAACCAACAATCTTCCGGTAAAGTTAATAGAATGTAATTTAAAGTTACCTGGTCTTTAGGATAATTTTCCAAACTCTCATTTGGGTCATAAAGATGACTGAACATAATCAAAAACAGTACAATTGGTACTATAAAATAGAGATGCACCGATTACAATTTTCTAGGCCGATTCCGATTTCCGATTTTTCTTTGAGTTTGACCTGCCGATACCGATTTTAGCCGATTCCGATTAAAAAATTTTCTAACCACTTTACAGCACAAATATTTATTTTCGATCTTTTCTTTAACCCTTTCACGCGTAAGTTTAAAATATTCTAACTGACACCCCCACCCACACTCTCTGAGTGAGTTTTTTCAAGGCGAACGTTCCCTTTAATGTTTCCATGGCGACGCGTCATGCGATACACTGCAGCCACAATAATACTGTATGACAGATGTGTCGCTTTTATTTCGCTTTTCCTTTTTTATTCAAAATATTCACAAACTTGCTTACCATGTCATCAACTAGCCTATCTTATATTCCGATTCTCAAATACGTGTGAGTGAATGTGTTTGGTCGATTAAAAACCTTTATAAATAATCTTGATCTATAACATGAGATGGGCGCCGCAATGTTGTCCTGTCAGTCGGATTTACAGCACGTGAATTCATCAGTTTCTCCCGAAATAAATGCAATAAGTGGCCGGTGAACTGAGAAGAATACACTGTAAAAAATTTACTGTAGAATTTACAGCAACTTACTGGCAATTTTGGTTGCCAGTAAGCCTGTAAATTTTACAAGAGTCCTGTAAAACATAAATTACAATTTAACAGTAAAAATACAGCACTAACAAATTGCTGTAAAATTTACAGCAACTTACTGGCAATTGTGGTTGCCAGTAAGCCTGTAAATTTTACAAGAGTACTGTAAATCATAAACTACAATTATACTGTAAAATTATACAGCACACCTGTAAAAGCAGCAAAACAAGAACAGGTGTGAATTTACAGTTCTTTAATGTAATATTTACAGTATGTTACTGTTATTAATAATGTACTGAATTAAAACCTGAGATAACTCACTTCATTTGAGAAAATTGATTGGTCAATTGCCATTAAATATTTACTAGAAACATCAATTTAACTAAATCCTACTAGTGATCATCATCACACATGAATGAGTTGAAAAACTTAAAAACATCATCAATGCATCAGCAACTACACAGTCACTGCCTTTAAATAAAGCAACATGCAGCATAACATCTGTGTTTCTCTGCTCATCCTGGACTGAAGCACAGGCTCTACTCTTCAGCACAATGGTGACACACAAAACTCAACAGAAACCCTTTAAATCCCAACAGATCATTAAACCACTAGCATATCTCCACTATAGCATTATGTGCAAAAACACATCAAATCACACAAAGCAAATCACAGAATTGTACTTTTTTGTTTAGTAAATATGACTGTGAGATTTTACTGTAAACAACTGACTTAAGCCACAGCTTTAGATGAAATCACCTGAAGAGTGATAATCATAATCAGACTTAATGAGAAATAACTGAGGTTTAGATGTTGATGATGTATTGACAATATTTCATTTGAAGTTACCATGATCGTGATTAGTGCTTTCTTTAGTTGGGCTCTTGACTCTTTATTTCTTTAACATTAGTCGTTCTTTTGCTGCTATAACCATATCTTTATAAGATAAGCTTGTTATAGCAATAAAAGCAAAGTAAAATATGCAGTGGTGTTGATGGTTGAGTATTGATGCTGGGGTATCAATGTCTAGTGAAAGATATGCTGATGTTGACCAGAGTCTATTCTCAAATTATGAAAAATTGATTGTAATAGTCATATGATACTACAACATGTCATGAGAGCAGATAATTTGTGTTTTACATATTTACGAATCACAAAACTTCTCAATTTACAGGAACACACATATATCAAGAATCAGCATATGAACCTCAACAATGGTGACAAACAAAATATTCAGATAAACAGAAACTCTGAACATCACAAATCAAGCTACTAAAAACTCATATCAAAAACAACAACAAAAATAAAAGCACATGGTAAAAATAAAAGAAAATAATACATTTCAGCTACATAATTTATGCATGCCGCAATGCATTCTGGGAATTATGTACTATGGTGGTACCCAGCATACATTGCAACATGAAGCTTTTCATTTGAATGTCACCATTGTTGAGATTCATACGCCGATTGTTGATGTCTGTGTGTGAGAAGATAACACAGCATTTTAAAACTTTCTATGCATTATATTTTTAAATCTGTTCAAATTATAATAATGCCGTGGGATGTCATATGTGTATTCTTAACCAATCATTTGAAATGACCCACATGATTGCTTGAGAATAGATTAAAGTGTAAATGAAATGAAGTACAATTTTATAAGCTCTATTGATGACATCATCAATACAGAGCCATTTACACCAGAGCACTTTTTTGCTCTAACTGTTGTGCCTCACAAACACACAGCAAAAGCAGCCAGAGAAAAACCTAATGTTCAAATGTCAAGGGCAAGAGCCCAGCTAAAGCCAACACTGATCACCATCATGGTAACAATAAAAAAAAACATCAACATCTAAACCTCCGTTAATTCTCAAAAAGACCTTCTGATTATGACAGAAATAAAGTCAGTCTGGTTAGTAATAAGTGAAGCTGGTAATGCTGTTTGTGGAGTTGTTTAATCCTCCTCTGCTGAGATCTTCACAGATTGAATGTCTTATTTTCTCTTCAGTTGATTTCATCTAAAGCTGTGGCTTAAGTCATTTGTTTACAGTAAAATCTCAGTGTCAAATTTACTAAACAAAAAAGTACAATTCTGTGATTTGCTTTGTGTGATTTGATGTGTTTTTGCACATAATGCTATAGTGGAGATATGCTAGTGGTTTAATGATCTGTTGGGATTTAAAGGGTTTCTGTTGAGTTTTGTGTGTCACCATTGTGCTGAAGAGTAGAGCCTGAGCTTCAGTCCAGGATGAGCAGAGAAACACAGATGTTATGCTGCATGTTGCTTTATTTAAAGGCAGTGACTGTGTAGTTGCTGATGCATTGATGACGTTTTTAAGTTTTTCAACTCATTCATGTGTGATGATGATCACTAGTAGGATTTAGTTAAATTGATGTTTCTAGTAAATATTTAATGGCAATTGACCAATCAATTTTCTCAAATGAAGTGAGTTATCTCAGGTTTTAATTCAGTACATTGTTAATAACAGTAACATACTGTAAAGATTACATTAAAGAACTGTAAATTCACAGCTGCTCTTGTTTTGCTGCTTTTACAGGTGTGCTGTATAATTTTACAGTATAATTGTAGTTTATGATTTACAGTACTCTTGTAAAATTTACAGGCTTACTGGCAACCACAATTGCCAGTAAGTTGCTGTAAATTGTACAGCAATTTGTTAGTGCTGTATTTTTACTGTTAAATTGTAGTTGATGTTTTACAGGACTCTTGTAAAATTTACAGGCTTACTGGCAACCAAAATTGCCAGTAAGTTGCTGTAAATTCTACAGTAAATTTTTTACAGTGTAGAGTAAACTTTATAGTCACTTTCACTATGTTTGTCTGATATGAATAAAACATGTCGGCAAATTATATTTGAATAGATTGTTATTGCTGCTTCCACAGACATCAGTGTGTATTTTACAAACTCCAAATGTATTGTTTTACTCGTGCTTATGTGTATTTAAATATCTGAAACCTAAAATAAACATTATAAGGTTGAAAACACTGCTTAGTTGTGATATATGACAGCGCTGAACGCGTCCGACTCTGGCTCAGCGCCAGCCAACGCGCGAAAGCACAGTTTGAATCTGGCAGTTATGCGACGTCACTGAACAGCACCGTACTCTCAGAGGCACAGAAATAAAAATCCCATATATGAGACCGGACCGCTCAAAAGGTTAATCATGCGGCGCCCGAGTGCATTTGACCGGCATAAAATCGGTATGTCAGACTGACCGGCCGGTCGCCGGTCATGGCCGATCACATGAAAATCGGCCAATTCCGGTCACCAGCCGATCAATCGGTGCATCTCTACTATAAAATCATAAAAATTTCACTAGAGCAATCAGCCCAGTTAAAGGAACACGCCACTGTTTTTTGAAATAGGGGTTATTTGGGCACAGAGATGTCACGTAACACCTGAAATCTGCTTTCTCTGCGCTCAAGATATCTGATATCTCTGCGCCCAAGTAGTGCTTTGCCTGTGCTTCACCCCAATATACAGTATTTTTTCTGTTTTCTTAAATTACATAAAAATGTATGTAAAATTACAAATATAATCTGTAATTTAACAGAAATAAAACAGTTAAATGATAAAATGGTCAAATGACTGTCAGCTCCCCAAAAAACTGTAAAACATCCTAAATTAAATAAACTGAAAAACACTGTTATTTTACAGGTATTTCCTGAATAATCACGATCAAAAACCTTCATTGTAAAAAAAAATCGTAAAAAAAGGGTCAAATGACTGGCAGCTGCGGCTGCCAAACAAAAACCTTAAAATTAAAGTCAAATATGGTAATTTAAATAAACCGAAAAAACACTATTATTTCACAGGTATTTCCTGCATTATTATGTTCAAACACCTTCATTGTAAAAAAATCGTAAAAAAAGGGTCAAATGACTGGCAGCTGCGGCTGCCAAACAAAAACCTTAAAATTAAAGTCAAATATGGTAATTTAAATAAACCGAAAAAACACTATTATTTCACAGGTATTTCCTGCATTATTATGTTCAAACACCTTCATTGTAAAAAAATCTTTAAAAAAGGGTCAAATGACTGGCAGCTGCGGCTGCCAAACAAAAACCCTAAAATTAAAGTAAAATATGCTAATTTAAATAAATTGTAAAAAACTTTAAAAGAAATTTGATGTCACCATGATTGAGATTAGTGTCTGCTTTAGTTGGGCTCATGACTTCAATTTTTAACTTACGTTTTTCTTTGGCTGCTTTAACTGTGTATTTCATGCACATTTGTTATAGCAATAAATGTTGGAGAAAATTTCAGATTATATTGGTCATTCTTTGATGATGTCATCATATGAAGGCTTGATTCTCTGATATGATAGTCAAAAATATGAATATATTAGCTTTGATTACATGTAGATGGAATTTAGCTTTATACAAAGTCTATAATGTCATAATTTCTCACATGCATATAATTTTTTGAAATCGTAATAATTCAGGAAATAGCTGTAAAATAACAGTGTTTTTCTGTAAAACATTTAAGGAAAATTTCTGTCAAAGTTTTTTGCACTTCTAAAATAGGATATTTTACTTTATTTTTACGGTTTTTGTTTGACAGCCGCAGCTGACAGCTTTAAAATAAATTTGATATCACCATGATTGAGATCAGTGTCTGCTTTAGTTGGGCTCATGACCCGTGAGTTATTAACATTAGTTTTCTCTGGCTGCTTTAACTGTGCATTTAATACACATTTGTTATAGCAATTTGTTATCGCAAGAGAAATATCAGATGATCTTGGTCATTCATCAGTGATGTTACAGTTATCGTGATGATCTGATTCTCTGATATGACAGACAAATCTCTGATTATATTATTTTAGATTACATAATATGTATGTCATAATTTCTCACATGATCCTTGGCAACAATATTGTAATAATCTGAAATTTAAGAAGATATATATTATATGGAAAAAGTTTTGAGCTGGTTAATTTTTTTTTTTGTAGTATAGACATCAAGAATCAACATATGAATCTCAACAATGGTGACAACCAACAAAGCCTTTTTGTGACTTTATAGTAGTTCAGATTTTTTTTCGTTGTCACCATTGTTGAGATTCATACGCTGATTATTGATGTCTGAGTGAGTCTATATGATCCTGTCAAAACATTTTCTGTATAATGACATCATAAAATCTGAGTCCAATTGAGTCCTGCATTGCAGGATATTCTATAGCAGTTTTATCATGCAAAAATTAACAACTAATATTTAATTACTTAATCAGATATTTCACTTCAGGTGGTATCAATGAAGCAGGACACTACATGACAACTATTATGACTAAAAAGAGACCAACATCATCTGATCTGAGTTTCTCTTGGATTCCTACCATAACAAATATGCATCAAAGACACATAGTTGAAGCAGCCAGAGAAAAACTTAAGTTAAACACTAAAAGGTCAAGAGCCCAACTAAAACAAACACTAATTTCCATCATGGTGACATCAAACTTTATTCTTTTCAATAAAGCTTCAACTTCTAAACCTCTGTTAATTCTCAATAAGAATGTATGAAAGAAATAAAGTCTGGATTGTAATAAGTGAAGATGCTGAGATCCTGAGAGATCTGTTAGTGTTTAATGTTCTGTTGGGGTTTAAAGTGTTTCTGTATGGTGTGTTTCGTGGGTCACCGTTGTGTTGAAGAGTAGAGCCTGAGCTTCAGTCCAGGATGAGCAGAGAAACACTGGTGATATGCTGCATGTTGCTTTATTTAACAGACAGTAACTGTGTAGTTGCTGATGCAGTGATGTATAGTCACAGCAAATCATGCATATAATTAACTGCATGTTTTTCAGTAAAAAATCAGAAAAAATGTGAATTAACTGTGTTTTAACTGTGTGTTTCTGTTAAAAAAGATTAATGAAGATTTCTGTAAAAGTATTTTGCACTTATTTAAATTAGGATATTTTACATTAATTTTACGGTTTTTGTATGGTAGCCATTGCTGACAGTCATTTGACTGTTTTTTATGGGATTTTTTTACAATGAAGGTGTTTGATCGTAATAATTCAGGAAATAGCTGTAAAAAAACACTGTTTTTCCGTAAAACATTTAAGGAAAATTTCTGTAAAAGTTTTTTGCACTTAATTTAAATTAGGATATTTTACTTTATTTTTACGGTTTTTGTTTGGCAGCCGTAGTAGGGCTGGGTACCGAGTTCGATACTTTTTAGGTACCGACCGAATTGCCTCGATACTATCGAGTATCGAAAAATGACTTGTTTTTCGGTACCAGATTTCGATACCTAAGGGGTTAACTCGTCAACGTCAGTGCTCAAACAAATACATATGAAATGCACAACGACACGCCTAAATTTGCTCACGCACATACACGCAAACTCTACACACACGAGACGCGCGGAACTCATAGACAGTAAAAGAAAGGGCGGAACTCTCCGCACATACTCTTATGAGACGCGCGCGCGCACACACAAACTGTCCACGCACATTCTCATGAGACGCGAGCCTATGGACGCGAGCACACACACACAAACTCGCGCACATACTCAATGACACGCAAGCACACACACTCACAATACCCTAAAGATGTGGAAAAGTCGATCAAAAGTGTGGCTACATTTCTCCAGGCTCGATGCCAAAAGCGCGCGATGCAGTATTTGTGGTAAAATAATTGCTGCAAAGACGGTAACGTTACCGCGACAGATATGATGAAGCCCTTAACAGTGCACGGAGTAAACATAAGAGCAGAAAGTTGCTGCGTCTTCGACTGGTAAATGAAGAGATACCTTGTTGATCACTCTGACTGTTTATATTGCAATAATGACCTACTGAATGTACACTGCCGTTCAAAAACGTGTTGGTCAGAATTTTTTTTCAGTAAGCATGCATTAAAGTGATCAAAAATGACCTTCCAAAAACTGTTATCATATTTCAGCTTTGACAACACAGGAATATATTACATTTTGAAATATATTCAAATAAGATTTTAAATTGTAATACTATTCCACAATATTACAAGTTTTACTGTATTTTTGATGAAATAAATTCAGCTTTGGTGAGCATGAGCTCTTTATAAAAAAAATATTTTGTACCTTATGTATATGTATAAGGAATATTTTGTTCCTTTGTGCTTTTTTTGTTCCTTTGTGCACTGACTAAGGAGCATGAGTCAAACTGAAAAAATAAAACCAAAGTTTTTCTGAGGTAATGTGTTATGTAATCTTGTTAAAATGGATTTCATAAAATTGGTATCGAAAAAAGTATCGATCAGGAACCGGTATCGAAATCAAGGTATCGGTATCGGTATTGGTATCGAAATTTTTTGAACGATACCCAGCCCTAAGCTGACAGTCAATGACTGTCTTTTTACGATTTTATTTTTTACAGTGTGGCTTTTATGCAGCATTACATACACAGAATTTTGAGCAGGCACAGAGCAGCCTTAACTCGGCTGTGTATCTGAACTTAATTGTGTACAGATGCTTTTAGATGACTCAGTTTTGCGATTGAGCGGACACCTAATCCAAACCCTGGACAGAGCGGCTGAGTGAATGTGGTCTGGACTCTGTGAATGAGTCTCATTGTGTCTGAGACGCTGTAGAAGGACAAAATCCCTGCGCTGTGATCCACATACACTCCTACTCTACTGCTGGACACTACAGGGAGATCAGAGTTTATGTTGTTGTGCCTAAATGAGCATCTCGAAGGAGAAGAGAACAATATCCAGGATTGATCATTACATCCAAATGCACAGTCCAAACTCTGTCCCTTCCTGCTGATGCTCTTATATGCCCCTGTTATATACACACCTTCACTACCGCTGTACTCGACCTCCCAATAACAGCGTCCACACACACCCTCTGTGCACAACGCCTGAGCGTAATCAAACCGCTCTGGATGATCAGGATAACTGTAGTATGTGTTGGTGTAAGTGATCACTGTGTTCTCCTCAGACAGGTAGAAACATGGATGGACTGTGTTTGGATCCAGAGTGAACTGATGAAAATCTGATGAATACAAACACATAGGCCTCTTAATAATAAAGTATGACTTTTAGCATTAACATAACTTTACAGAAGTTATTGGTAGACATATGATAAATAAAGATGCAGTAGAAAGTTGAAGCGTCACTCATTAGGGGGTATTTTAGAAGCATAGATAAAACCAAACCCAGTTCAATTGCAACCATTGGTTCTGGAGAACTGGTTTGAAATAATTTACTCCAGATTGGAGTTTACGTACTTTCGCAATGAACACTGAGCAGTATGGGAAGTAGCCTATGCTATTCCAAATTTAGCTGTAGTTGGAAACTACAGATACCATAGAAACAGATGTAAAGCTGTTGGTGTTATGAAATTTGCAGGTTTCATAACTTAAGCAGTTATAGGACTGGTGACATTTGGTGCGATTGACCTGGATGGGAGTGAGGTTTAAAGGGGGTGAGTGTAACGGATGTGGGTCAGTAAGAGCTGCACAAAACTCACTCCCCTGGCCTCAAGAGATGTGTTAGCGACTGACGCTAGTGGCTGTGGTCTTTAGCGTCCTAGTTAGCGTGCCGCCTCCCATGCCAGAGACCCTATAGTTCAAATCCCGTTTGGAGCATGTTGAGTAAGACCGGTTACATTTGGTTATCACTCAACTGGTCAATTAACTGGTTACGGAACACCCCCCTGTTGAGATCATCAAGTTTAATTACTATAAAAAAGAGTGTTTGTGTGTGTTTTCATAGTAACTCACATTGTAGAAACTCCTCTCTGGTCTGATAGTCAGGAGACTGAATGACCTGGATGGTTTTCACTATGGACACCAAAACACATCTGCACTTTAATTATCATGTCAAGAGGAAATTCAACCTACATATACTACTTTTGTTATATTTAGTTAATGATGGTAAGTTCACTTTTGAGATTTTTTTTTACCTGCTCCAGATATCTTTTGTGTCTCTTCACTGCAGAACTGCTGCAGTTTGTCTCTGAGTTGAGAGACAGATTTCACTACATCATCAAAAAGCAGATGAGAACCACCAGTGATGCCGTCTGTAGATCCAGGAACAGAGACAGAAGACATACTCTACAGACACAAACACAAACTTGCTGTAATTCCAGAAGCTTGTTAAAAACCTCAGTGTTTGAGAAGATCTCTGTTACCTGGAGGAAATGAACATGATTCTGTGTGTGTGAAAGCTTCTTCAGCTCAGCGTCTCTCCTCCTCAGATCATCGATCTCCTGCTTCAGTCGCTCCAGTCGTTCTTCAGCTCGACTCACTGCAGATCTTTCCTGATCTCTGATCAGCTGCGTCATCTCAGAGCGACGTCTCTCAATGGTGCGGATGAGCTCAGTGAAGATCCTCTCACTGTCCTCCACTGCCGTCTGTGCAGAACGCTGTTATAGAACACACATTAAAATCATGGGCTCCTTGCTGACTGATTGGAGTAGAATCCTAAAGAAATATTTCACCCAAATGCACATTCTGTCATCATTTACTCATATTATTTTTTGTCTTTTACTCACTATACTCACTGGAACATATAGATGTTTTGTTAAATGTCTTGTGCAATACATTCCCAGACTTCTAAAGTCATATGGTTTTGAGTGAAGAACCACCTGATATTTAAGTCACTATTCACTGAAAAGCTTTCGAGTTGCATCCACTTCTGTTGTATTGAAAAGAGCTTAGAGTGAATAAATCATGACAAGATTTTCCGTCCTTTTTCATCTTACAGCAGGTGCTCTTTCTCACCTTATGAGACGCCACAGCCTCTTTCAGCTCCTGAAGATCTTTCTCTCTGTTCTGGATTTTCTGATTCATTTTCTTCTTCATCTCCTCCAAGTGTGTCTGTAGGAAACATAATAATTTATAAACCAGAGAAAAAGTTTTTTGGTTTTCTCATGTGGGATGCAACTTCTGTGTTAATGTACTAACAAACCTAACAACTCTATTGTGTTTTAGATTACTTCTTCTGCACAAAAACAGATTGGCTTTCAGAGACGTTAAATATCAGAGATCAAATTTTGGCTTACTGCACATTAAATTATGGGCTAAATTATGTTTGCGCCTGTAACACAGGGTCATAATCAATTTGTTAATCAAGTGACTTAAATGTAATATATGTATTTCCATTTCTTGTGAAACCTACTTTTCCAACCTTCTTGTGAACCATTCATCCAATTGGCATGAGATGTATGTAACATGGCAAACCCTGCTGGAAGTTTCTATCAGAAGATGGGTAGACTGTGGCCATAAAGAGACAGGTCAACAACAATGCTCAGGTCGGCAGTGGCATTTAAACTTTGTTTTCTTTTAGTGCTAGATAATACTTAGTGTCTGTAACATTTTAACCACAATGGAGATCGTCTTGGTTACTGTTGTAATCCTCATTCTTTGAAGGAAGGAACGGACACATCAACAGACTGACGTTGTGGGATCTTAACCACCTTCAAGTAGTAACAAAACAAGCCAATGGACATTGGAGAATGAGATTTACATGGCAATTCACTCCCCTGGACAGACAGGTATATAAGCTTGCCAGCAACTCACTCATTCAAGTTTGTGCTGAGGAGCCGACATGTGGGTCCCGGTCATTCAGTGGTAGTACAGGGTTGTGGCAGGTGGGACATAACGTCTCCATTCCCTCCTTCAGGGAAAGAGGGTTACAACAATAGCCAAGACGTTCCCTATCAGTAACATTCAGCGTTATATCGACAGACTGATGTTGTGGGGTCCTTATGGAAAGCGCTACTACTGCCGACCCTTCTCAGCACCCCATGTAAGTCGAACAGACATCTGTACCTGGTAGGACAGAAGGATAGAACTTTCCAAAGAAGAAGGTCAATCTACCCAGCAGAGGGGAATCTACCCAGGGAAAGACACGGGTTTACCGACAGGAAAACCGTACCGTGGAAGAATACATACATGGGATTACCAAGAGGCAATCACAACATATGCATCTAGTCAAGTACAGGGGCTGACCGACTGGGCATGCGTCTTGAGAACTGAGCCTGGTATCAGATGACTCCACTACATCTGACTGCTGAAGGATGCCTGGAAGAAAACTCCATCCAGGGTTCACCAGTCGGGGAACTCACCTGGAGAGCAAATAGGGTACTCGTACCCTGACTTTGCACAATATCTGTGTGAGCAGGCTCACTGAGGGAAACGCAGGCCCTGGGGCCAGGTCCGTGACAGTGTGTCCATACCGAGGGTCCCCTCAGTCAGGGAATAGAGCAGTCAGCAATGGGAGGACTCTGAATAGGCAAACAGGTCAAGCCAGCAACCAGAGGCAGCATAAATGCCAGTGTATTCAAGGTCCTGTCCAGGAGGCAGAGGCAGCGTGTACTATGCATACTGCACAAACTGTTCTGGAGGCATCCATTGTAACATCGTGCAAGAGGCACCAGCGGAACTACAGATGCACCCACGGAGGGGCAGCGAGGTGGAGGGCTGGGGCTCAACCCAGGAGGCATAGTGTCCTGAAGTAGAGGCAGTGAGTGTGATGTGACTGTTCCATGGTTCCTGCGAGGCTGGAGATGCGTGAGGCATTGAATTCTCGAACCGCAAACTCTTGCACTTTGGCAAAAGAAGAAGGGGATGAGAGTGAGAAAGCATAGTGTCGCTTCGCTCACCATCAAACCACACCTCGTGTGACCCAGAGATTGAGTAAAGTTTGGCGGAACAAAGGCAGAACTCTTTTATGCAAAACAGAAGATTTTCCACCCAGCCCTCCTATAACATCTCCTGAAGAAGGGCAGGTCCCTCCATCTCTGGGTTGACCATCTCAGAGATATTGTTTTTCCGACTGCTTAGAGGGCTTAGCAGTGGCTGGGATGGGCTGTTTCGCCTTCCTGCGGTTATCTTGACGTTGCGGCCTGGATGTTGGCTGCTGCTCGGGCCCAACCTCAGAGGATGTAGACGGCATAGGGGAGACGGAGGGGCAGTCCTCGGCGGTCTGGTGGCAGCAGCATCCCACCGGGGCAGGATGTGCTTGATCGCCTCCATCTGCTTCCGTACTACCAAGAAATGTTGGGCAAAGTCCTCAACAGTGTCACCAAAAAGGCCAGCCTGGGAGATAGGGGCATTGAGAAAGGTGACTTTTTCGCCTTCCTTCATCTCAGCCATGTTCAGCCAGAGATGGTGTTCCTGGACCAACAAGGCGGACATCATTGGGTCTTGGGCCCACTTTCGTTGCCCTGAGGGTGAGGTCCGTCACCATATGCTGTTCCTGCATTAACACCCGTGTGCAGCACTTTTTGTTCTTTGGCCTGTTGTACTTGCAGGAGGGCCATCGCATGCAAGGTGGAAGCAGCCTGTCCAGTGGCACTGCAAGCCTTGCCAGCAAGCACGGCTGAGAACTTTCAGGCCTTGAATTGGAGACACAGGTGATCCAGCCAGGTGGCAGCTCTTTGCGGGCATAAATGGACTGCATTGCACTCTCCACCTGAGAAATCTCCACATCTCCACACACTTGGCTGCCCCACCAGCCAGGTAGTGAGAGCGGAAGAAGCAGCACTGCAGAGCACTGCAGAGTCTTTATCCCCAGAGGACTCAAATGCAAACTCTGATTAAGCAGAGAGCGCTCCTAATTTCGGAGAGTGCTCCTAATTTCGTTGTATTGTAAAGTACAATGACAATAAAGGCATTCAATTAAGCTATCAACATCCGGTACCAAAGCCCCAAAATGAGATGCTCCAACTCAGAATGTCTCCTCTTATCAACAAAGTCAGATTGGTAGAACACTGATAAACAACCGCTCAGCTCTGAATGCAAGCTTATTTACCTCTATGTCCGTGGGAGTGACTTGCCATTCAGTTCTCACTTGCCAGATCTTCATGTGGGCCAGATCATAATTCCACACATGCCATGCATGCCAGATGTGGGCTGGATCTGGGCTGACACAATGTTGCTATCTGGGATTGTCTTTCACAGTACTCTACAATTTATATCTAGTTATAGTTATCAAACATTGTATGTAATATGATTAAAGCTGAATCTCAATATCTAATCTCAATGAGTTTTTAAGACAGTTTTAATGTAACCTACATTCTAAAAATGTTAGTTAAAAAAAACGTTAGTCAAGCTCGCATCAGCTGACTCTCTGCTGATCCACGTCTACCTATAGGAATATGACGGCTATAACTGTATACATATATAAGCTCCTTCAGTATTATTTGCAGCTATCGCGTTTCTCAGGAGCCAATCACCCTCCTCCATCCCCAGCTCCTCCTCTCGTCAGTCAGGATTTGACATTCTAATTTCTAATTTTCTAATTTAATTTAAAATTATTGAATGATATTTGCAAACTGAAATACATTCATGTTGGTTCTGTTCTGTTTTCCCTAAGGGGGGTTATTGCTGCTCTCCCTGCTCTTATCCATGCTAGGTTGCATGGATGTGCAGGGAGTTCTTGCACAGAACAGAACCATATACCGCCAATCCAAACTGTATGCTAACTGTCAATCGTATTTGACGATAGTGGTCCTGACAGAACTTAGTGACAGTTCTGTTTAGATCCATATCATCCATATCTTCGGTCTGTAAATTCTATAGTTATATATTATATATATTCCACAAACCAATAAGAAAGACTAGCAGGTGAACAGATGAACCTAATAAATTGGCCACTGAGTGCATGTATATCATCTGAATGCAAAGACCATCCCAACAAACCTGGGCATTTAGGGAATGCACACAAAATGTTCCAGCAATAGATGACAATACTACCAAAAAAAAAAAGTTCAAACTTTTCAATTGAGGAAGTTTACATTCCTTTTTAGGGGCAAATGTGAAAATACTGCTGTGCACCATCTAAAGACACCTAACAAAAAATATCTCAGAAAATCTCTTTATAAATTCTCTCTGAAGCAACTGGCAGATTGTATGTGATGGAGAATAATAACTAATAACTTAAAGGCACACTATGCAGTTTCCGTTTTTCTCAAACAGCGACCCCTAGAGTCGTTAAGGAGTACTTGTATTTAACATTACTGTCGTAAATATCACTCACACAGAGCCGTCGTTTTCTTTTCCTTGACTCTTCCAACCGAGCTTTTTTCGTTTTCTTCGTCTACTCTGCCGTGATTCACTTCTGAAATGCATGCTAGTGTCTTCCATAGAGGCTGCTTCATATGTTGTTGATGTATGTGATAGAGATGCGCGGTTGGCGGTTACAGCCGCGGACTCCGCGGATAAACCGCGGATTGGGCGGATGACGTGACGAAAAATAATATTTTAATTAAATTCGGGCGGGTGGCGGGCGGTTGAACCAATCAAATGAAAAATATATGTATACACAAATCAACGGATGGCGGGCGGGTGTGGTTTTGAAAATTGGTCAAAAACGTTGGTGCGGCAGGATGGCGGACGGATGATGATTTTTGTGATGCGGTTGCGGATGAAATAATAGCCCATCCGCGCATCTCTAGTATGTGACATTGTGCCGTAAAGCAAGTCGTGATTCTCGCAAGATTTGTTGTCGGGGCGCCACCTCTCAAACCTGCATTGCTGGTCCTCCACCTCCCCCGATGCAGCCATATTGCGCCAAACTGACCACCACACACCAGCTTATTGGTGGAGTTTATATAGGGATGGGTAGAGGCCACTGGGTAAACAAATTTGGGATTTTTTGTGATGACAGAGAGTCAGGACCTAAGTTTAACGTGATACTTCTGGCTTGCAAACAAAGTCAATTCAGTGATTACAGATTCTGACTACATGCTCTGAGTAGTACTGTAGAGTAAGAAAGTTATTTCCAAACCTCGGAAATGAACATTTCTATTAATTAACTAATAATCAATATTGAGTGTTCACAAGATGAAGTGATTAATTGGTTGTAATGTTAATGTAGCTAATTTGCTACATATCTATAATGACAACACCAAACTTAACTGTAAACATAACCAATTCTTTCTGGTCATACCTGTTTCTCTGTCCTCGCTGCTGCAATTGATACAGTGTCATGATTTTTGTGTTCATCCACCAAACACAGCATACAGATACACCGCTGGTCCGTATGGCAGTAAATCTCCAGCATTTTACCATGTCGAGGGCACATCATCTCCTGCAGTCGTCCAGTGGCGTCCATCAGATTGTGTCCTTTACCTCTGAAGAGACTCTCATGCTGTTCAAGGTGAATTTGACAGTAAGAGCTTCGACACTCCAGACACGACTTCACTGCTTTGTGTTTATTTCCAGTGCAGGAGTCGCACTGCACATCTCCAGATCCAGTATTAGGATGACGGCGAGGAGGAACAGGAGGAAGAACAGGAGCAGCAGCTTGGAGACTCGTCATCTTGAGTTTCTCCACCATTTCAGCGATCACCACATTCTTACCTAAAACTGGTCTTGGCGTGTAGGTTTTCCTACACTGAGGGCAGCTGTAGACTCCCTTCTGATCCTCCAGATTCCAGAAATCTGTGATGCAGTTCATGCAGTAACTGTGTCCACAGGGAATCGTCACTGGATCCTTCAGGAGATCCAGACACACTGAACAGCTGAACTGATACTGATCCACTGAAATATTGGCATCTGCCATTTCACCGTATGAACACGCAGACAGAGAGACGATACGCACTGAGCTTGACAGTCCAGTGCCTTCTTTGATTATATACTTAAACAGGTTTTTCTGCAGGGCGTGACTTACAGTAACTTGTTCATTTCCGTGTTTTTTTTTTTTATGACTAAGCTGTTTTGGATGCCACAGTTGTGTAAGCTGAAAAATGCTGAAATACCCTGAACTGAATATGATTGAACTATTTGTATACTTATTTCTGTCCTTTAATAGTACTAACATCAGTGCCCCCCAAAAATACAAATCATGTTACATCACAATATCATAACTGGATCATGTTTGAGACTGCAGCAAATGTGAGAGAGACTCACTGATGTCCAGTAGATTGACTCAATACAGGTTTTAAAGCAGAACTTGGTAACTTTTTTAACTTAATAAAACTGTCTAGAAATCATTTGGATGGTTAAACCACCTATTCTGGTGATATTGGTGACTTTCCCCGCTCCCCCCAGCGTTCCCAGGCGGAAAACTATGGGGTGAGATTTCGGTCACAATTCTGCGCGCGCAAGATCACATTTTGAGCGTGGAAAAGGGCATTTCGCACGCGCGTGAACTGAGTTTTGCGGAGAAATGTTCGTCTCGCAGATAAGAAAATATTGCGAGCGAACGAAAATCAATTTTGCATTTAAAATAAGTATTTGGATGTGCGCGGACGTTCTCTTTCGCGTGTGCAAAGTTTCACTTTCTTGCTCCTTTCATACCAGCCGTGAGCGCTCTCTAAGCGCAGACGGCTCGCTTGCTCAACACAACCCAGCGTTACAATATGCCATAATTCCAGCCAATCAGAGATGAGACTGCTAAATTCTGATTGGCTGGCTTGAAAACCAATCACAAGACTCCCTGCATCACCTACTGCGGAAGAGAACTAGTTTTTTTTTTTTTTTTTTTTTTTTTTTTTAGTCAGTTCAAATACAAAAACATTTCAGTACAATGCAAAAAAAAAACCAAAATGGTTACAAAGTATTGACAATACAGCTCAAAATATTTTACCAAAATAATAATAATAATAATAATAATAATAATTATTATTATTATTATAAAATAAACATAAACATAAGAACAAATACAAAAATATAAGTATAAAATATCAGGGCATTTATATGTATTTGAAAAGCTTTAATATTTGTATTGTTTTTATAAGCTTTTTATTTTGTGATCTCATGTTTGAAAGAGTTTCAAAATATATTGTTAGATCAGTGTTATAGAAGGCAATATACCGTAGGAGGTTTTCTTTTGAGTTATTCTTGTCTTATGAATATAAAATTTCGCCAAAATGATAAAAAGATTAATTATATAATTTTGTTTTTCAGAAAAAAAAGGGTTTTTGAAACAAAGTAAAATGTCATGAGGGTCTAAATCAAGACATCTGTTCATTTTTTTTGGTCATTTCTATTTTAAAGTCAGTCCAAAAAGAAATTGAACATTTATTTTTATATTGCCCTTTTTCTGTCTTCAAGTGATGTGTTACAAAAAGTGCACTTATCACAAACAGCGTGAATATATCTACTAATGGTTGCATTTACAGGATAGCATCTATGAATCATTTTGTACATTACTTCTTTGACTTTATTAGAAATAATAAACTTATAGGGCATAGTCCAAATGTTGCGCCAAGATATACAATAAGGTTTAAGCCACTTTGATTTACATGGAGGACTGGATCCAACATTAAAGGAGTTTCTTATAAAGTTGTTATTAAAACCTTTATCAAATAAAGAGAGACCATTTACAAAGAGTTGAGGATTTTGTAAAGATGTATTATTGATATCTACATCTGAAAATTTGTTTAATATTAGTATGCCATTAGGAATAGCCTTAATTACTTTGTTAAATTCTTTTTCATTTACAAATAAACCATATTTTGAAATAAAATTAGGGTAGGTGTAAAATTGCCCATTTTTGTCAATTAGTTGGCTAACAATTAAAATGTTGTGTTGGACCCAATTCTCCATGTACAAAGATTTTTTATTATGAATGATATTACTATTGTTCCATATAAAACACCTACTGGGAGAAAAATTGTGTTTGTACAAAAGGGACCAGAAAAGTAATGTTTGTCGGAAGAGAAGTGCAGTTGAGTAAAGTTGGCAGTAAATTCACAGATTCGATTGTTGTATAACCATCAGGACAGCAGTGATGTGTGAACTGAATTTAGCAACAATACAGTGAATTACAGTAAAGATATGTTTCATAAAAATCATAAAAATTATACATTTACAATTGTATAAAATTTAAAATATATATTTTACCAAAATAAGTGTTGTAGTATAACCTTCAGGACAGCAGTGATGTGTGAACTAAATTAGGCAACAATACAGTGAATTACAGTGAAGTTATTGAATATTTTCATAAAAATTATACATTTACAGTACAATTGTATATACAATTTAAAATAGGCCTATATATTTTACCAAAATAAGTGTTGTTGTATAACCATCAGGACAGCAGTGATGTGAACTGAATTTGCCAACAATACAGTGAATTACAGTGAAATTATTGAATATTTTTCATAAATAATAATCATAAAGAATATATGCAAACCGGTATTTATACAAAATAAGTGTTGTTATAAAAAGAGGTGTCATTTGTGCAGTAACAACGTTTAGCTCACGAGTTATTGACCCGGGAAGTTCGAATCTGTGAATTTACTGCCAACTTTACTCTCAACTGCACTAGTTCTCTGAATCCGCAGTAGGTGATGCAGGGAGTCTTGTGATTGGTTTTCAAGCCAGCCAATCAGAATTTAGCAGTCTCATCTCTGATTGGCTGGAATTATGGCATATTGTAACGCTGGGTTGTGTTCAAGCGGCAACCTCCTCGTCTCTCTCTTGAAACCAACACGGAAGTGAGTTAAACTGCAATTCGTTGACTGGCCGCTTGGCCTGGCTGCAGAAGTGAGTCAAATCTGTATCTCCCCCATGTTAAAATTACCAACTTTACAGCAGAAAAAAATATGTTTACAGCCTGGATCTCTATGTGGCTTTGGTCTATACAGCTAATTTTGCCCTTCATAACAACTGTGAGGGGGGTGAATTATTTTATAACTCGTCCGTTTAGTTGATTAATATTTAAATTTAAGGGTGTGGCCAGTGGCCACTTGAGTGACAGATGGATTGCCGCTGTCGGTGCTAGCCGTTTGTCTGCTGTTACTAGCCGTCACTTCACCTCAGCAAATGTTGCTGCTGAACTTGCCATCTCTGCAGTGTTTGTGCTTTTTTTCGGGATTATTTCATACAATTTAATACTTGGGTACAAAGCCCACGTCTTTGGATTCCGTCGTTACCGTTCGAGAGAACAACCAGCGCTGTATTTCAGTTGTTTTCCTCCGTGAACCTGCACTAATGGATGTCTGACAATTTCGTTGCTTTTTGGGGTTTTCAAATTTAAAACGTCAATAAATACTCGTTCGTTCTGCTCTCACGGAACAGATGGATTATAATATGCTTATGTACCGTCAGATGAAATCATGCAGGCGTCGGCGCTTTCTCCTTCCATGCAATAAATGCACATGAATGAGCGCGGATTTTCTAGCGCATTTACTTGCACTTCAAAGGCAATATATCTATGGTTTAACCGATTTGAGAGACGGCCAAAATCAGAATTTAAAATGGACTGAATAAGCTCTCTACGAACTTGAGCAATGCCGCGCTGACGGACCATGAAAGAGTGACGGACATGTATGCACATAAATCACTGTCACACACAAACACTCTCGAAGTAATACACAGTCTCACTTGTAGCCATGTCTTTTAACTATTATAATATTTCGAAGGGCAAAAATAGGAACGTTTAATTGGCTTTACATCATCAGCTAACTCGATCACGTCGAGCTAGGTGATTTCAGATAGCCAGGCCAGGCTCCTCAGCTCCACTCACGCCCCGCCTGTTTGTCTATTTTCTGTTATCCGGGAGTGACGCAAGGCCAAGATGGCGACGGCCGGCTCCGCCCACTTTAGGCTTCAAAAATGCTCTTCAGAAACCTACGGGTGACGTCACGGACACTACGTCCATATTTTTTTACAGTCTATGGTTGTGTTGAGCAAGCGAGCCGTCTGCGCTTAGAGAGCGCTCACGGCTGGTATGACCAAGAAATTTCACCAAGAAAGTGAAACTTTGCACACGCGAAAGAGAACGTCCGCGCACATCCAAATACTTATTTTAAATGCAAAATTGATTTTCGTTCGCTCGCAATATTTTCTTATCTGCGAGACGAACATTTCTCCGCAAAACTCAGTTCACGCGCGTGCGAAATGCCCTTTTCCACGCTCAAAATGTGATCTTGCGCACGCAGAATTGTGACCGAAATCTCACCCCATAGAAAACCAACCTTGCAACTTGGGGACTACCGTCCCGGCAAGATAGATATTGGAAGTCTCCTGAGAAGCGAGAATGAGAACGAGCGCGAAACACAAATTGCTTTACGGCAATTCGACATAAACACCCACGCATGTGTGATGCATTACCAGATTACCCACCTCGGTAGACATAGCTCCACACGATACAGTTGGCTTGCTCTGATCAAAACAAACGCACATGAGCAGCGGTAGAGAGGGGGAGGAGGCCACCGCAAGTGAGTTTTTATGACCGTGTTGTGAAATATACGCCATTAATCATTCGGCTCCTTCTTAAACACTCTTCAGTTTTTGCTTCTCAAGTTCTTGTTTTATGTGTTAGAAGATTTTTCTCTTTAAATTGGGCTTTATTCCCCTTCTAAAAAACTACTAACACATATTCCCCTTCTGTCAAGGGTTTTCTTAATTCGTATACTTACGGTGTTAGATATCCAAGGCATTGCCAACAAATTTACATAATTAGTTTACAGCCTCATTTACTTGCTCTGCCATGTCCAGTCTCATTTCATATTTAGCTTTGTATCATATATGACACACGTTATTGAACACTTTTTTTCACGTTCAACTTTGCTTACTTTATTCTCTTTAACTTTGCTCCATCCAGAGACACGTTATCAGTAGTTTTATTACCCCGTAAATCTGCATTCTTGCTGTCACTCACTCACTCACACACACACACACACACACACACACACACACACACACACACACACTAGAATGAGTTTGTTCTGTTCCATTTTAGGATCTTTAACTCAGTTATCACAAATATAGATAAGAAACCTATCTCTTTATATTGTTTCACTCTTTTTAAATAAAAAAGCATGTTAGAAATAATTTATACTCTTTCATTCTTTTTTTTTTCTTGGTCTTTAATTAGTTATTTTACATTGTTGATAAGATACAATGTCTTTTCCCTTAATGTAATTCTACCTTCCTTCCTTTCTCATTCCACTAAAATCACCCTTTTCTTACTCCAAAGCTCATTTTCTAATAACCATACTGTATGTTTATCAACCCTTTTTATGTATAATATATATATATATATATATATATATATATATATATATATATATATATATATATATATATATCTCTTAGTAAGTAAATCTTTAAAAGGTTTAGTTGATAATCATGTTTAATTTACATTGCGTCTTTCCCAAACTCAAGGACGCTTCACAATAACAGTAAAGAACAAACAATCAGTTCATACTGTAGATGGACAATATAGCCTACATTTGCCCAGTCTAAGAAATGAGCGATTGCAGTTACATATCATATTACAATTAAAATACAAACAGTAACAGAAACAACACTATTTACAGTTATATTAGTAATACTATCAGTAACAAGTAGTTAATTCTTATTATCCAATTTTATCTACACAACCTGACGTTTGTCATTGTATTGTTTATTTTTCTCTTTATCTTTTTAATTTACATTAGTTAAATTATTATAATTTAATGTCTCCTCAATCTTTATCCCATCTTATATCCTTATGATTTGCTGTAAAAAACTTTTTTTCGTACTGCACATTTTTCAATTACATTTTTCTGCTGCATATCGCAAAGCTTTGTGCAAAACAGTTTGTTTTCCGAAATAACCTATAACTTTCTTCTGACAAAGTATGTTATATTATCAATCCTATTATTCTCGGGTCTAAAGCATTCTGTCAGTCACTCCTCTATTGCTTTTGAGCAGTTTTATAGGCTTTTGTCATGTATCCTGACTCAAATAATGTGTTTCTAACAGCAAACACTCAGAATAAAGTGAGATGATCTGCTGATGATCCTGAATGACTTGTTGAATGAGTGTTGATAGTCTGAGGCTCATCAATATTAACAGATCTGCTGAAACACTCTTTATTTTGTTGTAATATCAAGAAAATGCAATTACCTGCCTCCTTGTTTATTGTAGATGCCTTTTTGTTACACATATTTAGCCAATGTATTGGATATAATGCATTGCATTCAATGTTGTTATTTATTTTGTTTGTAAAAGATGGCTTATATTGTTTTGGCATAGATGTACAGTAATTAGTTATGTATATGTGACTGTGCCAGCCCATGTTGAGAGGAGCAGAAAAGTGCGATTATGTGTGTGCGCTATAGAGGACTCCTAGAACTTTAAATGAACTCAGTCATCTTAGTTGAGTTTACAGGGGTTAAAGGACAGTTAGAGGTGGACCGCTTGCACCTGCCTGGAGAAGGATCTGGGAAACTTTGGAGGAGTGCCAACCTAACGCCTGTTTTAACCCTTAAAGAACATTTTTGGGGCGCCTGACTCACCTGTAATTGTTTTTGTTTTTCTAACCTATTCTAGCAGCAAGCATCAAGTGCCATATATCATTTTAAACAGGAGAACCTAAAGTTTCCATCTAGCTCATTTAAAGTCCCAGTTTTACATTTATTTTGTCAGAGAATTTATGAAATTAACAGAATTTTAAGAAAAACGGCAGCAAAAAATGTGGTGTTTTCAGTGTGAACTCAAACAGAACTTCCTGAAGTTTAGTTTTTTTTCCTTTAGAAAGTTAGACTTGGTTGTTTTAGACTTCCAGATGAAATTTTGTCTACATTTAACAATCCCTCAGCAAGTTATAGCCATTTATTATAATATTATTCTAGACGTTTTTGAGTAAAAACAGGTGTATTACATTTACTGACAATGTAGATGTGTCCAAATAAGTTCAGGAAGTAAAGTAAATAGAAAAGTTGTTATATTACAACAGAACACTAAAGCAAACATTTTTCTTCAGAAAATTGTGTTATAATTTGAATGTAAATAACAAATGCAAACAATATAACAAGTAATGACAACTGTGCAATATAAATACTAACAATACAATATACAGAGTGTAAATGAACAAATGGTTCAAATAATTTTCACAAACTAAATACAAAAAGAAATAAACAGTGCAAATGAAGAAATGGTTCATTGAGGGTAATATACTGAGTGCTAATGAACAAATAGTGCAAATAATCTTCACAAACTAAATACAAATAGATAAATAAACAGTGCAAATGAGATCTTCTCAAACTATGTACGTTACATAGTGCTGCATCCATTCACAAAAATATTTTTTATATATATTTTTTTATTTACTCATGCTCTTTTGTGTTTTGTGCTCTTTCATGTTTTGCAAAAATGGTCAAAAACTTTGCATCCGTTAGTTTTCAATGCATTTCGTTTCAATCTATTGCGTTTGTTAAAAACACCAATCACTATGTTTATTGGTTGAGTTGATGACCGTTTGGACGAATCTGGGCATCAACAATCGTTCCTGTTTGGCTCAGAGAAAGAAACCACATGTGTTTCCTTGACGAATCACTGCTGCAGATTTTGATGACGCAATCACCGGCACTACGGAGCTGTTACTGAATGACCAATAGGGACAACCGTGATAACACGGGAAAGCTGAGAATCTCATGTTTACGGTGCATTTTAAAGCATACAGATTGGATTAGCGAATCAAAAGTTATTAAACATTTTAGAACGAGTTATTTTATGCCGCCGGCGGCTGTATCGGTCTTTAAGGGTTAAACAACAGGAGTATACAAGACTGATGAACTGATTGCCTCTTGGGATACTGATTCTGAAGCCCAGAGCTGATGGACAAGAAACCCCAAGCAGAAGATACGAAGCCCAGAGCTCACTACACTTTTGATTCAAAACGTGATTATTGTATTTTATACTTAAACGATGAAGTTTTATTTGCCTTTATATTTTTGTTTATTATAAAAAGAAAAGTAACCAATTAAAAGAAACTTAATTGATTACAAAATCTGCCTACTGACACTTAGATTTATGATGCTGGAAGACTTTTAATGAGAACATACCACAGATGAGTCTTCTGACCAAATTTGTAAGTAACGTTACCTTTTGAATGCTTATGGTTTAGGTCAGATTTGACTTTCTTTACCTTACCTGAGAATAATAAATAAATAGGTAAAAGGTGTTACTTAAGAGTAAAGTACACACCGTAAAACAATTTCATGAAAATAGTTCCTGTTTTCACCTCATTTATTATGCTGATGTCTTCAGATCTCCTGTAAATTGACACTTAAAGACTGAGGGTAATTGTTGGTTTCATAGACTGTAAAAAAATATGGACGACACCCCTTCGCTCTCTTCCATTGGTGAGAAGTGAAGCCGCCAGTGTCCCGATATTGCGCTGACATCTTGGGGCTGAGTCTTGGGGCTAATAATTAATTATAGAAATTTAGATATTAAATGTAAAGCTCCAATCTTCTCAGTCCTCCGAAGATCCCGAAAGTCTGTTGGTGCTTCAGTGACTACTTCGCTCAGAGAACCTCTTAAAGGAGAAGTTCACTTTCAAAAAAACTTTTGCTGATAATTTACTCACCCCCATGTCATCCAAGATGTCCATGTCTTTCTTTCTTCAGTCGCAAAGAAATTAAGGTTTTTGATGAAAACATTCCAGGATTTCCCCCCATGTAATGGATTCTATTGGGACCCAAACGGTAGAAGGTCCAAATGACAGTTTAAGTGCAGCTTCAAAGGGCTTTAAACGATACCAGACGATGAATAAGGGTCTTATCTAGCGAAACGATCGGTCATTTCCAAAATAAATAAAAAAGTTTAAGTTTTATAAGCACAAATGTTCGCCTTGCTCTGTTCTGTGATGCGCGTTCGTGACGTCACGTAATACGCAATTACGTTGAAAAGGTCACGCTTGACGTGTTTACAAATGTGCAGGAGGAGGACCATATACACATTTTCAAATGTATTTGTGTCAGTTTATCGTTTAAAATGCCCATTTCGTGTGCGTATCCTGGGTGTTTTAATATTAAAAAGCCAAAAAGAACATTTTCTTCAGGACAGAAATTTTTCAAGCGTGACCTTTTCAACGTAATTGCGTATTACGTGACGTCACGAACGCGCATCACAGAACAGAGCAAGGCGAACATTTGTGCTTATAAAACTTAAACTTTTTTATTTTTTTTGGAAATGACCGATCGTTTCGCTAGATAAGACCCTTATTCATCATCTGGTATCGTTTAAAGCCCTTTGAAGCTGCACTTAAACTGTCATTTGGACCTTCTACCGTTTGGGTCCCAATAGAATCCATTACATGGGGGGAAATCCTGGAATGTTTTCATCAAAAACCTTAATTTCTTTGCGACTGAAGAAAGAAAGACATGGACATCTTGGATGACATGGGGGTGAGTAAATTATCAGCAAAAGTTTTTTTGAAAGTGAACTTCTCCTTTAATCACAGCTTTCAATCATGACGTCACACCACCGTTTTTATAGCATCAAATAACTAACTAAAAACAAACTTATTTTAAAAACGAACACTTGAATTTGCATCAGCGTGATAAAAACTACAGTAAATGACAGAAACCACCTTCGGAAAAAAGATATAAGTGTAATTAAATTGTTTAGTTGGTCTCAAGTCCCGTTGAATAACACGGGAGGCGGGGTTTATGACCTATTCTAGGACCAGTCACCTGGGGGCGATCGAGACGTTTTGGCTTCACTTTTCAGGGCTTGTGCGGCACGCTTGGTTGGTTTCTATATAGAGATACAGACATAAATGCTTAGATATGTCATTTAGTATTAAAACAAACTCAGTAACTGATAACTTTGATTTTCAGCTCCTCCTACAGTGAAATTCATCATCAATGAAGCCCCTCCCACATCAATCACATCATCAGTGAAGCTCCTCCCACAGCAATCACATCCACAGTGAAGCTCCTCCCACAGCAATCACATCATCAGTGAAGCTCCTCCCACTGTAATTATCCAATAAATGCTGGAATATTCCCATCAGTCTACAAGTGAAGACCAGCATCAAAGCATCAGGAAGAGCTGGAATCTGCAAAGACTGAGTTTATTAAAGAGGACAGTGAGAACATGAGTGATCCAGAACCCTGCAGAATGAAACACACTGAAGATCCTGAAGAACAAAGAGGTTGGTGTATTCTTCATTCATTCATGATGCTGAAGAACATTCATGTTAGAAACATTAAAGCACTTCTTCACATTTAGATAAACAGGTAAACTATGAAATAGAAGAATATTTTCTTTCTGTTTGTGTACCACAAATGGTCAGTAAAGGGAGGTTTGAGGAACTGTTATTGATTGTCAACATCAGGTCCAACTAAATATTTTAATGTTTTATTTTACATTTATAACTGGCTCACATTTTTTGCAACCATGTTACCAAACATTTTGACATTTCTCAACATAGTTTGCTGAGTATTGCCACGATTCGATATCGATTGTTTTGGATATACTATATTAGACATGGCAAATGTTTTCAAGGAAAGAAAATCTCTCAAATAATGCTGTAAACTACACATGGGAGTCAGTTTGTACTACATTAATATAATATTGAAGGTTAAAATTGACTGATTTGTATATAAACACTTAAATTACATTCAAGGATTTTTTTTTAAATAATAATAAAGTTATACTAACTTTACAATTACATAATCATATTTCTATAGTGGCTGTCAAAAAAGTTTACTGATTTATTCAAACATGCATCAAATATTGAACATTATAAAATTATAATGAATATGTAATGTGGTGCAAATAATTATCAAAATGCTCCTCTCTAGAATTATTTTTTCTAGCTGAATAACGAGTTATGGTCACTGAATATGGTTTTTCTTTTTTGTATGATTTATTTATGTTTATGATACATACAGGGTGAAAAGAAAATAAGTAAACAACCAAATAAACAGGTATAAGTCAAGTCACCTTCATTTATATAGCGCTTTTAACAATATAGATTGTTTCAAAGCCGCTTTACAGATAATAGGAAATTAAAGTGCCAGAGATTGTTTTTGCTTTTGCTAAAATTAATTCTGCTACAAGTAATTCTGAAAGCTGATCTAAATATTTTATACATACACAATTATAACTTGTCATAATTAATTATATATATTTCCCTTTTTGAGCTAATTTGCTAGGGTTGTGTGTGCCTCACACACACACACACACACACTGTCGAACCTTCTATAAAATAATCATTCATAAAGTTCAGAAGGTTGAATCACGGGCTTCATTGCACAGGATATGCACTGTAAGAAACACACTTTGCTTGATGATGCGCTAGCAGTGTGTGTTCTCCCCTGACGGTATTTTCCTTAAAAATGCTCTGTGAAGGCATAACTTATGTCGTTGGGAATGCAGTGGGATTATATATAAAAAATATGAAACTCAATGACAGACGGCTGCTTTCGATTTCAAATACTAAGGGACTGTTCGTTTATTATTTAAGGGGCTACCGGAGGAGTTTTGAGATCTGTAGTCAAAAAAGACTTGACCCTCCCTTCGCCAGCAATACATTTTTCTATGACCCTCCAAAATGATTGTGAAAAAAGGCATGACCCTCCCCGATAATTTAGTGATTAGGCCTACTTCTGTACTGGGCTGGGTTTCCCGATAACGTTGTCTCTTAGCGCTCTACGAAGACTCTTAAGGTATAACTTAACTGAAGGTATACCATTTCTAGTCGTGTTCCCCGAACTATATTTTAGGAAGCTGCTTAAGATATACCTTCTTACGTGCGACGTTACCCGGTGCTGGCCGGGGCGATGCTGCTGAATCTGTTGTTATCGACGGCTCGAGAATCAATTATTCTCTGTTTATGTGAGAAAGTGGTGTTCTTTATAAAAGAAGCACTTCAGAAATAGTTGAAATTGCATTTATTAGGACTTATGGGATGTTATAAAAAATAATCCAAACTATAATAATAGCCTATAATAGCCTAGCCTACACATTTTATATGTATATACTACCTACATATATTATAACCATTTCAAATTTTTATGTGCTTTCTTCTCTTTCCCTTTTTTGTTCGCTGAGGTGGAGCTATGAAATATTGTTCTTGTAAATACTTTCCAGCATTTCAGTAATAAAAGTGTACACCTTACGTACGGTGCTCGGCAGTGATCAAAAAGGATTTAAACTATGGATTTTGAATCTCTCTTGTAAACTAGGAGATGTGGCAATTCAATTACCACACAACCTGTTTGTCAAAAAACAGTACTAATTTGGCCAGGAATTTTTACGCTGGTTGAGTGAGAAAAAACACTGATATTATGGATTCGGACGGCACTAAAATCACCGACTTACCCCTGTAAATGTTTAAAATACCGGACGAGCCCATGAGAAACAATATTAGCGTCCGAATAGAACTTAACTGACTGTAGCCTATGCTTTCACTGGCCTTTAAAAGCGCTCTTTAATTAAATTAATAATATTGTATAATAATATAATAAAAAATTCTAACAACAATCAGTGTAATGACAATTTTATTCTTTGCATGAAAACACTTGAATTAGCCTGTTGTATTACAAATTTATTAAATGTTTCATTTAGGTTCCAACATTAAAAGTTAAGACTTTGATTTTAGTAGGGTCAGCTTCTAGCTAGAGACTTCTGCCAGTCCTGTTTTCTCTATTGTGTTTTAGTCCGATCACTGAGATTCTCACCTTTCGGAGCCCAAATGGCTTTCTGGCCCAGACGTTGAATCGTTAGGTTGATTGGATTAGCTGTAGGGGAGACTTTCACCTTTTGTCTTTAATGGCTCTGGGATGGCTCTTGGAACTGGAGTTCCTGGCCAATATCAGCATTTGAATAGTTACGCTGATTCAATTGGACTGGTAGCGATCTCAGAGTAGGGTGTGTTCCTACTTCATTTGCATGCTTTGTTCAGAGTCTCCGCCTCTATGTAATCCCTCCCCCTTGGAATGTATATATCTACAATGAATACTGTATTAAGATTAGGTTGGACAACCTGCAGTCACGCTCAATGAAGAATAACTTGTTTGAACGCGATCCCAACATCTCCTGGTCTCTTCTTTGAAGAAGAAAAAAGTTCCCTACAAGCCTAATTGAACACTGTCTGTGTGTATTAAAACTTCAGAATTATATTCATATAGACCTGCAACAGTGATAAGGTAAAGCTAGTGGTCCAGACCAACCTTCCGAACTTATGACTTACAGAAGGTAAACTTAACTAAGAAAGTTTTGGGAAGCACGTATTAACGATAAGGTACAGCTTAAGGTGTAACTTAAGAACCACGTAGTAGTGTTAAGGAGGTTTCGGGAAACCCAGCCCTGGTTTGCGCTTGGCAAAGATGTTCAGATAGCCATTGTTTTTTTTTTTTACAACCATGACAAACAACTAAACTCCTGCTTTTTCATCTTACTAGGGCTGTAACGATAGACCAAACCTACGATCGGTTCGTATCACGATTTTTTGATTTTAGATTTAAAAAAAAAAAAATCATGTTTTCGGTGCTGATGCGGTGTAGCGTCTGGCCTATGAATCATTCTTTCATTTGTTCTGAATGAACAAATTCTGACTCTGTGTTCTGAGCACATTCCTTCTGAAATCCAAAGCTTTTAGCCTCTGAACTCATGAATGCAAATCATGCGTTAGGCTCCAGCTAATCTGCAAGAAGATGGTCTTGATGACTTTTATGGCGCCTTAAGTGTTAACAGACAACACGATACAGGATATTCTCCCAGCTTTGCAAACTTCAAAATTAGGGTTGGGTATCGTTTAAATTTGAACGATTCCGAGTCCGATTCCGATTCCTTGTTTTGATTCCGGTTCCCAACGATTCTCGATTCCGATTCTTTTAAGAGGCAGGGTCAAAAAAAGTTTAAGATATTTTAAATGAGCTTAGCTAACCAATGGTCTTTCTGAAGGAAATAGTCTGACCTTCTCCATCAATTTGAATTCTATTAACTTTTTACTTTTTATTAACTTTACTATGAATTTCTCACAGGGCTGTTTTCAACTACAATATAAATATCAAATCTATGAACTTGAATTTTATATAAATATTATTAATTATGAATATATTTTCACAGGGGTACACTTTCCTCAAGAGAGCTTTATTTTTGAAAACCTCACAAACATTTACACATGACAGTGTATGATACTGCAGGTACTTAAACATTACCTTGCTCCCACTGATGGGCTAACCTGGTGCAGAATAGAAAATAAACTATTAGAGACAACTTTTAAAACTCAGTCCAGATTAGCAGCAGGTATATTATAAAATCAGGAACAGTTCTTGTTCAAGAAAATGATCATATCTGCTTTCTCAGGCAGGATGCGTGAGCGTTCTGGACAAATTGTATCTCCTGCTGTGGAGAAAACACGTTCGCTCGGAGTAGATGACGCTTGAACACATAAATAAGAGAAAGCGAGATTTGACAGCAAAGGATAAGTCTTTTGTTGGTTCCACCACCATGCAGCAGGGTCCTCAGACATAAGGACCGGTGGAACTTCCTGGTATATCTGCAGCTCTCTCTCCACTAGTTTCTTGATGGACATGGAGCTCTGCTGTGACACTATGTTCTGTGCCTCTTCCTCAGCAAACAGTTCCTCCAGTGGAGTCTTCCTGGGCAGTTTGCAGGGAGGCTGTTGCTAAAAAACAAAACAAAAGGTTCATCATCAGTATTATTTATCACAAAAAAAGGGAAAACCTCCATTAAAGGCATGATCATTATTTAAATTGAAAACCTATATAGTATCAGCTATTGTACAGTTACACTCTCCTGCTCATCCTCATTCTCAGACTGCATGGTGTCCCCATCAGCTCCACCGTCTTCCTCTGTTGACTATAAAGAACATAATTAGCATCTAGATTTTAATAGCTGAAAATGACAGTTGTGTGCATGAATGACATTTCACCTTTTCAATCAGATTTCTCTGGATCTGGTCCCAGATGGTGTCATCATCGTCCAATTTATGTTTAAAGCGTGAATCCAACGCAGTGGCCACTTGGAGAAAGTTCCTGATCTCATCATTCTGCAAAACACGTGTTCTTTAAATGTTTTAACAAGCCACAGGATATTTCTATTCTAGAACAATTTCTTTCCAGGTGCCCTGCCTCAGTCACTTACCTGGTAGCGCTTAGATAGGTTTGCCCAAACCTGCTTTTTAAGGCTTGACACAAAGACTGTGTCTCCCTCTTTTACAGCCAGGTGTGCCTCAAGCTTTTTGAGGATGGGCAGAATCTGTCCGCATGTGGGACTTTTTTCGGAGGACACGCAGAGTGTTGAGGTGTAGAGCACCTTCATCAGGTTGATGAAGTCTTCAGCTTTCCTAAAATCCTCCTCAGTTAGCCGAGCAAGTCTGTATGTAAAAGAATTAAGAACACATAGATTGGAGTAATAAAAATATTATATTTTTTTCTTAACAAAACACCTAACATATGCACTCCCTAGCAGATTTAGCACATTCACTAACACTGTTCTATGAATTTGTATTTTGTTTTGTTCTGGCATTTTTTGTCTGAACTTTTCTATCTATCTCTACCTGTCCCTATCCATATTTTTTCTCAGCCGTTGATCCAAGCTGGCTGCCTGAATTGCAGGGTACTGCTCTGTGAATCTCTCCAGCATTAGGTATAGAGAGTTCCACCGTGTTCTCACGTCAAGAATGAGTGAGTGTTGGGGCAGCTCTGACAAAAACAATAACATACATTTTTAAGTCATATAACAGATGCTTTTTCATCATAGGAGACAAACAATACTTTTGTACAATTGTATTCAAATACTGTAGTACTGCAGAGCTCATAAATAATAATAAGATAGATCAGACATATAAAGTCATTACGTGTCAATGCAACAGTTAAATAAAGTGAACTTTGACTTACGTAGAAGTTGTTGCTTCTCTTTGAGAACCACCTTGGCCATTGAGCACCTCTTCATCCATACAACAATGGTTCGGACCTTGGCCACCCACTGACTCACTGAATTTAGGGAGTATAGACTTTGTGCTGCTAAATTAAGTGTATGGGCGAAACAGCACAGTTTTACAAATCGCAGGCGCTTAATAGCCACATCCATGTTGGCAGCATTATCTACGGTGACTGCTACAATTTTATCAGATATGCCAAACTCTGACAGAACATCACTAATTTCCTCTGCAACAACAAAACCGGTCTGTGCTTTGTACACAGCCTTTGTTTTTAGCACTTTTTGCTGCATTTTGCCCTCTTCTATGTAGTGTGCTGTGATGGTGAGGTATTGGTCCTGTGTGATGCTACTCCAGCCATCACATGTGAGTGCAACAGCGCTGACTTCACTGAGCTCTGTAATAATGTTTGACTTCTCAACCTTGTACCACGATGGGATTAATGTGTTTGACATGTAATCCCTGGAAGGTGGTGTGTATTTTGGGTTTAGAGTTTTCACCATGTCCCTGCAAACATAAACAAACATGTTATGAAACGCGACCCTAGCTCAGTATCAATTAAGTTAGCTTAGCTCTATCGTTATTGCTTAACTAACCTAAATGTTGGTGATTCCACCTCTGAGAAGGGATGCAGCCTTTTCACAATGTGTGCAGTGACCTTTCTGTGGCACTCTTCCTTTTGTTGCACTGACATCTTCCCCCTTGCCGCTATGGTGAACGGAGTAACGTTAGGCTCAGCACATCGCGGAGTCCTGGAGTCATCAGCCTGGCTAGCTGTAGCAATCTCAGGTTGTAAATTGTCTATGAAAAAATACGTGGGCTAATTTGTTAGCTGCCTCAATGTTGGCGCAAGACATATTATTTTTTGTATGTATTGTTTTACTTACCGGATTCGGACTGCAGTGTAGTCACTGCGGTGCCAGGCTGGGGGTCGGAGCCAGAGGAAGAGGCAGCGGAGGACGGTCGGCGCAGCGCATCAAATACAGGGCACGCATTTACTTCCACTCCATGACCTCGGAGGTGCTTTATCATGTTTGACGTGCACCCTCCTATGCACGAAACAATCTTGCTGCAAATGTTGCATTTTGCCGAGATTTCGTTTTGTTTCGAAAAGTGAAGCCACACTTTGGACCGCCGACGCACGCTAGCCATGTTCGATCGCTCGTTAAACCAAAACTTCCGGTGGACGCTTCTTCATTGGTGTTCAGCGGTTTCTTCTTCCAGTCGGCGCCGGCGGACTGTGAATCGAAACTTTTTTTTTCTTTCTTTTAAGCTTTAGGAATCGAAACTAGGAATCGAAATTAAAACTTTTGAACGATACCGGGAAAATCGCAAAGCTAGTCCCGGTTCCAATCGATACTCGATACTCGATACCCAACCCTATTCAAAATATTCCCAGGGGAGATATGGAACTCGCCCCTTGCGACCCAGACCTTCCACACACACACCCAGACATTCCAATACGCACGCACCCAAACGTTTCTTCAAACTTATCATTTAAAGTCATTTCCAAAGGTATATGACATATTGTTGGTGTGTTGCAATACCGCTCTGAAATCTCTGAAGGTGATTGGTCCACGTACGCGAAGTAGGCGAAACTAAGACTCTCCATAAGAGACTGACACAGAAAGTTTCTAGAGAGCACTTTGTCTGTGAGAGTTGTCCCACGACTCCTTAGGGAGTTTTCTCCGCTTTTCTTTTCTTTTCTTTTCTTTTCTTTTCTTTTCTTTTCTTTTCTTTTCTTTTCTTTTCTTCAGTCTTTCTTTAGTCTTTATTTTTCGTCTTCGGACCTTCTCCTACGTTCAGTGAAGTGAACGTAGCCGGCAACGTAACTTTGAGTAGACCTTTTAAACTTCCCACGAACTCCGTTTGCTCCAGAAGTTTATCGAGCTTTTGTCGTTCGCCCTATTTAGGGTGATGTGATTTCTTCTTGTCTCTCAAAAGGGTTACTTTTTCAGTGAAACTGCCTTCCTGAGATTTTGCTTTCACTTTCTCTCAATCTTTCCTCCCTTTCTATCTCTCACTCCCATTCCTTATTCGTTGTTTGTTTACGTGTTCGTAGTCTGTATATACATATACTCGTGTGAATTGTATTCTGTATCCTTAGCTTGTGTTTTTATTAAACCCAATAATCTTCTTGAATTGAATCTGCTTTATTGCTCACCAACTCGAAGTCCCTGAAAATGTACGATCTAAGCTACAAAGCTTTTATTATTTACTACGGTGAGTAGTTTAATTTTATAAACACAGGAAAAATGTATGTTCACGGCCAGAAAATTAATATTTCTTGGAGTGTGTATGAAGGGTACTTTTATTGACATTTGATAAGGAAGTCTTACATGAAGTTTGTGGGACAAACAGTATGTTTAGATAACTGAAATTAATGCTGATAAAAGTTACCTTGACAAATTGATCAAATATTCCCTTTTTGGGTAATTTAATCTGTGTAGACGATAAGCAAATCATATTCATAAACTCATGATTATTCCCTTTCATTTGAGTTATTTTTCCCCAGAAATGATTTTCGCTAAGTTACTAGCCTGGGAAAACCCAGACAACTTCCGGCAAATTCAGATTTGCTCTGCAAGTAGTCTGGCAAAGAGCTCATTCAAGCCCATTTCCATGCTGTCGAAATCGCGGCACCAATCAGAAACGTTGAGGCGGGCTTTACACAATGACGATCACTCTGATTGGTTTTAGGTCTATCCAATTGCGCCCAGAGGCATTTGAGTGACGTCCGTTCAACTTTTAAATGCATTATTATATTCAAATTGCAAACACATGAGGACAGTCTCCATGAAAGACCCACTGGCAGATGAACGTGCTACTACATTTCTCTCCGAAATGGTAGGAAATTAAATTAGATTTAATAGAGGATTTTAACTGTGACACAATGATTGACAGGGCAGTTTACGTGACAGGATGCAGGCGACAGATCCGTCCGATAAAGATGACGAAGTAGTATGTCCCAAAGCTTCCCAGCAGGCACAGGATATAGACTACAACGTCGGTCAGACGTTGGATTTTGGTTGAAAATGAAAATCGGGTTGACGTCTAAACCCAACGTTTGTTTAACGTCAAGCTCCAACTTTGGGCAATCGTTGAATTTTGGTTGGAATAAACCAGACAAAAAGGTGAAATGCATGACCGTACACTTATTACCAGCTTCACTTAAAACTAACCAGATTTACTTTATTTAATTTTCGTTTTAATTAAATCATATTTTGCATTTTAAAGTCACCATGATGGTGGTTAGCATTTGCTTTAGTTGTGTTCTTGACCCTTGTCTCTTTAATATAAAAATATCTCTGGCTGCTATAATTGAGTGTTTATAAAGCACAATTGTTGTAGCAAAAAAAGCAATGAGATCAGGTGGTGTTGGCTGATTATGATGATGATATCATTATGTAATTGCCTGAATCCCTGATCTTATTCAGTGTCTAATGCTTTGATTGTGTAGGACTTGAGGTTTTAATATTGTTTTATTCATAATAGAAGTAATTTGATTCTTCAGCACATCAAGCAATGTTGTTAATAAAATACTTGGTTATTAAAAACTATTTAGTGCACAAAAATCTTTCATCTATGCCAGTACTTAGATGCACACAGACATCAAGAAACAGCATTTGAATCTCAACAATGGTGACAATCAGCATGAAGCATTTCATTGATTGTCACCATTGTTGAGAGTCATACACTGATTATTGATGGCTAAGTAATAATGTAAAGAGAAAATTTTATACTAAGAAGTCAAGGGTCAAGAGTCCAACTAAAGCAAATGCTAAACACCATCATGGTGACTTTAAAATACAACTTGATTTCATTCAAACGAACATTAAATAAAGTCAGTCTGGTTAGTAATAAGTGAAGTTGGTAATGCTGTTTGTGGAGTTGTTTACTCCTCCTCTGCTGAGATCTTCACAGATTTAATGTGCTGCCATGCATGTCACATTTTTTGCGGTGCTTATTCCAACCAATATTCAACATCTGTCTGACGTTGGAGCTTGACGCCAAACAAACGTTGGGTTTAGGCGTCAACCTGACTTTCATTTTCAACCAAAATATGACGTCTGACTGACGTTAGATTAGTTGGAGTCCAACGTCTTCCTGACGTCACTTTGACGTACTGTGCCTGCTGGGAGTGCAAGTTCCCTCATGTAGCAAAAGCGGCAAAACGTCTCCTCTGTGTCCCAGGGACTTCAGTTCCTAGTGAGAGAATTTTCTCCACTGCTGGGGACATCGTTAGTGCCAACCGGTCTCGCCTTGCACCAGACAGTGTTGATAGACTCATCTTTTTGCACAAGAATCTCTCAATAGTGGATGAGTAAATAACATTGCACTTTGTATCCTGAATGTAGTATTTTTTTATTATATTATTTTGCTCTGCTTTTTTTTATTCAAAGCACAAGCTAATTTATGTTTGTTAAAGTAACAACATGTAGTTTTTCAACCTTCATAATATATTTCCAAGACCCTTGTGATGGTACATCGACTTACAATAGGTTGAATGACACGTCTGCCAGAGCCTGACGGGGTCTGTATCGCTTTTACTGGCACTATGTAACTTCGGGGTGCGGGTAGTAACCAGAGCTCAAAAAGAACTACAAAATTCGACTGCTTTACGGCATACGTCACTTCGCCCACCACAGGCCAACCAGCGCGTTTGTTTTCGTGCGTCTGTTTTCGTCATGGCTGAAGCAGCAGCGAAACGTAAGAAGTCCAAGGTTTTGTCGGAGTAGAGTCGGAAGAGGAAAAGGGAGAGTGATAAACTGAAAGGCAGGACGAGGATCAATATTGGTCGAGCGTTTGCTCGCTGGCGTGAGCTTATCGTCAGACCGATGCTGACTTGGCCGTCATGCTGTTGAACTAGTAAGTAAATTGCTTGCATACTATCTTTAGTTTTTCTAATCTGTTGTCTGCCTGGCTACGTTACGGAAACTATCTGGTCCTCCATTTATCTTCATGAATCAGCTAACGTTAGTAGATGAGCGAATTATCAATCTGGTAGCTAGTAAACACTAACATGCTAGTTTTAGATGGTTAGGATACTATCGCTATCATTCTCGTTCAGATTTGAGCATTGCAATCGACATGCAAATCGCAAATGTTTGAGTTAAAATGTTTAGTCTACTAATAAATTATGAAAGGAGGAAGATTATTATCATTGCCCATATGAAAAAAACCTGCATGCTTCATATACAGTAACAGCCCGTTCTCATCCCAAGTCGTCATATACGGACGCTTTCAAAATTTCTTCAATATCTGACGCACAAAGCACCCTTTAGCGTCCATATGAGACGCATAACCCTACCACAGACCTAAACCTACCCATAACCGAAGCGTCTCATATTGACGCTACGGGTGCTTTGTGCGTCGGATATTGAAGAATGTTTGAAAGTGACGATTTGGGGATGAGAATGCGTTGACAGTAACCGTAAATCATTTTACAACAGCGGTAATGGACAATTCCGCTTCCAACCTGTAGGGCGACCGCAGAGGAAAAGTTCCATGTTGTTGCTTTAAAGGTAAAAGTGCACTTTTTCTTTCACATTAATCACTTCATATACCAGTTATCAAGGTTTGGAATTGGGATCCACTTGAATATTTTGAAGTGTGTTTGTTTACAATTTTGTTTTTCATATAAGTGATAGTTGAAGAGGTTGTATTACTTAGTGTTGTTCAGTACAGACTAGAGTGTTAATTTATTCCATACATTGATGTTCTTCCTACTGTGACATTCTGTTTATGCTCATAAGAAAAATAAAACATATTTTTGGGATGAAATAGCAGTCTCTTTCTGCAAAAAACATGTACCGAAACCGAACCGAGACCGTGGCCCAAAAACCGAGGTACGGACCGTACCGTGGGCTATCTGTACCGTTGCACCCCTAATATATATATATACTGTGTGTATTGGTCAACCACTAGTTGTATATTTTTAATGTGTTTATTACGTTAGATAATTGTGTCATTGATCAAATATTTTTAATAGTTCTCTTGACAGAAACATGGGATTTGTGCCTATAATGTTTTTAAAGTAATAATTGGAAGATCTATGTTCCTCATTCATGAAGATTTTCAGGGACATGCATAATTAATTTATAAAATCTCATCAAAATGATGGGAATATTTTAGGGCTCTGTTTATGTCCTTTGACTTTATAATCATATTTCTCTCTTTGAATTTGGATGTTGTCAAGCGTTGGTTGAAGCAGGGAAGAATACAGGATCTTAATTGCAGCAGTATTTATTTAAACAAAATCTAATACTCACAAACTGGATCAAAAGAAACATGACCAGAACAACCAAACATATAGCAACGACAACAGACAAGGAACTGACTGAAACACATTGCTTAAATACACAGAACAGAAGACTGGAAAGCGAGACACAGCTGGGACAAATTAACTCATAACTAATTAACAAGACAGGGATTAAATCACAGAGACGCGTGGGCAAATTGGGTGTCACAGGCAAACATAACATGAACACAGACACTAAACGTGACAGACGTACTGGAAATGCAATTAAACTTTTTTCTTTCATTTCAGAGCTAAAGGAAGAGAGCGAGGAGAGTGAAGAACTGAGTGAAGTGAAGGAGGAGAGTGAAGAACTGTGTGAATTGAAGGAGGAGAGTGAAGAACTGAGTGAAGAGAAGGAGGAGAGTGAACAACTGCGTGAAGTGAAGGAGGAGAGTGAAGAACTGTGTGAAGAACTGAGTGAAGTGAAGGAGGAGAGAGAAGAACTGAGTGAAGTGAAGGAGGAGAGTGAAGAACTGAGTGAAGTGAAGGAGGAGAGTGAAGAACTGAGTGAAGAGAAGGAGGAGAGTGAAGAACTGAGTGAATTGAAGGAGGAGAGTGAAGAACTGAGTGCAGTGAAGGAGGAGAGTGAAGAACTGAGTGAAGTGGAGGAGGAACATCATGTCAAACCTGGAGAAAAACCTTTGAGTCGCTCAAAGACTAAAAAGACATTTTTAAAGAAAAGAGCCAAGAAATCTTTCACCTGCACTCAGTGTGGGAAGAGTTTAACAAGCAAACGAAGTCTTAAGCTTCACATGATGATCCACACTGGAGAGAAGCCGTTCACATGTGATCAGTGTGGAAAAACATTCCCTCGGGCATCAAGCCTGAAGAGACACCTGGCAGTTCATACGAAGGAGAAGCCACATTCATGTTCTGTGTGTGGAAAGAGTTTTTCACAGCAGGAAAATTTACATAAACATCAGAAAATACATACTGGTGTGAGAGAGTACATGTGCTTTGAGTGTGAGAAGACTTTTATGACAGCAAACTGTTTAAAACTGCACCAGAGGATTCACACTGGAGAAAAACCTTACAAGTGTTCACACTGTGACAAGAGATTCAGTCGATCGTCACATCTGAAAACACATGAGAGGATCCACAGCGGAGAAAAACCTTACAAGTGTTCACACTGTGACAAGAGATTCAGTCGATCATCATCTCTGAAAACACATGAGAAGATCCACAGCGGAGAAAACCTTTATAAAACATTTACATGTGATCAATGTGGAAAGAGTTTCACAACCAAACAAAGTCTTGGGATTCACGTGAGAGTTCACACTGGAGAGAAGCCTTACCCATGCAATCAATGTGGGAAGACATTCGGCCAATCAGGACACCTTAAAAGTCACATGAGTATCCACACTGGAGAGAAGCTGTTCACATGTGATCATTGCGGCAAAACATTTCCTTGGGCATCAAACCTGAAGACACACCTGGCAGTTCATACGAAGGAGAAGCCATATTCATGTTCTGTGTGTGGAAAGAGTTTTTCACTGCAGGAAAATTTAAATAAACATCAGAAAACTCATACAGGTGTGAGAGAGTACATGTGCTTTGAGTGTGAGAAGACTTTTACTACAGCGCAATGTTTAAAACTGCACCAGAGGATCCACACTGGAGAAAAACCTTACAAGTGTTCATACTGTGACAAGAGATTCATTCAGTCATCATCTCTGAAATCACATGAGAGGTTCCACACTGGAGAAAAACCTTACAAGTGTTCACACTGTGAGAAGAGATTCAGTGTGTCAGCTAATCTGAAAACACATGAGAAGATCCACAGCAGAGAGAAGCCGCACACGTGTGATCAGTGTGGAAAGAGTTTCTGTTTTAAAAGTCACCTGAAGATACACATGAAGATCCATGCGGTGGAGAAACCACATCACCACAGTCTGAGATCACGGTAAGAAGTTCATCTTTATGTGCTGAGAAACAAAACCTCTTCTGTGTAAGTTAGTCACAGTCAAATCACTCTATCTCCACCTATAGTTGGCGCTGTTTCACTGTGGCTGCTGTTGAATCATCCAGGTTGTGAATGAGGCCGACACCTGATGTGATTGTAAAGCGCTTGGTGTGTACAGTAGTAAATAGTAGCGCTATATAAATGCCTCATTCATTCATTCATTAGTTTCTTGACAGCCACGATGAGCAATGGACATTTTGTTGTTTGATTGGTTTTTATTAACTTGTGTTCAACCCAAAATGAATGTGTGATATAAATAAATCTGTCTGATTTTGACGTGATTTGTCTGTTCAGAGCAAAATCACTCTCTGACAATATACATAGCAGCGCTGTGCAACTTTCTCTTTCTGACACTGCTTATTATGGGGAAGATAAAACATCAAACAGTATTTTCATGTTTTCTAACAGCAGTTCATGATTTTGTATTTGCTCTGGTGCTTATCAAGAATACAGAGACGAGAAGCTTCCAGATTCTTCCTCTGTTAATGTTAGAAAGGTGTTGGAAACTATGTGATTGCTTACAGATTACATGTCAAGTATGCGGCATCTAGAGTTTAATGACCAAACTAGTGATTTATATCACAAATTATCTTCATGATATTAAAATAGATCATAATTGTGCACAGCAGTTGTTGACCAGATATGATGGGATTAAAATGACTATTGAAGTCATCAGTGATCTTGACTTTGGGCTTTACTTTTCATTTCACATTTGTCTCTTATTTGAAATCTCACTTGATTTAATGTTTCTTTTAGACCTGATGGACGTGAACAAGAAAGGAAAAACAGAAGCCCAAAAATCTGTCTCCTGCCCTCAGTGTAAAAAATGCTTCACATGTAAATCAAGTCTGATCAAGATTCACATGAGAGTTCACACTGTGAAGAAGCGGCTCAGCCCAGCTAACAGATTTTTGTTATAAGAACGTTCTCCAAATATTCAGTGTTGGTTCTGGGAACGTGAAAAATGTCCAGTTTTCTTGACGTTAGAGCACATGTGTCAAACTCAAGGCCCGCGGGCCTAATCCGGCCCGCCACATTATTTTATATGGCCCGCGAGAGCATATGGGTGTCTTAAAATTAGGGATGCAATGAAATTTAGGCTGGCAAAAAATTTTGGCCGAAAAAAACATTTTCGGTTTTTGGCCGAAAGATACTAAAAAGCAGCCGCGCCCCTCCGTGTTCGGCGATGGTTTGACTCTGGCTCAGCGTGTTTTATGACTTTGTGTGCGAGTCCGCTTCCGAAGATGCATAACTTCAAAGCGCGTTCTGTGTGTGCGCGCTGTGCTCTCCGCTCCGTGTTCACAGCGTGTTCTGCTCAATGTCCCGCAAGCAACCTCCGTGTGTGTGTGTGTGTGTGTGTGTGTTTGAGTTGCGAGCTCTGCTCACGCTCACCGGAAAGGCAAAGTCCGCTAAAAAAAACGTGACTCCATAGACATGAAATTTCTCTGGACTTGTTTCTTTTTGCAATAGCACTACTGTGCTGTAACATGGTGTGTATAGCCGTGCTGGGCAACACTGGTAAAATGACACGAATCACGATCCTCTCGTTCACGGGTCCTCTCCCTGCTCTGCTCATGCTTTGTAGGACTATACTTTATTTTGACAATTGGTCAAAAAATAAATCTGTTAAATCTGATTCTGCTGCATAGAACTGATTGAAGAATAATATATTGATATTTTATATTATTTTAATATAGGTACCAGTATTAGCCTTTTCACCATTTGTATCACTCCGCTTGTCTGTGTTTGCGCCACTTGCATCATTAAGCCAGTAGGTGGCGACAAGTGACTGTCTTTATGAGTGAACAATTGAACTTTAAACTGATTAGTGCCAAAAACATTGATTAACTCAGGAAAGAAACAAGTTGCTGAAACCAATCTTTAATGCTAATATAAATTGATCATTTGCCTCTGGACACACAAAGATTGCACTGGTTTTTGATTGAAATGTAACATCTATGCAAAATAATTCTAATGCAAAATTTCTCATTTAAGGCCATTGCTGTTTGGAATATGTGATTGTGTATTGTCAACAATAAGCAGAAACATTCTGCATTTCCATTTTGTAGTGTGGATCATTCATTGCAATATTTATCCTCATTCTCATTTTTAAGAATCCGTTATCTTGACATAATTTATGCTACTGCCCACTGACATGTTTTTAAAGCTATTGTTATCCAAATTTTTTGGTCTTTAAACACCTTAAAATGCACATATGTAGGTCCGAGAAATCCTAATTTTATCGGGGGAGCATGTCCCCGATCCCCCTAACTAACTCACATTTGAATACGCATGACTGTGTGGTAATGTGTGCTGGTGTGGCTACAGTGCCAGGGCTGAATTTTTGAGCCAGTTTGCCCCTGCATATATACAATATACATTATTCTCTGTATCAAATCATTATTACCCAGCTCCTGATGTTTCGGGCTCATCCCCTGATGTTTTTAAAACCTATAAACACCCCTGCAAATGCATATACAATATTTGTAACTTAAATAAGTAATAATCAAATAAAGAGACAATATATAAAAAATGTAAAAGTCTTACAGTTACAACCGGCCCTTTGAGGGCAGCCATAATGCTGAAGTGGCCCTCAATGAAAATGAGTTTGACACCCCTGCGTTAGAGGAACATTTTTTAAAAGGTATAATGTTCCTCAAACGTTCTTTCAACTTGATTTTGATTTAAAATTCAACATTATAGGAACGTTGATTTCTAACTTTCCAAGAACATAAAAATATCCAGTTTCCTGAATGTTAGTGTGGTTAGTGTGATGTTCCTGAAACATTCTTTCAATCCTCTTTCGAAAGAGTGATAAGAACACAAACTACAACTTTATTCAGACACAGCCTTAGATGAACTGAAGATCTCTCAAGATCTGATTAAACAACTCCACAAACAGCATTACCAGCTTCACTTATTACTAACCAGACTGACTTTATTTCTGTCACATCTACAGAAGTTCTTATTGAGAATGAACAGAGGTTTAGATGTTGATGTCTTATTGAAAATGTTTCATTTGAGATCACCATCATGGAGATCAGTGTTTGCTTTAGTTGAGCTATTGACCCTTGACTTGAATTAGATTTGTGCTTTATTAGCATTTGCAGGTGTTCATGGAGAACATTTCTGCATTGATAAAGCAGACCAACTTTTCTGCTTTAATAACAGACAAAGAACTGGAGTTAAACAACTGCATTCATGATAATTTGACTTGAACCTTAAAAGTAATAAAAGAAGAAGGTAATGAACTCCATTGATGTGATAAAAATCATTTGCAACTGAAGAAATTTATGTGAGATAGTCCAAAAGTTAAAAACGACACACTTAAACATCAGTACTCGTCATACAAACCTCAACAATGGTGACAATCAAAAAAATAATTCCAAAGCATAATTTATTCATGCTGCAATGCATGCTGGGACCCATGAATGTGTTTTGTATGCTGGCATGAAGAATGTCACCATTGTTGTGTTTCATATACTGAATGTTGATGTCTGAGAGTGAATAAATGTCTCAAAGCTAGTTTGCAACTCAAAGCAACATATCTATAACAAATTCAGTGTTTTATATCTAAGCTCACAGAAATCAACATTCAGCAACTGAAACAATGTTACAAATCTTATTTTTCTTTTGTTGAGTACCAAATTTCCAATAGTGTTTCCATTCATTAAGTCATCAATTACAGAAAAAGCAGTCATTTGTCTGTTATTAAAGCAGACAAGTTGATCTGCTTTATCAATGCAGAAATGTTCTCCATGAACACCTGCAATTGCTGATAAATCACAAGCCCAATAATACTCAAGGGTCAAGAGCCCAACTAAAGTAAAGACTGATCTCCATGATGGTGACCTCAAACGAAACATTTTCAATAAGACATCAACATCTAAATCTCTGTTAATTCTCAATAAGAACTTCTGTAGATGTGACAGAAATAAAGTCAGTCTGGTTATTAATAAGTGAAGCTGGTAATGCTGTTTGTGGAGTTGTTTAATCAGATCTTGAGAGAGTTAATGTCTTTTATCTTCAGTTCATCTAAGGCTGTGTCTGAATGTTTCAGGAACATCACACTAACCTTCAAATAACGTTCTAGTAACATTAAGGAAACTGGATATTTTTTTTGTTCTTGGAATGTTAGAAATCAACATTCCTATAATGTTGAATTTTAAATCAAAATTAAGTTGAAAGAACGTTTGAGGAACATTATACCTTTTAAAAAACGTTCCTCTAACGTCAAGAAAACTGGACATTTTTCACGTTCCCAGAACCAACACTGAATATTTGGAGAACGTTCTTATAACAAAAGTCTGTTAGCTGGGAGGCTTTCTCTCTGAAATCACATCTACTCTCATCCTGAAGACAGACCATTTAACTGTGATCAGTGCGGTAAACAGTTTCATTGGGCTTCAGTCCTGAAGAAACACTTGAAGATTCACACAAAGGAGAATATTCATTCGGAATATTACAGCAGAAAAGACATGGCGGTGTGTGTTTCAGTGCAGGAAGTCCTTTACTGCGGATGATAGAAAGAGATGAACTGAAAGACCACCAGAAAATTCACCCTGGAAAATCCTTTGGAGGCAAAGTTCAGGAGCTGAAGAAGAGGCCTTAACACTTTTAATAGAGACATGAATCTTATATTCATTTTTAACTCGTTCTTCATTGTTTTTCATTAGAACATCTAGTTTCACTTCTACTCTTCCACGGAAACGCAAGATATACTTTCATGTATCTTTGAAACTGGACTCTTTTCTTCTCTTCTTCTCTTGAGATGCTTTGACTCTTATAAGTCAGTAAAGAGAGAGATCTAATTCGCTTTCACTTTTTCATAATGTTTGTATTTGCTTCATGTAATTATTGATTAAACTCTTTACTCATTTTATCAACATCTCATTGTTATTGTCCTTTTTTAATTTTCTGTTGATTCTGCTTGAATTAAAAGCTATTTCTTCATTTTAGTTCTGAAATTCATGAAGTATCCTGATATGATTGCTTTGAGCTTTCCATGTTTTAAACTTCTCAACAGAGCTTTTAAATGCTTAACTAAATTATATTTCACCGCACACATGACTGACATTGAATGAGATTGCTGTCTGTCTACATTATTAACAGTTTCACCCTTGATATCCAGTATCATATATACATTTCTAAGAGTTTGTTTGAGTCAGTTTGATGTTTCATTCACACCATCAGGGTTCATGAAGTCAGAACAATTGTCCATTTACCCGCAGCAGTGTTTAATAATAATAATAATAACTTTAATTTATATAGCGCCTTTCACAGAACCCAAGGACGCTTAACAAACAACAAGAGAAGGGGGAGGGGGATAAGAGAAGAGGGGTGTGAAGCCTAGGCCTCAGTGAAGAGGTGTGTTTTAAGCTGGTTTTTAAAGGTTATTAGAGAGGAGGCAGAGCAGATGGCAAGAGGAAGCTTGTTCCAGAGTGACGGTGCACCAACACAGAAGGCTCTATCACCAAATGTCCGGAGCCTGGACTTAGGGACAGCGAGCAGGTCCTTCTCAGAGGACCGCAGGGTCCATGACTGAGTGTAGGGATGAAGTAGATCAGTAATGTACTGGGGTGCAGTCCATGGAGAGATTTGTACGTCAGGAGGAGGATTTTATATTTGATCCGGGACTTAACTGGCAGCCAGTGAAGCTTCTTCAGGATGGGAGTAATGTGAAGTCCAAGTTTTTTGTGGGTGAGCATCCTAGCTGCAGAGTTCTGTACATACTGGAGTCTGTCAGTAGCCTTGCTGGGCAGACCGAACAGGATACCGTTACAATAGTCAAGTCGGTAGGTGATGAAGGAGTGGATGAGGATCTCAGCTACAGAGTTGGAGAGGCACTGTCGGAGTCTGGAGATGTTCTTAAGATGGTAAAAGGCAATTTTAGGAGTGTTTTTGATGTGTTGTTGGAAGGAGAGAGTGTCCATGATGACGCCCAGGTTGCGTACTTGAGATGCAGAGATTGAGCAGCCATCCACATTCAGTATGATGTCATCAACATTTTTAAGAAGTGACAGCGGGCAAACACCATGAGTTCTGTTTTGTCTTTGTTGAGTTTGAGAAGGTTACTGTCCAGCCAGTGCTTTATGTCCTTCAGGCAATTGATAAGTGGCACTGGTGGAAGAGGAGTAGTAGGCTTACCCCGGATTTCCACCAACTGCAGAACGGCTGTGGATCAGCTCCGCTGCGTGTCGGATCCGTGCTCCGCTGTCCTTCAATACCCACCAGGTCCGGATTTGTTGTGGAACGGCTGCGGCCATGACGAACAGCTGAAGTCACGAGGACCCACGAGATCACGCGAATTGACATACCTCCCTTCAGGAACGAAAAGGAGGTCACTAGATACTGACAAGACCAATATGTCACACCACCCCTCTGCTTAGGCGCAAAGATTTCCAAGCCCCAAAGGAAATGGTAATGCCCAGCCTCCAGAACACTGAACGGTACCTCGCTCAAGATCCAGATCAAGCTAAGGCGTACAATGCTGAAATTCTGAAACTGACCCAGGCAGGAACCGTCAAGAAGTTGAGTTCCCACCAGTTGACACAGTCAGGGGAATAATGGTATATCCCACATCACATGGTGACCCACACTTTGAGATTTGCTCCAAATGTAAAGTGCATTACAAATAAAATCTATTATTATTATTAGTAGTAGTAGTAGTAGTACCGAGGTCTGAACCTAAATGAGTGGCTGTTACCTGGCCCCACCTTAGGACCTTCACTCCTAGGAGTGCTGTTAAGGTTCCAAGAGCAAACTGTAGTGGTTATGTAAAAACCATGTTCCTCCAGGTCCGCCTGCTCTCTGAAAACCCTTCTGAGATTTGTCTGGCATGACATGGAAGGAGACCAAACTCCATCTGTGTTTGAGTGGCAAGTCCTGCCCTTCAATACCCTGTGTAGCCCATGCTGTGCCAGTTGATCCAATATCCCAGCTAGCAGGGAACGTTCTCAGAACGTTGGCTAACATTCCCTACAAGTTTGGTTTATGTTTTAAAGAAAACATTTGAATGTAATGTTCAAAGAATGTTTTAAGGATGTTTTCTCATTCCAAATAATGTTTCTATAAGGTTAAATGTAAATTAAGATATAACGTTTTAACTGTAACATTTTGAGGATGTTTTGGAAATGTTGTTGAAATAAAAGATTATATAATGTTCCATAATAACAAATGAGGAACATTATCAAATCAACGTTCGCAAAATGTTTTGAGGATATCATTGAGGCCTGAAATTACGGAATGTATTTTATAAAACGTTCTTGTAATTTGACGCGTTAACAAAGCAAGAACAATTTAAATGTAACATTTTGAGGATGTTTTTAGATAATGTTATCCCACACAGCAAAAAATCAAGTGTTAAATTAACTCTCCTGGGAGTTTTTTTGACTCCACACTCAAAGGGTTAAAGTGTTAAAATATGAGTGTTAAATGAACACTGAAGAGTGTTAAAATTAATGAGATAATTAAGTTATTAATTGTGTGATGATTGACCATTATTGAAGACGCCTGATGTTAACAAGCAGAATCACCAAAAGAGAAAATCTAATTTTAAGTTACCATTATGGTGATCGGTGTTTGCTTTAGTTGGGCTCTTGTAGGGCTGAGCGATAAATCGCACAATATTGTTATGAGCATCTCATCAGTAAAGCTGGTTCCTTGATTAGTAGTAAATCGCCTTCACCTGCTTTCAGATGGAGCGGCATTTACTACAAAGAGCCGTAGTTAACTGACAAGCTGAGCCATATCGCATTAATATCGCGGACGTATCGCCAGCGATAATTAATGCGATATGGCTCAGCTTGTCAGTTAAAGGGATACTTCACCTCTGGGAAGATGAATGTGTATTTAAAATAGGTCATTTATGTAGAAGAAATGTGAAGACATTTTTTAATTTGGAGCTTTCTAGACTGAGAAAAGCCAGAAAATGTATTTTTGGCTTATGTGGATGAAAGACAACAACTCCCAGAATGCACTTGCTTCGCTGCCCTAGGAGGCCACGCCTACCGGTAAGACAGCGCAGTTGAAAACAAGGTTAGGCTACTAGTGAGTCTCCATGACGAGTCTGCCTGGGATTTCGGGATCGCCCAAAATGTCCGGGATTCGGCTTTTGCGTTCTACAGTCGCCATTCATTATGTTTACTGTGGTGAGCAGGACGAGGCTGACGGCCGCGGGAGAACAGCGCGAGGCCGGTGGTGTCATTACTGAGACGCGCCGGTCTCGCAACGGAGGTGCGGGAATTTTCTTAGCAATGTTAAAACGCACATCAACCGATCACTTGTTTAGCGTTCATGTAAACACTACATTCAGATTCACCATTCGGAATGAATTCAGTTAGACTGAAACATGAGGTGTGCATGTAAACAATGAATGGCGACCGCAGAAAGCAAAAGCCGAATCCCGGACATTTTGAACGATCCTCGCCCGCCGGACATGTCCGGGAAAAGGAGGATGGTTACCCATACTTACTCAGCTTTCTCCTACTATTCAGCTTTCTCCACAGAACAAGAGCCTGCTAGCTTAGCTTCCAAAGAAATTGAGAAAGACGGCTGACTGTGTGTACATCCTGTGAGTGAGATCCCACCCTGTATGGGCGGGCTGAAAACATGCGGAACAACGCCATCTACTGGCTGTAGTCTTTAGCCTCTGGCCAGAAAATCCTCCGATGACGCAAAATGACGATTTTTGCGTCATCGGAGGATTTTTTCCAGACAAAAAATACATAAATCTCTCCTCTCAGGGGGATATGAGGGTGGAAAGCATGGTAATTCGAAAATACTACAGGTTTTCTACTAATACAAAGCTTAATGCTAAATCCTGAAGTAACCCTTTAACTACGGCTCTTTGTACACAGCAAAAACTCCAGTGTTAAATTAACACTCCTGGGAGTGTATATGAGTCCACACTCAAGAGTGTTGAAGTTAATGAGATAATTAAGTGATTAATTTAGTGATGATTGAACCTTATTGAAGACACCTGATGTTAACAAGCAGAATCACTGAAGGAGAAAATCTCAAATTGTAAGCCACCGTTATGGCGATCAATGTTTGCTTTACTTGGGCTCTTGACCCTTATTTTATTAACTTTAGATTTTGTTTGGCTGTTGTATCTGAGATATAACCGCCAGTTGAACAAAGAATAAAGTGTTCTGATGGTGTTGGTTATATTATGACATTCATCATTTGAAATTGATCACTGAATTCATTAAGATCCTTCTTTCTGACTTCGATTTTGTTTGTTACAGCATAACTGTGAATCTGCATAAATTGCCCAGAATTCCCAGAAAAAAAATCTTACTTTTAGGCACACGCAGATTTCAAGATTCAGTCTATGCATCTCAACAATGGTGACGAGCAGCATATTCAATTAGGAAAAGTAAATTACATAGACAATTCAGATCATAATTTATTCATACTGCAATGCATGATGGGAGCCATTAATGAGTTGTGATTGGTGGTAGCCACTGCAACATGCTTTATTAATGTCACCATTGTTGAGATTCACAGGCTGATTATTGATGTCTGTGTTTCTAAAATAATTTATTTGAAAGTCTTTTGATCAGAACAATGTTTATTGAATATTTTGGATTATATGTAAAGTACTGATAATCATATGCTGTAGAATCACAAAGCTGCTGCTAACAAGATAAACCAAACTACTGCAGTAAGTTTCATTTTTCAGATCACAGCATGATTATGTCAAATCATAACCAACACTATCAGATCACACTTTACTTTGTTCATTTAACTGTTATAAATCAATAACAGCAGACAAAAAACAGTATAATTTAAAGTAAACATATAAGTGTCAAGAGCCCAACTAAAGCAAACACTGATCACCATAATGGTAACTTACAATTTGTGATTTTCTCCTTCAGTGATTCTGCTTGTTAACATCAGGTGTCTTCAATAATGCTCAATCATCACTAAATTAATCACTTAATTATCTCATTAACTTTAACACTCTTGAGTGTTAATTTAACACTCATATTTTAACACTTTACACTCTTGAGTGTGGACTCATATACACTCCCAGGAGTGTTAATTTAACACCGCTCCATCTGAAAGCAGGTGATGGCGATTTACTACTAATCAAGGAACCGGCTTTACTGATGAGGTGCGCATAACAATATCGTGCGATATATCGCCCAGCCCTAGGCTCTTGACTATTAAACTACTAACTTTAGATTTTGTCTGGCTGTTGTAACTAAGTTATAACTGACAGATGAACAAAGATAAAAGTTGATCAGGTGGTGTTGGTTATGTTCTGACGTAATCATCATTTGACCTGAATCACTAAATTAATTTACACTTAGTCATTTAGCAGACGCTATTATCCAAAGAGGCTTACAACAGAGAACAAAAGTTTAGAGAGTTAGGTTTGCCTGGTTGATTGCAGCAGCCTGGTGATTTTATAGCATACAATTTGTAGCATTTTCTATAGAATCCAAAATATTTCTTAAAGTTCTGTTCAAAATATTTTATTTAGACACACAGACATCAATAATCAGCCTGTGAATCTCAACAATGGTGATAATAAAGCATGTTGCAGTGCATTCTGGGTGCCACCAATCAAAACTCATTCATGGCTCCCATCATGCATTGCGTTATGAATAAATTATTATCTGAATTGTCTTAGCAATTTCCTTTTCCTAATTAAATATTTCGTTTGTCACCATTGTTGAGATTCATACACTCATTCTTGATGTCTGTTTGTGCATAAACTACACAATTTTTTTTATCAAAACAACTTTTAAGAAATCCTTTGGAATATATAGAAAACTCTGGATCTTATGTTGTAGAATCACAATCTAAGTCAGAGTTTAAGCTCTAAATGAGTTTTGTGATTCAGGTCAAATGATGATTGTATTAAAACATAACCAACAACATCTGATCATCTTTTCTCTTTTTTCATCTGGGAGTTATAACAGCTGAACAAAATCTAAAGTTAAAAATGTAAGGGTCAACAGCCCAACTAATGCAAATACTGATCAACATCATGGTGTCTTAAAATTTTTGATTTTCTCCTTCAGTGATTCTGCTTGTTAACATCAGGTGTCTTCAATAATGGTCACTCATCGCTCAGTTAATCACTTAATTGTCTCATTAACTTTTATCACTGGAGTTTTGTCTGTGTACCTTTTAGGAGACCATTCTGGGAACCAAAATAAAACTACCCGCTGAAAACATTATTAGAACTTCATGGTAACGTTCTCAGAACGTTTTTAGAACAAAATATTTCGAGCTGGGATTCCATAAATCCGCTCTGGGCCTCAGCTGGCACTGTTCCACAGACACATTGAGGTACAAACATCGACCAGTAAATTATGATGCTCCTACCATGCGTAACATTTAAAGGGCCTTAGCTAGCCAGTACGACCCCCTCGGGTTAATCCTGCCATACACCACCTGTGCCAAAATCCTAGTGAGACCACTTTGGAACAAACACAGAGACTGGGATGATCCCCTACTGCCCCAGGATTTGCTACAAGCCTGGAGAGACTGGGAGGGAAAGTTACAAGTCCTGCCGAGAATCACCTTCCCCTGAGCGTACGTACCACCTTCCATGTGTAATGGAAAAATGTGATTTCCATTGATCTTCAACATATATTGCAAAGTAATGTGTCACGTGTCTATATTGTGGAATGTGAACAGGATATATGTATGTTTGTGCACCTGGCGTAAGCAAGACACACACAGTAAGACAAATGGTTAAGAACCTTTAACTCTTTGGGTATGGAAGATAATTTAGCCAAGGGGGTTTAGAGGGGTCATTCTATTCTAAATCAGCTAGATGTGGCTGGGTAAATATGTCAGTTGTCCACATATGTCATTAAAAAAGCACATATATATGGGGGACAGCGTACCACATCCTGTCTGTCAGTAACGGAAATTACTTTGGTTTGCTGCATTGCTGCCAATCTTGATGCAAGAACAAAAACAAACTGGGTGCTGTTGTTTGATAAAACTTTGATAAATCTTTGATACATTTTTATTGTGATGATTTTTTTAATGTTTTGTTAAGTTTTGTTTGATTAAATACCAAGCACACATTTAAAAAAAATTTAACCAAGAGATGTGTAAATCAGCACAAAACTGTTGGAGTAGAAAAGCCACTCAGACACAGTTTTACATTATTTAATGCCATCAGAAAACTCTAACATATTCAGTGAAATTATTTGTTAGGCCCCTTCTAGCTGTCTGTTACAACCTTTTTATTGCAGTAAACAACTGCAGTGTGAATAAAAAAAAAAAAAAAAGTATTAATCTGTCCTGTGATATTTGAGTGCACTTTCACACATTTGCAAACCTCAGTGTGTTTTTTTCCTACTGTCTGTGGTCTATATTGTTCTTCACAAGATTTAACCAGGTCACTTCAGTGCACATGTCTCTCTCAGACCAGATTTCAGGAAATGCGCTTCTCGGTTAAACACATTTCAAATAGGCTAGATTTCTGGGCATCTATAACCATGAAATAGTAAACGTAAGGCTTCCAGTCATGATCATGAGCGTCACGATGAAGATCTTTGCTCTGCTTTGTGTCTTTCTTCTTTATGGGACTTTGCCTTCAATTCAAGGAGGTAATTATTATTATTATAATTATTATTATTAACTTGTACTTTTTGACCATCAGTGTCTTCATCAGGCACAAACTTTGTGAAATAGAATACAAATCTTTATAGAAACCTTAATTAGGTGCACTCTCAATCGCGTGTAAAATAACCCCTCACAGGAAGAAAAAAAAACTCAACTCTCTTAAACTTTAACAGAATAGTCAATATCCAAACTTGTCAAAATATATTCCAAATGTTTTAGAAAACTATTAAAAGCAGATGAAAAAGTACACGGCATTACAGAAAAGGCTTAATATCGAACGCCTCATTCAATCCAAATGTCGACAAAGTATTTAAAGTAGAAATCCAAAAGCACTCACGTTGTAACCGTTTCCTCTCCAAATTTCCTCCTCTTAACGGTTTCTATACCCTCTCTATGCCAATGTATTGTAAGGCACTAACAATATGAACCGCATGTCTGAAGTGTGACACTACACTCTAGAAATTATTGGTTGTTTCAACTCAACTTTGGGTAAAATATGGACCAACCCATTGGTTTAATTTTTTAATTACATTTTTAACCCAGCGGTTGGGTTTGTCCATATTCTACCCAAATTTGGGTAGAAAAACACTGCATTTTTAGAGTGTATCGGACTGCGATCATCTCCCGTCCTGATTTTACTGTGAATGCGCAATGATCTGGAAGTTTTAAGCACAGATAAGATAAATCACATGTGTATGATGATGCCACATATCAAAATATTAATATTTACTGGATTACTGTAATTATTTATATGCAGGAATATCCCAGTTTTCCATTACAAGACTTCAAATGGTTCAAAACGCTACAGCCAGATTCCTAACTGGGGTTCGCAAACATGAACATATTACTCCTATTTTAATGTCTCTTAACTGGTTGCCGGTGCGTTATAGAGTCGATTTTAAAATATTGTTGTTTGTTTTTAAATACTTAAATGGTCTTGCACACGTGCCCGGTATATGTCTATGGTCCACAAGCAGTTATAATCTGTCCCAGCCACATTCACATTTAAAGTCGAGAGGGGATCGTGCCTTGGCAGTTGTCGGTCCTAGGCTGTGGAATAGCCTCCCCGTACCCTTGAGATCCTTGTCCTCTTTACATGAGTTTAAATTTAAGTTAAAGTTGTATCTTTTTGACCGGGCATTTCACTAAATCTCAATTATGGTTTTATTACATTATGTTTTAATGGTATTTTGCTCTTCCTTTCATGTTTCCTGGACTTTTGTCTTGTAAAGCACAGTGGTCAACTTCTGTTGTGTTTATTTGTGCTATATAAATAAATAAATGAAATGGACAGTGGTTCCACACAAGCAAATAATTGTTTATTAACATTATTTGTATTTTTTTTAATCTATGTAACCTCTTTGTACTGTGACAACACAACTGAATGAGAAAGAATCATAATGTCCAATCAAATCAATGGAATTGCTTCCCTGTAACTTCAACTGGTTAAGTTTGGTGAACATTCTATAGATTATTTAAAACCGCACTGAAAAAAAAGTGTTGAATTTACATGATTTCTCAATTAAGTGTCTAGACTATTGCTAGCTATTAACTAATATCAACACTTATTAACATATTAAATGGTAAGAATAAAATGCCCCTTCGGCCATGAGAGTTAAACTTATTTGAATCAGTCCACATCCTAACCAAATGCTCCACTCCTCTCCACAATGGTAACCCACTGTAATTTAAATGGTTCTAATAATTCCAATGTAATTGAACATTAAACATAATTACACACTATCAAGTCTTCCCCTTTTCTAATTAAAAAACAAACAAACAAACATAAAATAACACTTGATTTCAACATTTGTACTCTCTTAATTCAGCTATATGCAAAGTATGCTGGAAACTAACAAGCACCGCCCAGTTTCAGCAACACAAATCATTCATGTACTCCAACACAAACAGATTAAGTAGGGTAGAGTGGGGGAAAACGCCCCCCTGGGGTAAAACGCCCCCCACCTGTTTTTCCCAAAATGATCACTAAAAGTAGTCGAGATACATTTTTACTGTTGCTATGCACTACGCTGATAACGGGGATATACAAATCTCTATGGAGAAGCCAGAGGTGGGAGTAAGTCACATGAACAAGTCACAAGTCTCAAGTCTTAACCTTCAAGTCTCAAGCAAGTCCAAGTCAATTTTGTGAAAAGCAAGTCAAGTCAAGTCATTAATTGAGTGATGATTGAGCATTATTGAAGACACCTGATGATAACAAGCAGAATCACTGAAGGAGAAAATATCAAATTGTAAGTTACCATTATGGCGATTTGTGTTTGCTTTAGTTGGACTCTTGACCCATATATGTTTATTTTAAATTTTGTCTGACTGTTGTATCTGAGTTATAACTGCCAGATGAACAAAGCAAAAAAGTGATCTGATGGTGTTGGTTATATTATGACAATCATCATTTCAACTTGATCACTGAACTCATTAAGATCCTTCTTTCTGACTTAGATTTATGTTGTTGTTTACAGCATAACTGTGATTCTGCATAAATATCCAGATAGATATAATACAAAGGATTTCTTAAAAGTTGTTTTGAAAAAAAAAAAGATGAAAAAATCTTTCTTTTAGGCACACACAGACGTCAAGATTCAGTCTATGCATCTCAACAATGGTGACGAGCAGAATATTCAATTAGGAAAAGTAAATTACATAGACAATTCAGATCATAATTTATTCATACCGCAATGCATGATGGGAGCCATTAATGAGTTGTGATTGGTGGCAGCCACTGCAACATGCTTTATTATTGTCACCATTGTTGAGATTCACAGGCTGATTATTGATATCTGTGTTTCTAAATAAATTCATTTGAAAGTGTTTTGATCAGAACAATGTTTAATAAATATTTTGAATTTTATGAAAAATACTGATAATCATATGCTGTAGAATGGCAGAGCTGCTGTAATTATCAAGATAAGATACCTCAATAAATTTCTTTTTAAGGTTCACAACATGATTATGTCAAAACATAACCAACACTATCAGATCACACTTTTCTTTGTTCATTTGACTGTTATAAATCAATAACAGCAGACAAACAAAATTTAAGGTAAACATAAAATGGTCAAGAGCCCAACTAAAGCAAACACAAATCGCCATAATGGTAACTTACAATTTGATATTTTCTCCTTCAGTGATTCTGCTTGTTATCATCAGGTGTCTTCAATAATGCTCAATCATCACTCAATTAATGACTTGACTTGACTTGCTTTTCACAAAATTGACTTGGACTTGCTTGAGACTTGAAGGTTAAGACTTGAGACTTGTGACTTGTTCATGTGACTTACTCCCACCTCTGGGAGAAGCTGACACCAGCGACATATTTTAAGAGAAGAGGATTACAGGGTAAATGCTATAATTTTCAGATATTAGTAAACAAGTGTTTAATACAATATTGTTCTGCAGGATATCGCAATGATGTATGATAGATGAATAGTGAAGTCTGTAGTTTGAGATCATATGGTATTTATAAGGAATATAATTATATTTAAAAAATTAATCATTTTTTTAAAAAAGTCATAGCTTGTGGGATAAAACGCCCCCTACGCTGAGGGGTAAAACGCCCCCCCTGGGGGCATAGTTTCTCTCTATCATAATTACTATAATAAAATATTTATGTCTATCAAATCCTTTGTTTTACACTTAATGCAGTATAGGTGGTCAAATCTAAATATTTGAACAAAACATGAAAAAATTACCTCAAGTGAGCATTAACTAGCTAGCTTGCTAGCAAAGTTAGCTCACTGATGGAAGGTAGTTAAAGGGATAGTTCACCCAAAAATGAAAATTCTGTCATCATTTACTCACCCTCAAGTTGTTCCAAACCTGTATGAGTTTCTTTGTTCTGCTGAACACAAAGGAAGATATTTGGAAGAACGTTTGTAATCAACAGATCTCGGTCCCCATTGACTTCCATAGTAGGAAAAAAATATACTATGGTAGTCAATGGGGACCGAGATCTGTTTGGTTACAAACATTCTTCCAAATATCTTCCTTTGTGTTCAGCAGAACAAAGAAACTCATACAGGTTTGGAACAACTTGAGGGTGAGTAAACAATGATAGAATTTTTATTTTTGGGTGAACTATCCCTTTAAATTTGGCTATTTTGGACATTGCTGAAATAAATATTAATATATATACATGTTGATACATTACTTGCCTTTTACTTTTAGAGATTAAAAACTATTGTCTGTTAATTTTGCTGTTAAACTATGAAGCAAACTGGTTGGTAAGAAAGGGGGCATTTTACCCCACCTTGGGGGGCGTTTTACCCCACCGCTGGGGCAAAACGCCCCCTTTGTACCAAAATATTTTCAGTGAAAATACTAATTAATTATGAAGGCTGAGCAATTTTAATATTTGGTGAATAACTCCTGCCATAGTCACTCAAAACCGGGATGGCAATTCTAGTCACATTTATGTTTTGTTTCACTGTAACGTCACACTTTCCTTAAGGGGGGCGTTTTCCCCCACTCTACCCTATATATTTAAGCAGATTGAACACAATCAAATTAAGTTTGGACAACATGTATAGCAACTGTGTTGCTTAAGCTCATTTTAATGAAGCAATTTAAACAAGCAGCCAAAATATTTTTTTTCAGTGTAATATATTAAAAGCATCCCAGAACAGACTTTCCGAAATACTAACAGAAATGAAAGACTTTGCCTTTAGATTAGCTTAATATTTTCCTACATGGCTGATACTTCTAGCTCTGATGCACCTTGCCACCTTCTTCACACGCCGTCTTCATCCAACGTTGGAAATCATCACATCCGTTTAGTTTTTTTGAATCACGAAATTAAACCCTTTACATAGGTTTAACGATACCATACCTCGACACCTTTTCGGTCTAGCAACTTTATGTTGTTTACATTGTAATTTAATTTTTGTTTCTATATTTGTTTGTCAATTTTTTTTTCTTTTTTTCTTTCCTTCTTTTGAAGTTGACCGAAATAAACTTAACTAACTAACTACACAAGGAGGCAAGCCCGATTTAACATTTAAAAACCAATCAAGGACCTTCTTTAAATATACTACAATTTTGGATCTCTTTGCCAATACCATATAAGACTCCACACCCAATGCCGAATCCTTAACAATGCAAACAGGACCATTACTTGATTGTTTTTATTATTAACCTTGTATTTGAGATGTATCTCCAAATTTCTTTTTAGCATAATTTACCATTTCTCTGCGATAACCCCTATTCATAAATCTTAGAGTTAAATCATAGACCATTGCGAGTATGTGATTCTTCTGTGCCACAAACTGGCTAATAGGAAAACTCTTAATAATAACTCTTAATAATTAGCAGGTGTAGATTTCCTTATCAAAGTCCATATCTCTTACTTAAGATGGCAAAGTGGGTGCAAATGATTTATTAAAAAGTCCACAAAAGAAGCAATATTCTCAGTGAGAACAATGACACTCACAATAGGTCGACCCTTTGAAATACTATCTAGACCTTTTTGAACTTTGGCAGTGTATATATAACAGGAGTGATCAGAAAATCAACTTTAAGAAATACATACTCATTCAAGGTCTCCATTTTCAAAATGTTACAACTTAGAATGGATATATTTTTTTCAATTTGTTAAACATTCATAAAAGACATGCACGTTTATGATTGTTTAAATTATAAAGTAAAAGAGGTTACATTCAAAATGTTACATCATGGTATATATCCAGCTGAGAGCGTGTTAGAGAGATTTAATGTTGATATTGATTATTCCTGTGAAATTAAATATCAGACACTAATTAATAGAGTCAATAGTGATCATCAAAAAGTTAACATTTATTAATAAGCAATTTAATAAATGTTTACTGTTTAATCATTATTTATTACATTTCATAATAAATGTTATTTATTAAACATATTAAAGGGGTCATCGGATTCCTCAGTGGTTTGTGTAAAACTACACCCTTTTTACCTCCTCAAAAACAGCTCTGTTCACAGCAACCCGTTTCGGTGCATGTCTCTTTAAATAATGAGCAACTGCTCACCCCACTTGAGAGTGTTTAGGCTTTTTGAGGATTAAAAAAGGGTTAACTTGTGTTATTTTAATATATTTTAATATATGTATATTAATCCAAAGAACATCATAATCATATACATTTTTCATACAAGGACTACAGCACTTGTTTTGAGAATATTTTCAATAAAAAAGACTTGTCAATTTTTTCATGATTATGTCTTTATCATTAATAAATGGGTGTTCTGTACACTCTGGCATTTTTCAGTATTTTTCTGTGTACTGTTATATATCTATTCTGTTTAAAAAAAAAAAGTTATGACTTAAAAGTTATAGTCATAATTTTGATGTAGTATGTCATCATTTTTACTTTTTATCTTATAATTATGACTTAATAATAATAATTTAGAGTAGTAATTAAGTAAGTCAAAATAATGTAATACAAACCTTACCTTCTTTCAGGATCAGTTGTCAGTAAAATGTACACAGTTACACAAAAACTACCCAGCCCCTGGGTAAAAGTAATACAAAATAGTCAAATGAAATGACCCAAGCTGATTCGGAAATAATTAAAGCTACAATATGCAAGAATTTTTGCCGCTAGAGGGCGCTACATTCCAAACAACAACAGCGGCGTAGCTTGATGACGATATGAAGGAGCGTGGAATGATGGGAACTGTCGTTTTAAACTCCACCGTGGACGTAAATCAGTCAGACAGGAACCGAAAAATCATGTTCATGGATGAGGCTAAGTTCTTTTTTTATAATGACATGCTTTTTGTGGCGAGGGGGGCGTGGTTCAGCGCGGTCTGTAATGGGAGAGAGAAGAGACGAGCGTCCCGCAAGTAGGTCAAGTGCAAATGACGAACACCTGTGTCTTATTGCAGTGATCCGCGTGGAGAGACCGCTTATAATCCGCGCGCTGGAACGAGAGAGAGACTGGAGAGAAAATTGGACGCAGAGAAAGAAAACCGGTGGATCCGAGCTCTCATTTTTGAACTGTTTTGTGCCGTCGCGGTTGCCACGGTGAATGCGCGTTGTGTGCGACTTTTGTTTGTTTTGCTTTATTTTAATAAAGTACGAGTCCCAGTCACGCCGACCCCTCACAGCAAAAACTCCAGTGTTAAATTAACACTCCTGGGAGTGTATATAAGTCCACACTCAAGAGTGTAAAGTGTTAAAATATGAGTGTTAAATTAACACTCAAGAGTGTTAAAGTTAATGAGATAATTAAGTGATTAATTTAGTGATGATTGAGCATTATTGAAGACACCTGATGTTAACAAGCAGAATCACTGAAGGAGAAAATCACAAATTGTAAGTTACCATTATGGTGATCAGTGTTTGCTTTAGTTGGGCTCTTCACCCTTATATGTTTACTTTAGATTTTGTTTGGCTGTTGTATCTGAGTTATAACTGACAGATGAACAAAGAGAAAAAGTGATCTGATGGTATTGGTTATATTATGACAATCATCATTTGAACTTGATCACTGAACTCATTAAGACCCTTATTTCTGACGTAGATTTATGTTGTTGATCACAGCATAACTGTGATTCTGCAAAATATCCAGAATTTTTGATATAATATAAAGGATTTCTTAAAAGTTGTTTTGTTTTAACAAACATAAAAAAAAATCTTTCTCTTAGGCACACGCAGACGTCAAGGTTCAGTCAATGCATCTCAACAATGGTGACAAGCAGAATATTCAATTAGGAAAAGTAAATTACATAGACAATTCAGATCATAATTTATTCATACCGCAATGCATGATGGGAGCCATTAATGAGTTGTGATTGGTGGCAGCCACTGCAACATGCTTTATTATTGTCACCATTGTTGAGATTCACAGGCTGATTATTGATGTCTGTGTTTCTAAATAAATTCATTTGAAAGTCTTTTGATCAGAACAATGTTTATGAAATATTTTTGGATTATATGAAAAATGCTAAAAATCATATGCTGTAGAATCACAGAGCTGCTGTAACTAACAAGTTAAGCCATCTCAATAAGTTTCGTTTTTTGGATCACAACATGATTATGTCAAAACATAATCAACACCATCAGATCACATTGTCTCTTTGTTCATCTGACTGTTATAAATCACTAACAGCAGACAAACAAAATCTAAAGTAAACATATAATGGTCAAGAGCCCAACTAAAGCAAACACTGATCACCATAATGGTAACTTACAATTTGAGATTTTCTCCTTCAGTGATTCTGCTTGTTAACATCAGGTGTCTTCAATAATAGTCAGTCATCACTAAATTAATCACTTAATTATCTCATTAACTTTAACACTCTTGAGTGTTAATTTAACACTCATATTTTAACACTTTACACTCTTGAGTGTGGACTCATATACACTCCCAGGAGTGTTAATTTAACACTGGAGTATTTGCTGTGCTGTCTTCTTCCTTCCTGATTCTTGTACCTCATCACACTTTTATTTCATTAAAATGAATTAACCGCAAGAAAAGTAAGGTTTAATACTAAATTGGTTATCATAGATGTTACTGTATGTCGAATTCATTGTTGTGATAACGCGGCGCAGTTTTACGTGTTCTAAACAATTGTTGTATTCGAACATACCCACATCATTTGCCAAAATACTGATTAATCTTTATGTATAACACATGCTATATTTATTTACATGGCCATAAACACCAGACGTGATAAACAATGTCAATAAACTAAACACAAACCTAAAGCAATAATACTTCCCTTACATACACAGCAAAAAGTCCAGTGTTAAATTAACTCTCCTGGGAGTTTATATGGCTCCAGAGTCAGTGTTAAAATATGAGTGTTAAATTAACACTCAAGAGTGTTAAATGTAATGAGCTCATTAAGTGATTCATTGAGTGATAATTGACCAATATTGAAGACACCTGATGTTAGCGAGCAGAATCACCAAAGGAGAAAATCTAATTTTTTAAGACACCGTTATGGTGATCAGTGTTTGTTTTAGTTGGGCTCTTGACCCTTAAAGCATTAACTTCAAATTTTGTTTGGCTGTTGTATCTGAGTTATAACTCTCAGATGAACAAAGAGAAAAGGTGATCAGGTGGTATTGGTTATGATTTGATAATCATAATTTGACCTGAATATCAAATCTCATTTAGAGAGTCAGATTTACCTTGTTGATTACAGCAGCCTGTGATTTAACAGCAAATGATTTTTATCGTTATCAATATAATCCAAAATATTTCTTAAAAACTGTTCTGATAAAAAAATACATAGAAAATTACTTTATTTAGACACACTGACATCAATAATCAGCCTGTGAATCTCAACAATGGTGACAATAATAAAGCATGTTGCAGTGCATTCTGGGTGCCACCAATCAAAACTCATTCATGGCTCCCATCATGCATTGCGGTATGAATAAATTATGATCTGATTTGTCCTACTAATTTCCTTTTCCTAAATGAATATTCTGTTTGTCACCATAGTTGAGATCAATACACTGATTCTTGATGTCTGTATGTGCCTAAAATAAAGATTTTGTTTTATCAGAACAGCTTTTAAGAAATCCTTAAAACTAGGTAGAAAAAAAGATCTTATGCTGTAGAATCACAGTGATGCTGTAATCAACAATATACATTTAAGTCAGAGATTAGACTCTAAATGAGATCAGTGATTCAGGTGACATTATGATTATGTCAAAACATAACCAACAAAACCTGAACAACTTTCTCTTTGTTCATCTGGCAGTTATAACTCAGATACAACAGCCAAAGATAATCTAATGTTTACAGTTTATGGGTCAAGAGCCCAACTAAATCAAACACTGATCTCCATAACGGTGTCTTAAAAAATTAGATTTTCTCCTTTGGTGATTCTGCTTGTTATCATCAGGTGTCTTCAATAATGCTCAATCATCACTCAATTAATCACTTAATGAGCTCATTAACTTTAACACTCTTGAGTGTTAATTTAACACTCATATTTTAACACTGACTCTGGAGCCATATAAACTCCCAGGAGAGTTAATTTAACACTGGACTTTTTGCTGTGTAAACATAACTATTACAGAATGCTACATTTGGAAAATATAAAATTAAGCATGCTTTGTCGACAGAACCAGCTGCAATCGGTAAAGAATAATTGTGTTCCATAACGACTGCACGAACAAGCTAACGTTTGTTGCTTGATAGACGCTACAACTACAACTTCTGCATTTGTCCAGGACTCCACGCAGTACGAGCGGAAACCGAGGGTAACGCGGATATGACGTAATTGACTGGCGACTCCCAGCTCCCCCCTGCTCTAACGCCCCGTTTCCTTGGTTAAAATCGCAATTTTCTCACGATTTAAAAATAGTTGGAAACATTTGGGATATTGTAAGTAATCAACTTAACAAAATATATAACACTGGCCTTGAGATTATGGGATATTTTAATGCAAAATTCTTGCATATTGTACCTTTAAATAATAATTTCATAAAATAATTGTAACTTTTATGCCTTTTTACGTGTATTTTATTCCTCTTCATTGCAGAGATACACTCGCTGTATTACATGTACACTGGTTTGTCCAAACCTGTGGATCTGCCGGGCATCTATGAATTCACTGCTATGGGTCTGCTAGACGACACACAGATCGACTATTACAATAGTAAAGAAAAGAGAAAGATTCCCAAACAGCCCTGGATGCAAGAGAAACTGCAGAAGGATTACTGGGAAAGAGGCACTTGGTCCAGAGAAAGCAAAGAACAGTGGTTTAATGTCAATGTCGAGATTCTGATGGACCGCATGAGACACAATACATCAGGTGAGGAACATTCATGCTGTTTAATCTGCATATAGCCTACCTAAATTAATTATTCATATTATTTATTTTGTATTATTGTTGCAAACATTTTGCTTCATCTCCATTCCAGATCTTCATGTTCTACAGTGGAGAGTTGGTTGTGAAGTTGAGCAGCAGGGACGTGAAGTGAAGTTTCTCAAAGGTGTTTCTGAGTACGGCTATGATGGACAAAACTTCCTGTCTTTTGATGATAAAGAGTCTCAATGGGTCGCCCCAGTGGACGCAGCTCTACCAACCAAGAGAAAGTGGGACAGCGACTACAACCTAAACCAATACACCAAAAACTACCTGGAGAATCAGTGTGTGGCCTGGCTCAACAAACTCAGAGAATATAGAGACCAGGAGCTCAGAAACGGATGTGAGTTTGGATGTGTTCACACTGTCAGTCCAAATCTGATTATCCGTGCATCCGAATGTAATCTGATCTTAAACTATTCACAGTCCACAGTGTGTATCTCTTCAGATTTGATTTGTGAGTCTTTCGTTTTACGGAATATCTGCATTGCTCTCTATGGAAATGACATTATGTTTGTAAGTATACGCAAAAAAACAACAGCAGCAACATAGAGGGGTTTGCAGTACAGATGTTGTCTTAATTAAAACATGATTCTATGTGAGCTGGCGTGCAAGACTACTGCGTCTTCTGAGGCAGCGGTAGATGGAGGACAGACGCAAAACATATCACCGTTATATTGTAATTTTCTGCGCGCCTGCACTTAAAGGTGCAGAGTGTAATTTTAGCGGCATCTAGTGGTGAGGTTGTGAATTGCACCCATCAGAAGTTACGGTGGCTGACAGGAAGTGATGTCGTCGTCTGAGACAGCAGAGAGTAGCCAGTTCAGCAATGAGGTTTCTTTACAAAGATAAATTAGGAAATTAGGTTTACTTAATTATTCAGTAAAACGATATGTTGTTGTGAATATTATTGTTACTTTATTCATCATTGTGTGAGTGTTTTATTCACTGACTTTAGCTAGCTTCTTTGCACGAAGAACAACATAGTAACGAAACGCGTTTGTCCATTCAGGGCTCCTGTAGAAACATGTCGATGTAAGCGTACCCGCGGTGTGTGAGAGAGAAATGGCTCATTCTAAGGTAATAAAAACATTATAACGGTTCATTATGTAAGGTCTTTATACACCGCTGAAAACATAGTTATGTATATGAAATTGCATTTATGTCAACAGATCCTCCTAAATATTACACAATGCACCTTTAACTGCAACAACCTTGTTTCTGCAGCAACTTTCAGCATGTTTCTTATAACAACATCTGACGTTTTAATGTGATTTATTTTTTATTTTTGCCGTTCACACATGCTAAATGTGTTCGGACTCCAATCGGATATGCACAACAATCATATTTAAACTGACAGTCTGAATGAGGCTGAGGTTTGTTTATTATCTGCAGGTTTCATATAGAGATGAAACTGATTAATCCACTGATTCCTGTGTTTTCAGCTCCTCCAGGTGTGCATTTGTTTGTAATAAGGTCTATCAGGGACAGATCCAAGCTGGAACTGACCTGTCTGGCCTCCGGCTTCCACCCCAAAGACATGATGATGACCATTAGGAAAGATAACACATCTCTGCCTGACGATCAGATTGAATCCTCAGGAATCAGACCAAACCATGATGGATCCTGTCAGCTGAGGAAGAGTGTGGAGATCAAGAAGGAGGACAAAGATCAATATGATTGTCTTGTGTCTCACAGTTCCCTCAAAGAACCAATTATCGCCAAACTAGGTAGGCAAACCAAGCATTCAATTATTATATACATTGTAATGCCTTTTTCAGATATTATTTAGAATTCAAATATTCAGATATTGTTTCAGCTTTATTCATGTCTGAGAATAGCACTGCACACTTCCTTTTATCATGGTTTTCTATACAGTGAAAGCTGAAGAACCTTTGCCTGAGCAAGAGTCTGATGGTATGTCTTCACTACTTTTTTTAAAAGCTTTGTTATTTATCAGGCAAATTTCCAATAGATTAGCACTGTAGATTTGACGTTTCACTGTTTCTCCAACAGGACAAGGGAGTTCTGCTGAAACGTCACACAGCAGCAAAACTGCTTCAATGTTTTATCTCTCGCTCATATTTCATTTGATCTGGATATTTTGAAGCACTGTCCTCAAGAAATGTACATGATTTTCCAGACTCAAACTGAATGCTATGAATGAAATTTAGCCATTAAAACAAATGTTTAATTCATCAAACATGTGAGTTTGTCTTTCTGACTTGCATAGAGACCCATCAGCGTGTTTCCACTGTAAAACAGAAATACCATCTATATTTTCTAAAATAAAATTAGGTACATTTTGCCAGACATTTATGCACACATATAACATATGAATAGCTGTCTCTTGACAAATATTGCAAAAACAAAATTTGACATCTATATCTTTTTAAATTAAAGACGATAGTGTTTAGCAGGTTATATTCTATGAATAAGTCTAAAAAATATAAAATATTTCTCTAACCTCATTTGTTATGAAATAATGATTAGACAAAAGAACATTTTTCTTCCAGTGACATCATCCACAAATTGACTCCAGTATATAAATAACATCTGGTGGTGTAAGAGTGTTGTTTTGAAACATGTCTATTTTTAAGAAGTTATTATTGCGAAAAGCATATTTCACAAAAGCAGGTTTGGGTGAAGAGGAGGGAGATTCAAACAATCCAGTCTCCTTTTGTTGTTTAAACAGCATGCGCGCGCACACACACACACACACACCTGCAGGGACTGCACTAAAGTCCTTTACAAACTTTACAGACAGTGGTTTGAACACACAGGAAAGTGTTTTTTCCTTGAAATAAATTTGGCTGAATGTCACGTTAGAAGACGTTAGAATATCACACGAGCATGCTTTCTGGAATCTTGGGTTTCAAACCAAAGATTAATAAAAAAATAATAATAAAAAGTTTTCAAATAAAAAATTCACACTGAATGTAAAATTAATAGACACGTCACACATAAGTATATTGGATGAAGACTTTTTATAAATATATGTGCACTCCAAAAGTAGGAAGTACAACTTGGTGAGAAACACACTAGATAGTCAAGGTGAAATGTTATAACATCATAAGAGAACTTACAAAATGTCAGAACTGCTTTCACTTTCACTTTGAATCGTGTGCCACTGTTTGTCTCCTGAAGGAGGCGCTGTGACTTCATCAGAAACACCAGGAAAAAACATGCCTTGTCAGATCTGCAGTGATGAAATGTTTTAGCTAAATAACATTAATCAAATGTTATCAATGTTTTGTGCTCAAACAGTATTTAAAACAGTTGATCACTGACACAGCATTAGCTCTGTTATAACTGATCTCAGAGCAGCTGCTGTCTGGACGACAGGAGGAATGCTGCACATGCTCAGTTTCGACAGGCTTTTGTGTGTTGACATTAACGTTGAGCGCCGCTTAGAGGTGCAACAGTGTAACGGAATGATGAGGAAACTATATTCAGTGAATAATGAACAACTCCCTGATGACGATTTTAATGACTAATCTGAAGGATACATGTATATTTTTGAATTCATGTAAGGAATAATTGACCCCAGGCCGTTTAATTATTAGAAAATAATGCTCATCTGAGGTGGTAATGAAGCAGAGTGGTCGTTAGACCTCGGTTGTGCATTATTTTCTAATAACTGAATGAACCGGAGTGAATTATTATGCTTATAATCGAGTGCAGCGTAAGTTCAGGAAGGCAGGCATGTTTATCTGTCAAATCTCTCCAACTACTACCATTCTCCTTTTAGACGGGGAGGATATGTGCCACTACTGCTCGACCTGCTCGCAAGTTCGACTTCAGACTCCGCCCTTTCTCCCAACTTGGCTGTTAATCTTCTTAAAAGATCTCTCTGATCGCTGCCTCTATTTCTCCTCAACTGCGCGCTCAAATCCGTCAGGTCTCATGCACGGTTTCAAGATTGTGTTTCTCAGGAGCTAATTAAACCTCAACCTGCACTGTTAGTATCTGGAGCTTCTCAATATCCCTTCTCGTCTCCTCTTTCCTCCGTGCTCCATATGTGTGCTCGAGTGATCAAGTATTCCAATGTATAAAAAAGCTTTCATTCGATTCCTCCGTCCTTCTTTTCTTTCCTTGCAGCCTTCCCTCGCATCCTACAGGGGGTGAAGCTGAGACGCGAGGAGAGAAAACGAGGATGCAGGAGGAGAGTGTGTTGTGTTCTGAGGCACACAGCAAAATCCTCAGTATTTAACACTCCTCGGTGTACATATATGTCCAACTACAGGGTGTTAAAATTAACACTGAGGCAGTGTTGAAGTTAATGAGATAATTAAGTGATTAATTAAGTGATGATTGGCCATTAGTGGTGACACCTGACCTGATGTTAATAAGAAGAATCATTGAAGGAAAAATAAACAAGAACAGAAAAAAGAGAAACACAAGAACTAACAGCTTTACAACAGAACTTTACAGCATTATAGTATTTTATAGTAATGTTAAATTATATTCTATAATGGTCTAAAGAAAGCAAAAAAAAAAAACTTTCAGGTTTTACCAGTTATGTTAAGACTTTAATTGTAATGACTATTATAACTGCATGTATGCATAACAATCACATTTTGCTTTTAACATGCACATTAAAAACTATGTTGCGTTAAATATGAATATTATTTTGTCATTATATATTGGAATTGACTATGAGAATGTGAGAATGTATTGAAATGTATTTATGAATAGGCTTTAGAAATGTTTCATAAGGTTTGCATTTAATAAATGGAGATTTGGAACGATGTGAGATTTACTGAAGCACACAGTTTCCATGAGTCTTATTGGAATGTCTTTCTTTCAATTTCTTGAGTTCTGCAGCATGAATCTCTTCAATCTCTCTGTATCTTCTCCTGATCTCCTCCATCTTCTGATTGCATTTCTCCATTGCCTTATAACGCTCAAGCAAAAGTTTATGTTCATCCATATATTTTTGGTTTAATTTCTTTGTGCCAGTCTGATCACCTGGTTGCAAGGATTTTTCCTCCCTGAACTTGGCAGTGTTTTTGCTGATCTTCTGATCTGTGACTGTATGTTGTTTTGCGTTTTCTTTATTTTTCTCTTCTTGCCTCGTGGTTTCCTTTTCCATCATCCTTTCATTTTCCCTTGGCTTTGTGTCTTTTGATATAAATGATCTAAACAATCTCGATTTTTTTCTTGAATTTATTTTTATCTTGATCAGATCCTCCCCCTGTTGCTCCTTGTGGTTCATTGTTTTCACCAGATATTCTTTATACTCATCATTCATAATTCCCTCAGCATCACCTTGATCTTGTGTTTGCTCAGTATCTGTTGTGACTCTGCCCTCTGTCATTTTTCCAGTCTGATATTTTCCTAACAGTGTGTTCTCTCTTTCCAAAAACTGACATTCTCGAACTTTTCCTTTTTCTTTTTCCTCCTCTAGTTTGTCTTGAATTTCTTTGATTTCAGACTCATATTTGGCTTTAATGGCCTCTATCTCTTGTCTGACCTCCTCCTCTCTCTCTCTATTGATCTGCATGAGTCTGAATGCTCTCTCGGCCTCCTGAAACATTTTGTCATTGTAGAATGTTTGTTCATTATTCTACACCATCTTATCAATCTTCTTTAACAGACTCACAACCTGAGCAGGATCCTTCTGTTTATTATTGAACACATGAAATCTTCCCTCCACAGTCATTTATCAGTTTCTGGACGTGTGGATCTCCTCTTTAATGTAGTCTTCAATACTTTCATCTAGATTGTCTCCTCGTGTGAACAGCACCACAGTGTAGGTCTCTGCTTTCTGTCCGAAGGTCATCTTGATGAGCTGAAGCGTTTCTCTCTCTTCTTGTGTGATCGGGCCGACAGCGATGACCAGCAGAAACACGTGTGGTCCAGGAGCCGAGAGTTCAATGCATCTCATGATCTCCTGCTGGATCTCTTCATTGCTGAGGCTTGTGTCGAAGAGTCCTGGTGTGTCCACAACACTCACGGGTCGTCCACAGGTGTCTCCTGTCTCGCTTTGGCATGTCTTGGTAACAGACTTCATGCTGGCCTTTGATTGAAACACGTTGCGTCCTAGGATGGTGTTTCCGGCTGCACTCTTTCCCACTCCAGTTTTTCCGATCAGGACGATCCTCACACACTCTAACACTGCATGAAAAGAGGTGTATCCGGACCAGTATACTCCTGTATACACTGCTGAAATTCGGAAGAATCCAGGAGTTTACTGGCCGGATAGCTCAAATTCCATGGGGCTGTATATATCCGTATACATCCGAAATGATACCAAATCGGATGTATGTTGTGGACGTATACTTCCGTGCTACAGCCATTTGTTGCCATGGCAAGTAATCCCATCAAAGGTTTTTTCAAGAGAACATTTTCACACCTTTGTGCACCTTTTGGCCTTCCCCCCTATTGGTCCTTTTCTTTTAAAACCACTCCCATTACCCAGACCACTATTGGAGGACAGTTGAAAACCCAGGAAAGTGATTTGATTGGTTACTTTTAGAACATAGCCCACCCTAGGCCTTATCGCACAGTGATTTGATTGGTTATAGGCCAGCTATGCAGATATTGCTCAGTATACACCAGAGTTGTATAGTCCAGGGGTCAGAAAGTAGAATTCCAACGTCTGACTTTTACTTTCTGAACCTGGACTTTACACCTCTGACTACATGTCAGCCAAGAGTAAAGAAATAAACCAGAACTGGACCTTATCTGAGCCACACAATCTGTGTATATTAAATATGGAGTCACCTTAATAAGCCTGTTAACAAGCAGAATCACTGAAGGAAAGAAGAGAGCAGAAAAAGAGACGAGCAGAAAAACAAGAACTACAACTGACTTCAGACACAGTCTAATATTAAATCAACTGAAGAGAAAAGAAGACATTAAATCTGTGAAGATCTCAGCAGAGGAGGATTAAACAACTCCACAAACAGCATTACCAGCTTCACTTATTACTAATAAGTTCTTGTGTTTCTGCTCGTCTCTTTTTCTGTTCTCTTCAGAGGTGTGAAGTCCAGGTTCAGAAAGTAAAAGTCCTGCTCAGAATTTTGTTCCAATCACCTGGATTTGCTAATTAGCAGTTTTTCAGCCAGGAGATAGAAATCAGCTGTCTGAGGTCATGGGTGGAATAAACATATGGCAGGACTTCTACTTTCTGACCCCTGGACTATACAACTCTGGTCATTTGGGTATATGATGACATGACAGTCAACATTTCCAATCCAAAGTGGCTATGTAAAGGTGTCATACTGTGCCCAACCAACTCTGAAGTTGACAAAGTGAATGAATATATGACAAAAAAAATTCCTGGAGAAGAGCATGTTTGCAACAGTGTGGACACTGCAGAATCTGAGGGTCACCATATGTACCCAACTGAGTTTCTAAATACCTTCTGCCTATCTGGTATGCCTCCCCATCGCATCACTTTAAAGGTGAGAATGATGATCATGCTACTTCGAAATTTCGACGAACAAAATGGACACTGCAATGTATCGAGATACATAATTGAACAAATCCTGCCTCATCTTTTGGTTGCGACTTCTGTGGTCGGTGTCAATGCTGGACACACATTACTCATTCCAAGCCTCATCCCATCTGACAACATATTTCCATTCACCCTGTGACGTAAGCAGTTTCCGGTGAGACCCTGCTTTGCCATGACAGTGAATAAGTCACAAGGCCAATCTTTGCAACATGTTGGTGTCTTCTGCACAAGAGACTTCTTCAGTCATGGTCAATTCTACGTTGCAGCCAGCAGAGTTGGCAGATCAAGCAGACTTCGTATTCTTGCTCAAGATGATGAAACAAACAAAAAGCGCCACTTTCTGAGCAGTGTTGTCTATAAAGAGGTGCTGACACAATAACAACATGTAATCTTCAAGAACAGCCAGTCTGCACTAACAAAACACAAATATCCACTCTAAATATATACTCCAATGCATCATTATGTCAGTATCAGTATTTGCTCTCTACCATGTACAAATAAAAATGTCACTGAACAATTGTAACAATGAGCACTTAAACACAGCAAACCAACAATTACTAAAAACACAGACAAAAACTGATTTTGCATGGGCACTTTGCACTAGTCTACAACCAAACCAGATAAGAGACTCAATCAACCAAGCCAACAGATCTCTACTCTAATCTTCAACCACTCACCTGCTCATCTGCTGAATTATATCTTGTGTCCAATAAATCCTGTTTACAAACTTTACCTGTTTGCATTCTTGTCCTGACAGTTAGGCAATGTTTTCTCAGTCAAATCATAAAACTTCCTATTGATTCAATAGAAAGCGTGAGCTCACTAGGGAATACCAATATGGCGGCGCGGTGGCTTCACTGTTTATGACGTCATGAGCTATCCAGTCATTCTATATAGATCAGTGGTCACACCCCTTCATAACCGCAAGCTCTACTCAGATGTAAATATTAACAATGGCGTCAATTTCAAACCATTTCGAGCCTGATTCAGACCCTGACAATGCTAACGAACAAGAAGATCGTGCAGAACAGATTTCAAGCAAGTCAAGTCAAGTCACCTTTATTTAAATAGCGCTTTTTACAATACAGATTGTATCAAAGCAGCTTCACATTGATAACATGAAAATAATACAACAAAGTTTGTTTCTAGAAGAAAATTGCACCATCGTCCACCCATAATAAGGCAGATCAATTATATTGTTGAATATTAAATGTCCCCAACTAAGCAAGCCAAAGCCAAGGCAACAGTGGCAAGGAACCAAAACTCCATCAGGTGACAGAATGGAGAAAAAAACCTTGGGAGAACCCAGGCTCAGTCGGGGGCCAGTTCTCCTCTGGCCAACAAGTGAACAGTGTATGATTATGATCCAGGCAGCATTACAGGCCAGATTGGTTGTGTCGATGAGGCCTTCACAGGATGCGTCATGGTTAGGTCCAGGTGCAGATCCACCATCTGATCTGGATACGGCCGGGGTCCACCTCACTTCAGGAAACGGAGAGACTGGTTGACACTTCAGGACTGCGTTGTCGTCGCGTCCAGGCGCTAGTCCTTCATTAGATCTGTATACGGCCTGGATCCGACGGACTGCGGTAAACCTCGGTATAAACAGAGAGACTAATATTAGCGTAGATGCCATTCTTCTTATGATGTAACGAGTACATCAGGATTTATGGGAAGTGTTCCCGGTTCTGGCTGGCCTAATCTATGCAGCCTAATATGGAATTATAGAAGTCTATAATGTGTTATGTGTATGCTAGGTCAAAGAGATGTGTTTTTAGTCTAGCTTTGAACTGACAGATACCCCTTTTCCACCAACAAGAACCAGGTGCTGGTTCGGAGCTAGAGCTAGTGCCGGTTCGGAGTTGGTTCGACTGACGAGCCTCCAAAGAACCGGTTTGCTTTTCCACAGGCTAAAGAGTCAACGCAGAGCCAGGTCTTACGTCACAGCTACGTCTCATCTTTCTCAGCAACGTTAGCGCGGCGGCGCCAAACACAAACACATCATCAACAATGGCGCATGTTGCTTTGCTATTGATGTTCATGGCTTTGCGGACCTACATCGGCATCCAAACACGGCGGATCCAACGTGTTCGCGCGGCTCGCCATTATTTGTACAGACGGAGATTACAAGCGAGAGTAACGGCATGTACATAACATTTATTTTTAACAATAAGATGCCGACTTTAGCCTTAGATTTATATTTTAGATCGCGTCCATCGTGTTTAGCTGCTGTTAGCTCGATTAGCTGCTATTTGAAAATGGCGGTCACAAGTTTCTCTTCAGTCTTGTTGGCCACGGTAACCCCGCCCCCAGCCTCTGACGCAAGCGGTTCTTTCTTGGCTCCGTTCTAGACCCTGCAATGATTTGGTGCTACTTAAGAAACAGTTTTACTGGTTCGGAGCTGGTGCTTTGGCGGTGGAAAAACAAAGAACCGATTTGAAACTAGGCTCTGGCTCCGAACCAGCACCAGCTCTGCCTTGGTGGAAAAGGGGTAAGAGTGTGTCTGCTTCCCGGACAATGTTAGGAAGATTGTTCCAAAGTTTTGGTGCTAAATAGGAAAAGGATCTACCGCCAGCAGTCGATTTTGATATTCTAGGTATTATCAACTGGCCGGAATTTTGAGATCGCAATAGACGTGAAGGACTATAATGCGTTAAGAGCTTGCTCAAGTACTGCAGAGCTAAACCATGTAGTGCTTTGTAAGTAATCAGCAATATTTAAAAATTTCTACGATGTTTAATAGGGAGCCAGTGCAGTGTTGACAGAACCGGGCTAATATGGTCATACTTCCTGGTTCTGGTAAGAACTCGAGCTGCTGCATTTTGGACCAGCTGTAATTTGTTTATTAAGCGTGCAGGACAACCACCCAGTAGAACATTACAATAATCTAGCCTTGATGTCATGAAAGCATGAACTAATTGTTCCGCATTTGTCAATGAGAGCATATGACATAATTTAGATATATTTTTAAGATGGAAAAATGTGGTTTTACAGATACTAGACACGTGACTTTCAAATGAAAGATTGGTATCAAAGAGCACACCCAGGTTCCTAACCAACGTTGAAGACTTGACAGAGCAGCCATCAAGTGTTAGACAGTATTCTAGATTATTACGTGAGGACGTTTTTTGTCCAATAATTAGAATCTCTATTTTTTCAGAATTAAGTAGTAGGAAATTACTAGTCATCCAATTTTTTATATCAGCTATGCATTCTGTTAATTTTGTGAAGTGGTAAGTTTCGTCAGGGCATGAAGAAATATAGAGCTGAGTATCATCAGCATAACAGTGAAAACTAATGCCGTGCTTCCTAATGATATCTCCCAAGGGTAGCAGCAACGGTCCTAGTCCTGAGCTTTGTGGTACACCATAATGAACTTGTGAACGATAAGACATCTCTTCATTTACTGCTACAAACTGATAACAGTCAGATAAGTATGATTTAAACCATGCTAGTGCAATTCCACTAATGCCAACATAATTTTCGAGTCTATTTAAAAGAATGTTGTGGTCGATAGTGTCAGATGCAGCACTAAGATCGAGTAACACTAATAGCGAGATACAACCACGATCGGATGATAAGAGCAAATCATTTGTGATTAATGAGAGCAGTCTCAGTATTATGGTACGGTCTAAATCCTGACTGGAAATCCTTGCAGATACCATTTCTTTCTAAAAAGGAACACAGTTGTGAGGATACCGCCTTTTCTAATATCTTTGACAGAAAAGGTAGATTCGAGATCGGCCTGTAATTGACTAATTCTGTGGGATCAAGTTGCGTTTTTTTAACAAGCGGTTTAATCATAGCCAGCTTAAAGTTTTTTGGTACGTATCCTAGAGACAAAGATAAATTGATGATATTAAGAAGAGGATCTGTGACCTCTGGAAGCATCTCTTTCAATAGCTTAGTCGGTATAGGGTCTAACATGCATGTTGTCGATTTAGATGATTTAACGAGTTTAGTAAATTCTTCCTCTCCTATAGCAACGAATGAATCAAATTTTTCTTCAAGGAGACTACAATGCACTGCCTGATGCGATACTGTAGTAGACGGTTGCATAGTTATAATTTTCTCCCTGATATTATCAATCTTGTTAGTAAAGAAATTCATAAAGTCATTACTGCTGTGCTGCGTGGAAACGTCTGGGGTTGAAGATTTATTTTTCGTTAGTTTAGCCACTATTTCAAATAAACATCTAGGATTTTGTTTATTTTCTTCTAATAGGGTTGAAAAATAAGCAGATCTAGCAGCTTTTAAAGCCTCTCTGTATGTAATCGAGCTCTTTTTCCATGAAATGCGAAATACTTCTAGTTTTGTTTTCTTCCAGTTGCGCTCCATTTTTCTGGCTGCTCTCTTAAGGGCCTGAGTGTGCTCGTTGTACCACGGCTTTGGACTATTTTCTTTAAACTTCTTTAGGCGCAAAGGAGCAACTGTGTCTAAAGTGCTGTTAAAAGTTTCTGTCGCAATATCTAGTTCTTCTAAGCTATCTGGAATGCTGAGATGATGAAACTGATCAGGAAGATCATTAATAAAGCAATCTTAGTGGCAGAAGTGATAGGTCTAACATATTTGTAACACGGAGTCGACGCAGCCTTGGCTAAATGAAGTTTACACGAGACTAGATAATGATCTGAGATGTCATCGCTCTGCTGCAGAATTTCAACGGCATCAACATTGATTCCGTGTGATAATATTAGATCTAGAGAATGATTACGACAATAAGTAGGTCCTGACACATGTTCTCTAACTCCAATAGAGTTAAGAACGTCTTTAAATGCCAATCCCACTGCATCTTTTTCGTTATCTACATGTATATTAAAATCACCAATTAGGACTTTATCTGCAGCCAATACTAACTCTGATAGAAAATCAGAAAATTCTTTGATGAAGTCTTTATGGTGCCCTGGTGGCCTGTATACAGTAGCCAGCACAAATGTTAAACGTGATTTATCATTTACACTAGATAGTGTTACATTTAGCAACAACACTTCAAAATAATTATATTTAAAACAAGACTTCTCAGTAATTCTGAAGATATTACTATAAATTACAGCAACACCTCCCCCTTTGCCTTTCAGACGAGGTTCATGTTTATAACAGTAATCTTGCGGGGTGGACTCATTTAAAGTAATATAATTGTCGGGTTTTAGCCAGGTTTCTGTAAAACACAGCACATCTAGATTATAGTCTGTAATCATATCATTAACAATGATTGCTTTTGAAGTAAGGGATCGAATATTCAGTAACCCGAGCTTTATCATGTTCATCCGTATTATATCTGTTTTTTATTTGTTGAACATCAATACAATTTTTACCCCTGAATGGGTTTAGGAGTTTTTTGCATGTCCTAATTCGGGGAACAGACACAGTCTCTATATGATGATAGCTAGGTGAAAGAGGCTCTATGTGATGGGATTTATCTGACCTTGGTCTATTTATCTAATTCGTAGGATAGGTAGGATAGGATAATTTAGGATTATCACTGTGTCACTGCAGCTGCTGTTAGAAGCTCTGGTTCCAATAGAAACAATCAGACGCGCTTCCACTGTGCATGTAAATTAGCTTGATCCAGCCTGAAAATTGTTGTTCCCTTTCGAGAGGTCTCTTGTATTGCGTAAGGCTAGCTTCGCTGACCTCCGGAATAGGAAGCAACTCGCCGCCGTCGAAACACCTCTCAGCGGGATAAAGCTACTGAAGACACCGGCTTCATTTGCCACCTTCAGCACGCTGTGTCGCTGTGCCATCCGGCGCGTATCCTTTTACTGCTTATTCTCGTGTGTTCGCCGCTGCGTTCACACTCTAAAAGAGTAATATTTCGAAGGCGTTGTTTCAAATGCCTCGCACTACCTGTGCCTCGTGTAGAGGCCCACTCGTCGGTGGAGACCGCCACATTCTGTGCGCTTCCTGCTTGGGCCGCGACCATGCCAAAGCTGCACTCGCTAAGGGCGGCTGCCCTGAATGTGATGCCATGGACCTTACCACTCTGCGGGCTCGACTTGCCTGCTTCGCCGACGACGACCCGCTCCCCGCCCCTTTGCTCGAGCCGCACAAGAAGTAGTGCCGCTCACAAAGGGAGCCTGAGCGAGCTGAGACGAGCGAGCTCACGCCGGCCCAGTCCCCGCGTGCCTCGGTCTCTCTCCAGCGATCTCCCTCGCCAGTCCTGTTTACACAGGCCGACCAGCTCCCCTCTCTGCGAGCGGTGGACCTCGTGTCGTTCGGGGCTTTGGACGAGGAGGAAGAGGAAAAGGATGACCGCCTTTCCCTTGCGCCTTCGGACTGCGATGACTGGGCTGGGTCCGTTTTCGGCCCCCCGCCATCCACACAAGACAGTGTGAGAGCCAACATTGACTCAGAGCTTCTCCGCGTGCTCACTAAGGTCATGGCAGACCTCGGGCTCGACTGGTCTCCACCCGAGCAACCATCACGCAGCAGGCTCGACGAGTGGTTCCTGCAAGGGTGCTGGCAGACCCCCCAGCAGAGGCCCGCCCCCTTCTTCCCCGAAGTTCACGATGAACTCACTAAATTGTGGAAGGCGCCGCACTCGGCTCGCATCAAGCCCTCCTTTTCTTCAGCGCTCTCCAACGTCAACGGCGCTAAAGAGAAAGGTCACGAGGCGATCCCCCCCCCCCCTCAAAGAGGCGATGGGCGCTCACCTTTGCCCAACTACCGCCGCGGGATGGAAGACTAAGGCTTCACATCCCTCCAAGCCTTGCCGCGCTACATCCGCCCTCGCTGGCCGCGCTTACGCCACCGCCGGGCAAGCAGCGTTGGCGCTCCGTACGATGGCTATACAACAAGTCTTCCAGGCCAAACTTCTCCGTTCCCTAGACGAGTCTGGACCTGAATCTGAGGCTTTCAAGGACTTGCGCAGCGCCTCCGACCTGGCCCTGCGAGCTACAAAGTCTACAGCCCAGGCCATCGGCAGGAGCATGCCCAACATAACGGTGCTCAAGCGGCACCTATGGTTGAACTTAACGGACATGAAAGAGGCAGATTGGGCGGCTTTCCTGGACTCTCCCATCTCCACATCCGGTCTTTTCGGCCCGGATGTTAAGAGCTTCTCCGAGCGCTACACGGAGGCGCAGAAAGCATCACAGGCGATGCGCCACTTCCTCCCCAAGCGCTCCAGCTCGGCTTCGAGTCGCCAGAACAGGAGGAAGCCTCCTCCTCAGCAACCCAAGCCAGCGCCGCCGGTCACCCAGCCCCGCCAAGCGGCTGAAGTCTGTCGCCACTCCCGCTCTGCTAGACGCGCTCCGTTCCCTGAGAAGCGGGGACCCCGACCCAAGATTGCGTTGGACCCCGAACCTCGTAAGCCGTTCTAGCCACGGCTTTTGATTGCAGGCGAGCGTGCTTCGCGGCAGACTCGTTTGCTGCGGACTTTACATTTCCAGCCGCCTGAGAGGGGAATGGAAAATGTCTGAGGGATTTTTGAGAGATCGGTCCAGCCTCGGTGGGACTCGAATTCTCTCTTTTTCTCCCCGTGGCTAGGACGGCTTACGAGGTCCGGGGTCCAACGCAATCTTGGGTCGGGGTCCACGCCTCTCAGGGAATGGAGCACGTCTAGTAGAGCGGGTGCAGCGACGGACTTCAACCGCTGGGCAGGGCTGGGTGTCCGGTGGCGCTGGCTTGGGCTGCTGAGGAGAAGGCTTCCTCCTGTTCTGGTGACACGAAGCCGTGCTGGAGCGCTTGGGGAGGAAGTGGCGCATCTTTCGATGCTTTCTGCGCCTCCGTGTAGCGTTCAGAGAAGCTCTTAACAGCCGGGCCGAAGAGACCGGTAGTGGTGATGGGGGAGTCCAGGAAAGCCACCCTATCTGCCTCTTTCATGTCCGTGAAGTTCAACCATAGGTGCCGCTCGAGCACCGTTAGGTTGGCCATGCTCCTGCTGATGGCCTGGGCTGTAGACTTAGTACCTCGCAGGGCCAGGTCGGTGGCGCTGCGCAAGTCCTTGAAAGCCTCAGATTCAGGTCCAGACTCGTCCAGGGAATGGAGAAGTTTGGCCTGGAAGACTTGTAGTACAGACATTGTATGGAGCGCAGGCAAGGCCAGCGAGGGCAGATGTAGCGCGACAAGGCTTGGAGGGATGTGAAGCCTTAGTCTTCCATCCCGCGGCGGTAGTTGGGCAAAGGTGAGCGCCCACCGCCTCTTCGAGGGGGGGATCGCCTCGTAGCCTTTCTCTTTAGCACCGTCGACGTTGGAGAGCGCTGAAGAAAAGGAGGGCTTGATGCGAGCCGAGTGCGGCGCCTTCCACAATTTAGTGAGTTCATCGTGAACTTCGGGGAAGAAGGGGGCGGGCCTCTGCTGGGGGGTCTGCCAGCACCCTTGCAGGAACCACTCGTCGAGCCTGCTCGGTGATGGTTGCTCGGGTGGAGACCAGTCGAGCCCGAGGTCTGCCATGGCCTTAGTGAGCACGCGGAGAAGCTCTGAGTCAATGTTGGCTCTCACGCTGTCTTGTGTGGATGGCGGGGGGCCGAAAACGGACCCCACCTAGTCATCGCGGTCCGAAGCCGCAAGGGAAAGGCTGTCATCCTTTTCATCTTCCTCCTCGTCCGAAGCCCGAACGACACAAGGTCCAACGCTCTCAGAGAGGGGCGCTGGTCGGCCTGTGTAAACAGGACTGGCGAGGGAAATTGCTGGAGAGAGACCGAGGCACGCAGGGACTGGGCCGGCGTGAGCTCGCTTGTCTCAGCTCGCTCAGGCTCCCTTTGTGAGCGGCACTTCTTGCGCGGCTCGAGCAAAGGGGCAGGGAGCGGGTTGTCGTCGGCGAAGCAGGCGAGTCGAGCCTGCAGAGTGGTAAGGTCCATGGCATCACATTCAGGGCAGCCGCCCTTAGCGAGTGCAGCTTCGGCATGGTCGCGGCCCAGGCAGGAAGCGCACAGAATGTGGCGGTTTCCACCGACAAGTGGGCCTCTACACAAGGCGCAGGTGGTGTGAGGCATTTGAAACAACGCCTTCGAAATATTACTCGTTTAGAGTGTGAACGCAGCGGCGAACACATGAGAATAAGCAGTAAAAGGATACGTGCACCGGATGGCACAGCAACACAGCGTGCTGAAGGTGGCGAATGAAGCCGGCGTCTCCAGTAGCTTTACCTGAGAGGCGTTTCGACAGCGGCGAGTTGCTTCCTATTCCGGAGGTCAGCGAAGCTAGCCTTACGCAATACTCGTTCCCTCATCTCAGGGAACTGAGGTTACATTAGTAACCAAGTAGTTTTCTGTCATGATTCGAGCGTTTAGAAACCAAATTTAGGAGACAGTTGTTGTCAGGTTTCATAGGTGATTTAAGGTATGAAATTTAATCGTAAGGTTGGCGAGCAGTTTTGGAGAATTGGATGTTTCCCTATTCAAAAAGATAGGAGCTGAACTTGCATACCCAAAATGGGTCTCAAAGATGGCCGCTGAGTGAAATGACTTGTCAAGTCAAGTCATCTTCATTTATATAGCGCTTTTAACTATGGAGATTGTTCCAAAGCAGCTTTCCATTGATAATAGGAAATTAAAGTAAAGTGTTTTTGGCTTTATAGCAGCTCTAGAATAAAGTTATTGTCCAGCTAAAGTTAGTTTGATTGATTCACTTCCGTCGCAACGATCATTAGTTATTAACTTTGGGGCCGCTAACATGACAACGTTTTAACAGAAAACTCTTAAGTTCTTTCAGAGCAAACTTCAAAAAACGCGAACCAGTGAGAATGCCGATGGCATTCACATGCGTATTACGAGTTCAGTCTATATGTATGCGCGTTTGAATATATGTGCGCAGGTGTGTAGTCCTTCCCTACAAATCAACCCTCAACATAGTACTTGTCTGGCCTTAAAATTAATAATACAGAATTTTTATCGCTTCCATGTAGCCACGCGAACCGGAATTATCCCGATAGCGCTTTATCTGTAGATAGGTAAAGGGAGGGGAGGGAGCCTAGTTGACATTTCAGGACTGCGTTGTCGTCACGTCCAGACGCAGGTCCTTCATCAGATCTGGATACGGCCTGGATCTGGCGGACTGCGGTAAACCTCGGGATAAACAGAGAGACTAATATTAGCGTAGATGCCATTCTTCTTATGATGTAACGAGTATATCAGGATTTATGGGAAGTGTTCCCGATTCCGGCTGACCTAATCTATGCAGCCTAACATTGAATTATAAAAAGTCTATAATGTGTTATGTGTATGCTAGGTCAAAGAGATGTATTTTTAGTCTAGCTTTGAACTGACAGAGTGTGTCTGCTTCCCGGACAATGTTAGGAAGCCTGTTCCAAAGTTTTAGTGCTAAATACGAAAAGGATCTACCACCAGCAGTCGATTTTGATATTCTTTTGATTATCAACTGGCCGTAATTTTGAGATCGCAATAGACGTGAAGGACTATAATGCGTTAAGAGCTTGCTCAAGTACTGCAGAGCTAAACCATTTAGTGCTTTGTAAGTAATCAGCAAAATTTTAAAATTTATACGATGTTTAATAGGGAGCCAGTGCAGTGTTGACAGAACTGAGCTAATATGGTCATACTTCCTGGTTCTGGTAAGAACTCTAGCTGCTGCGTTTTGGACCAGCTGTAATTTGTTTATTAAGCGTGGAGGGCAACCACCCAGTAGAACATTACAATAATCTAGCCTTGATGTCATGAACACATGGACTAATTGTTCCGCATTTGTCAATGAGAGCATATGACGTAACTTAGATATATTTTTAAGATGGAAAAATGTGGTTTTACAGATACTAGACACGTGACTTTCAAATGAAAGATTGGTGTCAAAGAGCACACCCAGATTCCTAACCGATGACGAAGACTTGACAGAGCAGCCATCAAGTGTTAGACAGTGTTCTAGATTATTACGTGAGGAATTTTTTTGTCCAATAATTAGAATTTCTGTTTTTTTTTTCAGAATTAAGTAGTAGGAAATTACTAGTCATCCAATTTTTTATATCACCTATGCATTCCGTTAATTTTGTGAATTAGTAAGTTTCGTCAGGGCGTGAAGAAATATAGAGCTGAGTATCATCAGCATAACAGTGAAAACTAACAGTGAAAACTATATCCTAATGATATCTCCCAAGGGTAGCATGTACAGAGTGAAAAGCAACGGTCCTAGTTCTGAGCCTTGTGGTACGCCATACTGAACTTGTGATCGATGAGACATCTCTTCATTTACTGCTACAAACCGATAACGGTCAGATAATTATGATTTAAACCATGTTAATGCAATTCCACTAATGCCAACATAATTTTCGAGTCTATTTAAAAGAATGTTGTGGTCAATAGTATCAAATGCAGCACTAAGATCGAGTAACACTAATAGAGAGATACAACCACGATCGGATGATAAGAGCAAATCAATTGTGACTCTGATGAGAGCAGTCTCAGTACTTTGGTACGGTCTAAATCCTGACTGAAAATCCTTGCAGATATCATTTCTTTCTAAAAAGGAACATAGTTGTGAGGATACCGCCTTTTCTAGTATCCTTGACAGTCAAGGTAGAATCGAGATCGGCCTGTAATTGACTAATTCTGTACGATCAAGGTGCGTTTTTTTAACAAGTGGTTTAATCATAGCCAGCTTAAAGGTTTTTGGTACGTATCCTAATGACAAAGATGAATTAATGATAGAGGAGAGGATCTATGACCTCCGAAAGCATCTCTTTCAGTAGTTTAGTCGGTATAGGGTCTAACATACATGTTGTCGATTTAGATGATTTAACGAGTTTAACGAATTCTTCCTCTTCTATAGCAACGAATGATTCAAATTTTTCCTCAGGGAGACTACAATGCACTGCCTGATGCGATACTGTAGTAGATCGTTGCATAGTTATAATTTTCTCCCTGATATTATCAATTTTATAAGTGAAGAAGTTCATAAAGTCATTACTGCTGTGCTACTTGGAAACTTCTGGGCTTGAAGCTTTATTTTTCGTTAGTTTAGCCACTGTTTCAAATAAATACCTAGGGTTTTGTTTATTTTCTTCTAATAGGGTTGAAAAATAAGCAGATCTAGCAGCTTTTAAAGCCTCTCTGTATGTAATCGAGCTCTTTTTCCATGAAATGCGAAATACTTCTAGTTTTGTTTTCTTCCAGTTGCGCTCCTTTTTTCTGGCTGCTCTCTTAAGGGCCTGAGTGTGCTCGTTGTACCACGCCGTTGGACTATTTTCTTTAATCTTTTTTAAGCGCAAAGGAGCAACTGTGTCTGGAAAAGAGAGAGTTAAAAGTTTCTGTCGCAATATCGAGTTCTTCTAAGCTATCTGGGATGCTGAGATGATGAAACTGATTAGGAAGATTATTAATAAAGCAATCTTTAGTGGTAGAAGTGATAGGTCTAACGTATTTGTAACACAGAGTCGACTTTGCAGCCTTGGCTAAATTAAGTTTACATGAGACTAGATAATGATCTGAGATGTCATCGCTCTGCTGCAGAATTTCAATGGCATCAACATCTATTCCATATGATAATATTAGACAATGAGTGGGTCCTGACACATGTTCTCTAACTCCAACAGAGTTCAGAATGTCTTTAAATGCCAATCCCACTGCATCTTTTTCGTTATCTACATGTATATTAAAATCACCAATTAGGACTTTATCTGCAGCCAGTGATAGAAAGTCAGCAAATTCTTTGATAAAGTCTGTATGGTGCCCTGGTGGCCTGTATACAGTAGCCAGCACAAATCTCAAACGTGATTTATCATTTACAAACGTGACTCTTTTTTTGCGTATTGTGTGGGCGGAGATTATTAAATGAGAAACATTATGATTTCATAAGATCTGGAAAAAGCGCGTTGTAGTCTGAACGTTCGTTGCAGTTCTTGAAAAGTGGACTCTGTAAAATAAAATGTAAATATAATAGAAAATAATAAAATAGAAAATAGAAAAGCACAACAGGACCCCTTTAAAGCTGGCTCCTCATAACCCAATTGAGTGGCTGCGCTGAGTCTTGGCACTTCCACGGCCAGCATCCACTACACTGGACCTCTGGGACTGCCAGTGGGTCTCTTCCAGTTTCCTGCAACACCATCAACAATCCACATGTCAGGCATGAGGGCAGTGACAGCAACACTGACCTTTATCAGTCAGCTTTGTTCCTGAAGTCAGTCAGCTGTGTTTGTCTAGATCTATTAATTCATTCAGAAATACATTACAAATGCAATTCATAAATGCAATGATTAAGATAAACCTCTTTTATGATGATCATGTTTTAAATTTCTAAATTAAAATAGATTTTTATATTTTCTTTTCTCTTGAACAAACCCACCAGGTTCCAGATGAATCACATTCCAAACTTACATCCAATCAGAAAAAAATAAAAGACTTGTGCCCGGTTTCACAGGCAAGGCTTAAAGAGCTTAGTTCACCCAAAAATAAAAAAAAATCTGCCATCATTTACTCACCATCATGTCGTTCCAAACCCGTAAGACTTTCGTTCATCTTCTGATTACAAATTAAGATATTTTTGATGAAGTCTGAGAGATTTCTCCTCCATTGACAGCTATGCAACTAACACTTTGACGCTTCAAAAAGTTCATAAAGAGATCGTAAAACTAATCCATATGAATTGAGCGGTTTAGTCCAAATTTTCTGAAGAGACTATTGCTTTAAATGCTTGAAAAGATTTACTTTAGGCTTTTATTCACAAGTTGCTCATCAACTCAGTTCAAAACTAGACTAAAGACACATCTCTTTGACCTAGCATTCACATAATACATTATAAACTTCTATAATTCAATGTTAGGCTGCATAGATTAGGTCAGCCGGAATCGGGAACACTTCCCATAAATCCTGATGTACTCGTTACATCATAAGAAGAATGGCATCTACGCTAATTTTAGTGTCTTTGTTCATCCTGAGGTTTTCCCGCAGCCTGCCGGATCCAGGCCGTATCCAGATCTGACGAAGGACCTTCGCCTGGACCAATGACAACGCAGTGCCAACTAGTCTCTCCCTATGGAGGATCCCTTTACCACTCTACAGAGAAGGCGTTGTCAGGAAAATTCGTTTTGCGTACCTACCCCGAAGTGACAAAATAAAATAAAATTCTGTATCAAAATTTATAAGGAAACACCAGTACTTTGTTTAGGCTTGGTTTGTAGGGAATTACAAACCTGCGCACATATATTCAAACGCACATAACTATAGCACCAATTCTTAATGCGCATGTGAACGCCATCAGCGTTTCTCACAGGTTCGCGTTTAAAGTCTGTGTAGAGAGAATGGTGTCGTCTTAGCGGCCCCTAATTTAATAGCAAATGATTGTTGCGACGGAAGCGAATCAATCAAAACTAACTTTAGCAGGAAAATAACTTTATTAAAGAACCGCTATAAAGCCAAAATAATCTCTGTTACCTTAAATTATACGCTTATCTCTGTAAAGCTGCTTTGAAACAATCTACATTGTTAAAAGCGCTAAATAAATAAAGATGACTTGACTTGACTTGACTAAACGGAAGCTCAAGCATGTTCACTTGACGTGTGAAAACCAATGAGGTTTGATACTTGCCTTGACAAACACCACTGATCATTTCACACATGCTGCTGCTGGGACTCGGGGGCCGCCCAGAAAAAAAACAGTCTGACTTTGTTTACCATTGACTAATTTGATGTCTCCGTTAGTTTAGGCATGGATAAGATATACACACAGCACAGGCCATAAACTTGTGAGCCTCAACTTGGGCAGAGACAGGGTATTTAAAGTCCAAAGGTCAAGAACAGCACCTCAGTGTTACCAGCCCTTCAACACCGTTAGCCTTGTAACTAAAATAGCTTGTGCAGTGTTCATTTACAGCCAACTTAAACAGCTTTGTTCTTCACTGCTGTGCGTGTGTTTAAAGGGGTCCTATTATATCCTTTTACGAAGTCTTGAATTTTGTTTTTGGGGTGTACTAGAATATGTTTTCATGCTTGATTGTTCAAAAAACACATTATTTTTCAAATTTTTACATTATTACATCTCCTCTCTTCCCAGTCTGGTTGAACGCGTCGTTTTCGTTTTCGAAGTCCCTCCTTCAGACATACGAAATGTGCTGTGATTGGTTAGCTGGAACAGTGTGTTGTGATTCGTATAGCTTAGCGTGTATTCAGGAATTGCCCCGCCCCTACATAACCGTGAGCTCTACTCAGATGCAAATATTAACGATGGCGTCAATTTCAAACCATTTCAAACCCGATTCAGACCCTGACAATGTTAACGAACAAGAAGATCGTGCAGAACGGATTTCAAGCATGGAATTTGCAAGCTCGGATTTCACAGGGCATTTCAGAGTGGTAAGTTTTTTTTGTATTTTTCTTATAGAAATCAATGAGGTTCATTCTTGTGTTACGCAGCACATCTGTTCTATGATGTATGTTTAAATGTGAATAAAAGTCTAAAATCTGTTCATCATATAAAGCGATTGAGTCTCTTCAGAAAATGTGGACTAAGCTGCTCAATTCATATGGATCAGTTTTGCAATCTCTTTATGCATTTTTTTGAAGTGTCAAAGTTGTAGTTGCGTAGCTGTCAATGGAGGAACAGAAATCTCTCAGATTTTATTAAAAAGATCTTCATTTGTGTTCTGAAGATGAACGAAAGTCTTGCGCGTTTGGAACGACACAGGGGTGAGTAATTAATGACAGAATTTTCATTTTTGGGTGAACTAACCCTTTAAATCTAGTTCCAGACTAAACTGAATGTTTGAGCTGTTTTAACTGAAAGCAACTTGCACTGGCATATCTTAAAAATGTCCGTGCCATTGTTTTGTCTCAAGATGCACACCAGTAATGTTTTTTTCTTCTAAGGCACTTCTAAGACGATCGGTCATTCATACTGCAGGCTCTCATTTACAAGTGCACTGATTGCGTGCCAGACTCCGTCAGGCTATATCTGGCATGTATTAAGTTGATTGCTCTCGTAAGTGCGCCAGATGTGCAAATTATTGTCATGTCTGCATTGTGATGCACAACTTTGCCTCTCCTTGTTATAAAACAATGTGCATCCAAACAACTTGAGCCAATGTAACCTCCTATGTCAGTGTTGCTTATATAGCATATATGATATTGCATTTGCGTTTGTTTGAAATGTAACATCTATGCAAAATAATCCTTGAATAATTTCTTAAGGTCATTCCCGTTTCGAATATCTGATATGTGTATTGTCAACAATAAGCATAAACATTCTGCATTTCCATTTTGTAGTGTGGATCATTCATTCCGACATTTAAACTGATTCTCATGTTTAAGAATCTGTTTTCTGATAAAAAAAAAACCTTCATGCTACTGCCCACTGACATGCTTTTAAAGATCATTTAAATCAAGATCAAGATCATTTTTGGGACCTCTGTATTTATACAACTTTAGCTGCATCGGCCCTGCACCCAGTAAAGACAGTGATGCAGTGATCCCTTTAATAGTTGCCCAATTTTCATGTGTGGATAGACTAAGGGAAAAGTCACTCAAAATTCATAATTATTTAGTTGTCTCTTCCTGTAGTCTGTGGGCCAAAACTGCTCCTCTTCTGTGGCTAATATTAATTTCATAATGATCCTTTCTCCCTGGTCAAGCAGCAAAAGTTAAGTGATAATGTGCAAATACTACTGGCCCATTATGGTGAACAAATATGCAAGACTAGTTTATAATTACATGTCACCGTTTATAACACAGAGCGTTCATCCTTAAAAAAATATTGGGGGCATAAATTAAGAGTATACCCACTTCTCCAGGCACCATGGGATTATCAAAAATTGTTAAGTGTGTGTGTGTGTGTGTGTGTGTGTGTTGTCATGTAGGCTATAAACTGATTGTCTTGGCTTGCATCCATGAAATATTGTAATGTTATAGGCCTACTGCATATTGAGAAAATTTAGAGCGGTATTGCGCAACAATCGGGAGACGGGGACCCCCCCGAATATTGACAGGTATTTCGCAGACTGGTCTCACCTCCTGCAGTGCTGGCGCATCTGCTCCAGCTCGTACACAGAGTAGGGCCGGCTGGACCTGTGAGAGGGCAGTCCCGGGGCCGAGGGCAGGGTGGACATGAGCCTGCAAACATTCACAGACACAAATCAAAGACGTCTTCTTGAGAATATGACAAGCAGAAACTTTTTAAATATCGATTTAAAATAACAAGTGACAAGGTCTTAGAAAAGTAAATACTGAATCTCAATCCCAGTATTGATTGAATAATTTAAAAAAGGTCAAGTGATGCAACCATAAAGTAACTTTCTTGAATATACTTAAGTATTTTATCTTAATTATCTTAAAAATATTTAACACATAGACATATTAATTCTTAATCATGATATTATACAATTATAATACAATGAGTTGCTTTATGTTGTTGTCACAGTGGTGAGTGTTAGGCATTTTACTAAGTAATTAATTACTGTAATTTAATTACTTTTCCCTTGAAAAAGCAAAGTAAGGAATTACTCCTAATTTTTCTGTAATTTAATATTTACGACAGTGCAAGTATTCCACAGCGACTCTAGGGGCAGACTCGCTGTTTGACAAAAACACAATTTCTACACAGTGTGCCTTTAAGTTAGAATCCACTCACAACTCTAAACGGCAGAATTTTTGTCCAGTTTTTGTCCATCGCGATTAATCGTTGCCCAGCACTAATTTAAATATAATACATTTTCATTTAATTGCAATTAGGATGCAATTAAGTGTCTGGCAACATTACATTTAGTTCCCACTTAAGTATGTTATTTCCGTATAAGGAGTTTTTTTTTTTTAAAGGGGTCATATGATGCGATTTCTTGTTTCCTTTTTCTTTAGTGTGTTATGTAGCTGTGCAAGTATAAGATCTGCAGAGTTACAAAGCTCAAAGTGTCAAACCTTAAGAGATGTGCTTTAAAAAAGTTAAGACTAAAAAGTTGATTCTAAAAAGTGGCGCAATTCCATATTTGCGAGTACATTCTGGTGCTTCTGACTCACAGACACAGCCTGTAAGTATGTTTTCATATTTTAAGAATTTGCTACTGACAATTCAAACGCAAGTTTTGAGCAGTATAGAGTAGCACTTGCTTGTCGCTTCTATGATCACAAATGCAGACAGTTTTACGTTTACATAGTCTTCTAGGCTGACATTATCACCTTTCATTATTGCTTTGGGAGCTGATGTTCCAAATATGGTAAGGGGCGTGACATTTCTGTCACACGCTTAAGGTTTTTGGGCCAATCACAATGCTCTGGATCACTGGCCAATCAGAGTACTCAGCCCTTTTCAGAACGATGAGCTTTATAAAAATTTATGCGTTTCAGAAAGGCGGGGCATAGAGGAGCAACAATAATGTACAGTATGTGTAAAATAATTACTTTTTTTAACCTAAAACCGGGTAAACATATTGCATGAAACCAAATACACAAAATAATGTGCTTTTTAGAACTATCATATGACCCCTTTAAGTATACGCTAAAGTGTACTTCTTTTTCAAAAGGGTAATAATTTAATATTACTGCGTATTAAAATCAATAAGTGAGTCTGAATGTACTGTAAATGCCCCTGTTTCTCGATGAACACAAGCTGTGCTGGCTCTCACTCACGTCGATGTGGATCTGTTTCTCGCTGTGTTCCTCCATCAGGCGTCTGGATGTGCTGTGGAGTCTCTCGTTGTCGGCCTGCGGCTGCAGTAAGACTCCGTTCACATCACTTGCCACATCAGTGTTCTGCAGCAACACACACATTTCACAACATCACATACACACAGAGGACATTTTCACCGATCTGTCGGAGATCGGGAGACTCGGCTTCATTTCAGTTTCAACATAGTGTCGGCCCAGATCCGGCCCACACCTGGGCTGTGTGGAATCCACGAGTACCAGATGTGGGCCGGATCTGGGCCGACGCTATGTTGCTGTCTGGGTTGCAACTTTTTCTCAAATGTTTCTTAAAATGTCTTAAGAATAAATATAGACTCTTTTCATCTCTGTTTAATCTCTGTCCCTGTCTGTCATGTACCTTAATCCTGTCTCTGTGTTCCTGGTTCTTGATGTGAGTGGTCTTGTCCTCCGGTGGTTTGTAGTAACTCTTGGGCGACTGACTGACCTCCTGGTTTAGATCGTGACCTTCTTTCTGCTGTTGACCCTGATCCTGACGTGAACTCTCACCCTGACCTGAACTCTGAACCTGACCTGAACTCTGAACCTGACCTGAACTCTGGACCTGATCCTGACCTGAACTCTGAACCTGATCCTGACCTGAACTCTGAACCTGATCCTGACCTGAACTCTCACCCTGACCTGAACTCTGAACCTGATCCTGACCTGAACTCTGAACCTGATCCTGACCTGAACTCTCACCCTGACCTGAACTCTGAACCTGATCCTGACCTGAACTCTCACCCTGACCTGAACTCTGAACCTGATCCTGACCTGAACTCTCACCCTGACCTGAACTCTGAACCTGATCCTGACCTGAACTCTCACCCTGACCTGAACTCTGAACCTGATCCTGACCTGAACTCTGAACCTGATCCTGACCTGAACTCTCACCCTGACCTGAACTCTGAACCTGATCCTGACCTGAACTCTCACCCTGACCTGAACTCTGAACCTGATCCTGACCTGAACTCTCACCCTGACCTGAACTCTGAACCAGTGCCCGGTTGCATAAAGCACCTTAAGTGTAAAGTTCTCCCTTATGTTTCCCTTAAACCTAAGGGTGTTGCAGAAAAAAACCCTTAAGTGTTACTTAAGGGTTTCTTTAAGTGAAACGTCATAAACACTTAGAATTTCCCTTAAACGCTGTTTTTTCACTAAACTAATCCCTTAAAAAAGCATTAAGTGTTGCATAAAACCCGTTAACGGTCATTTCCCTAAGTATAACTTAAGGTTTGGAAATTGTAACCTTAAGAGTAACGCGGACAAAAATATTGAAACTACTGCGGAAACAAAGACACCTACATCTTGGATGCCCTTGAGGTAAGCTAAAACATATCAAAAATTAATTTCAAAGTGAACTATCCCTTTAAGGGAAAAACTTAAGGTGCTTTATGCAACTGGGCACTGATCCTTACCTGAACTCTAAACCTGACCTGAACTCTGAACCTGATCCTCACCTGAACTCTCACCCTGACCTGAACTCTGAACCTGATCCTCACCTGAACTCTGAACCTGACCTGAACTCTCACCCTGACCTGAACTCTGAACCTGATCCTCACCTGAATTCTGATCCTGACCTGAACTCTGAACCTGATCCTGGCCTGAGCTTTGAACCTGACCTGAACCTGACCTGAACTCTGAACCTGACGTGAACTCTGATCCTGACCTGAACTCTGAACCTGATCCTGGCCTGATCTTTGGACGTGCGCCGCTGCTTTGCTGAACTCTACTGCCTCCTGCTGTTGCTCCATCCTCAATCATAACCCTGAGGCTGTTTAACTACAGGTGAACCGTAAAGAAAAAAATATATATAATGTTAAGGAAAAATAATAACCCAATGCTAGGGTATTAAAACAACAGGGCTGAGCGATATATCGGTTATTGTGATTTATTAGTTATATTATAATATTAACCTTTGGTGTTTGAGTTTGAGGGAGGAGTCCTGTCTGTCTGAGCTGCTCTTGTATGTATTGGCTGCTTCTCTCTTCCCCTCTGTCACTCTTCTCTCTCATCAGATCCTGCACTTTCTTATCCAGCTTCAGCACTGTAGTCCTGTATGAGGGTGTGTGATGTACAAAGGTCTCAAAATGTCCACCAGTGAAAGGAAATTGCACTTGCTTTTCTAATTTAATCAGGTCCAGATTCATGCACTTATGCAGTGCAAAAAACAAGTGGGATGAGTTTCTCCAGGAAATTGAGGAGAAAATTGATTCTGATATAGCATCATTATGTCCAGATTCTCCTAACAATGAGAATGTCCTCACAAAGTGAGAAAGTAAGAAAACATCTAAAAATATTATAAGTGTACAGTGGATATAAAAAGTCAACAACATAAGAATTGGACGTTTAATGTAAAAATATATTACATTTTTCTTAAAACACCTTTAAGTTTCTGTTATTATCTTTTTTTCTATGAAATGTCACAGGTTTTAGTGGCATTGCATAGGTTGTAATTTTTCCATTAAACGTTTTTCATTAAACAAAAGTTCTGATATGATTTATCTTTGTTTCATTTTATAACAAAAATGCATATCCACTGTATCTGCACATCTTGTTTTTGACACTGCACTCTGACTGATGCTACATGGTTTTAATGACCAATTCTACCCAAAAAAACTGATGCCATGTGAAACCGTAGGACATGGTTTGTCCCAGGTCTCTGACAAGTGACTGGTTAATCACTAGTACCTGATGAGGGACATCTGCAGGGTCAGCTGCTCTATCTGTGAGGCGTCTGTGTCCTGATTGCTCCGTCCACAAGAGTCTGAGCTCATCAACACACTCTCCCCCTCTGACACCTACAAGAATGATATACACTGTCACATGCTGCTTCTGCGAGTGTGTGTGTGTGTGCGTGTGCGTGTGTGTGTGTGTGTGTGTGCGTGTGCGTGTGGGTGCGTGTGCGTGTGTAGCCTGGTAAACCCTACGTTATGGGAACAAAACGTCCCCAAAAGGATTTTTGTCCCTTTTAATCCCCATGAGGAAAAGTCACTCTAAATGTTTTTTGAAAATATAAAAATGCAGAACGTTGTCTGTGATGGGTAGGTGTACGGTTAGGGGATAGAATATACAGTTTGTAAAGTATAAAAAATCATTATGTCTATGGAAAGTCAACATAATTATATAAAACATGTTTGAGTGTGAGGGTACGTTTACATGACAACGATACGCTTAAAACCGAGAAGTTTGTACTTTGAGTTTTCCGCACACAGACGACACCATTTTCAAAACGATCCCCATTATTCACACAGATCCGCGAAAACGACTAAAAACGCTGTATTCTGCTGCCAGGCCAGTAGATGGCGATGAAACACTATAGACTGAACACGTAATACGCATGTGCATGACGTCATCGTTTTCACAGATTCATGTTTTGATGTTTACACGGAGACAGCTTTCAAAAACTTGCACTTTGAAACCCCTTTTTCAAAAGTTGTGTTTTCAGGCAACCCAAACGCTGTTGTCATGTAAACGAAGGACCAAACCGCATAAAAAGTTTTTATGTTTTTAGTTGAAAACGGTGTCGTGTAAACAACTCCTGAGTTTGGCATACATATAATTGATGAAAAATAATTGCCAAAATACTAATATGCCAGAAGTCAGATAAATCCGACAAAACCATGTGCTGTGTGTCATTCAGAATTGAATTGAGTGAACCATTTAATTTCCAGGATTTAAAAGGAGGTGGAAAACAATTCGGAACAGAACTTAACAAATTGTCCAAATCATATTTGGAAATGCCATTTATAAAATTTGTTTTCCATTTCCACAACTGTACAAAAGTTTGGGGTTGGGAAATGTTTAAAATGTAAAAAATAAAAATAAAAATAAAAACTCTTCTGCTCACCAAGCAGTGAGCTTTTGATTATTTATAAAAAATACAGTAAAAATAGTAATATTGTAAAATATTACTTTCCCATGGAAAAACATTGTGACGGGTCTAAAATATAAACACTTATAATATGTTTCCCAGACAGCAACATAGTGACGGCCCAGATCTGGTACGCCAGGGCTCCAGACTAACTTTTTTTATTAGGAGCGCTGAAGCCCCTGACTTGAAATTTTAGGAGCGCAAGCAGACAATTTAGGGGCACACCTTAAATCACCTTGATGCAATTATTCACATTTTCCTCCCAAATAACTGTATTACTGACACATGCTTTGATAACAAATAGACTTAACATACAGAAATTACAATGTGCAGTTTTATTTAAGTTCACAGGGCTCCAGACTAACATTTGAGGGCAGCGGCACTAAGTTCTACAGAAAGTATTTGGTAGCACTGTGGGATGACAAGGAACTGAGCTTAGTTTGAGGTGTATAGATAAAGTTAACTTTAATTATTATCATTCATAATGTCTTAAAGGAGCCGTATGTAAGATTGTGGCCAAAACTGGTACTGCAATCACTTTCAGAGCGGTGTATTCCCTCCCCCTCCCCCCTGACTCGAGGTTGCCAGATAGGCTGTAGGATCCAGCAGGAACGTAGGTTGCTATGTAGCTGTGGTAACTAGAGCTGAGCTGGCAACCCGGATGCTGAAACACTACTGACTTCGTGATTGGTAGATAGGTGGAGGGTGGGGCATCAGGCCAAAACACAAGATGACAACATCAACATCAGTTGAGGGCTGCAACTTCACTTTTTAAATGACAATATCCTGGCCCTACTACTGCTGTCAGTGATACAAGTATTTGAAATGAACATGATTTCTTAATGTCTTAGTGACATATCAGGGCCATTTTATGATTAATTGAAATACATTTCTTACATACAGCTCCTTTAATATTAATTCAAAAGCAAAATGAGTGACAAAATAGATATTAGAGAGCAGTGGCGGCTGCTGGTCTTTCAAAGAGGGGAAGCTCATTTTCGGCCTACATCATAAAAATTGTCCATTTATTTATACGTAAATTCTGCTACTGTTATAACCATAGTATACCACAGTTACAGTTAGTGTTACTACATTAAATCCATGGTGAATGTTGCTGATCTGTGGACCTAAAGCCTTCTATAACTTGTTCGTTCATGGCACGATATTTCTCCTGGTTTCCACGTCAGCGCTGTTTGATCTGATATGGTTTATAACAGAGAATTCTGCGTTGAATCTGAATGTTTCTCACTGGATCTCGCAGCAATGTTATTAATTATGTGGCGAACTCAATGGATTTCTTCACTGGATCTCCACGATGTAACGGTGTTGCCACGTGATCGAGATCGGCCCGCGACTGGCGAGAGAAGCTCTGCGCTGTCTGTTATTGGTTTGAACTATTAAACGGTCCGTGAAGCAGAAATGAGTAGCGCAGTTTTTTCCACTTTCAACATGTCACGGCATACTCTATGCTTGAGGCTGAGATTGCGTCTATCTAGCGAAGTGCCTGCACTGTCTGCAAACTTCGTGTTCCCCGCAGTTCTGGGGTAGCGACTGCAACATTCGCAGTTCACGGAGTTCGTCTCCTTAAAGTACCTCAACCAGCTGAATTCTCTCAGCCAGTCTTCCCGAAAATGGTGGGTTCTGGCTTTATCACCTCACAAACCTCATACGCTGACCATTCAAATGGGAAACACACAGATTGAGCAACAGCTGTTCATGCACAGCAGGGTAAGTGAAATTTGAAAATAATCTAATAATTATAAATCAAACAGCTTATCCATAAATCTTGTGGAATAAACACAAGACATTAGCCTGACCACTTTGCAATGATAACATTCTCCCACTTATATTTTTAGCGCGCCAGGCTAAAGCAACACGTCGTGGAGCAAACGTAGGTGTTTTTGTTAATCCTGTCGACATTTAGTTGTGAACATGTTTATACATATTTTAGTTGTCCCACACTGCTTGATCCACGCCCGGCATTTCTCCCCTTGGGTTTTAGGTTTCGGGAAGGGAAAACATTCCACCCCCCCGTCCAAACCTTTAGGATACCGGGTATCAGATTTGCACAATCCATACGCACAACGCTTCGGCATGTTTCCCTCGCTCGAAAGCTTGCCAGACATCCCGCGCCTAGTTACGGTTGCTAAGCCACGATTGGCCTGTGGCGGTTTTCGGGCGTGACTTAGCGAAGGGTCAATTACATAAACTGTACCGATGAAAACAGCCTTTAGAGGATCTTGACTATCATATAATCTGATAACCCTAAACTGTGTTTTTAAAGAGACGGTTAGAGGAAAGGTTAGGTTGGATTATTTTCTCTCATACCTTCTCTTTATCTTCTAGAAGACTGACCACAAGAGTCCTCAGATGAATCAGCTCCTCCAGCTTATGGTCAGGAATCTGCAGCTCTCCTGCAGACGTCACAAACAACATGTCAGAAACATAATTACACAAGCATATTAACAAAAAGTAACTTGCCTTTGAATAAAAATTGGGACCCACTTCATATTAAGTGTATTTAACCAGTACTAACTATGCACTTATTGTGTAAATTTTTATATTGACCTTGAATTTTTATAAAAATACCTGCATGTAATTACAGCTGTAGTTCATTTCTGTAATCACATCTATAATTACACTGTTAACCTTTGCTTACACCTTAACCCACCCAGCAGGCACAGTACGTCAATGTGACGTCAGGAAGACGTTGGACTCCAACTAATCCAAAGTCAGTCAGACGTCATATTTTGGTTGAAAATGAAAGTCAGGTTGACGTCTAAACCCAACGTTTGTTTGGCGTCAAGCTCCAACGTCAGACAGATGTTGAATTTTGGTTGGAATAAGCACCGCAAAAAAATGTGACATGCATGGCAGCACATTAAATCTGTGAAGATCTCAGCAGAGGAGGAGTAAACAACTCCACAAACAGCATTACCAGCTTCACTTATTACTAACCAGATTGACTTTATTTAATGTTCGTTTGAATGAAATCAAGTTGTATTTTAAAGTCACCATGATGGTGTTTAGCGTTTGCTTTAGTTGGACTCTTGACCCTTGACTTCTTAGAATAAAATTTTCTCTGGCTGCTATAATTGTGTGTTTTTAAAGCACAATTGTTGTTGCAAAATAGTTTAGAGAAATTGAAATCAGGTGATATTGATGAATTCCTGATCATATTCAGTGTCTAATGTTTTGATTATAAAGGGCTGTGTATTTTTAATGTTTTATAATCAAATCCGTTTAATTTTACAGCATGAGAGCAATGTTGTTTATCAAATAATATAGAGAATTTTAAAAACATTTAGTGCATTAAACTTTTTTCTCTATATTATTACTTAGCCATCAAGAATCAGTGTATGACTCTCAACAATGGTGACAATCAATGAAATGCTTTATGCTGCAGTGCATGCTGGGTACCACCAATCAAAACTCACCCTTATCTCCCAGCATGCATTGCGGCATTAATAAATTATGCAGCTGGATTTTTTGTAGCTTGTTTTATGCTCAGAGTTGATCTGATTATCTGCACATTTTGTTTGATTGTCACCATTGTTGAGATTCATATGCTGTTTTCTTGATGTCTGTGTGCATCTAAGTACTGGCATAGATGAAAGGTTTTTGTGCACTAAATAGTTTTTAATAACCAAATATTTTATTTACAACATTGCTTGATATGCTGTAGAATCAAATTACTTCTATTATGAATAAAACAATAATAAAACCTCAAGTCCTATATAACCAAAGCATTAGACACTGAATAAGATCATCATCATAATAATAATCAGCCAACACCACCTGATCTCATGGCTACAACAATTATGCTTTATAAACACTCAATTATAGCAGCCAGAGATATTTTTATATTAAAGAGACAAGGGTCAAGAGCACAACTAAAGCAAACGCTAACCACCATCATGGTGACTTTAAAATACAAAATATGATTTCATTAAACCGAAAATTAAATAAAGTAAATCTGGTTAGTTTTAAGTGAAGCTGTTAATAAGTGTACGGTCATGCATTTCACCTTTTTGTCTGGTTTATTCCAACCAAAATTCAACGATTGCCCAATGTTGGAGCTTGACGTTAAACAAACGTTGGGTTTAGACGTCAACCCGATTTTCAGTTTCAACCAAAATCCAACGTCTAACCGACGCTGTAGTATATATCCTGTGTCTGCTGGGCACACTTAAACCTAGCCTGGCTCCACTCTCTTACGTACTTCAATTTTCATTTTCCTTCAGTACTCTGTCTGGGTTTGCTGTATAATCGTGTGTTTTCTCCGGCCAAATTTTTACCGGTCCAATCAGCGAACAGAGGGAGTTGCTGAGAACGATGACGTTTTCGGTCGTGCGCTAGTTTGAGTTGTACGGTTACATCACGACCAAACATTAGCGATTGGTTATGACAGATCCAGAGTGACTCTTGGCAGATCCAGTAGTTTTAAACTTCATCAGAGTACCCGCCTTCAAGGAAGTTAACACTTGTCAATGGAGTGGCCAGACTCTCTGTATAAAAGAAATGTACGAGAGTCTGGTAGGACCAGGCTAACTTAAACCTACCCATACCACCAAACCTGTCCCTAACCTTACCCGTATCTACCTCAATAGCAGCACAAGTGCTTTGCAATACAACATCAGTGCTGTAATTACATTGTACCGAACAAATATTTTTTTGATGCAAGTACATACTAGTTAATATAAAGTGGGACCGATGGACATTTGATTGATTTGCAGGTGTAAAATGCAGATGTTTTATATTAAAGGGGCTTTATATAGAGTTCAGAAACCCTTGTCATTAGCGACACCGGTGGCTTTTAAGTGAAAAGTCAATTGTTTTTATTATTGTTGTTTTGGACCCCATTGACTTCCATTGAATGGAAAAAACTCTCTTCAAAATATCTTGTTTTCCATATATAAAGAAAGCCATACAGGTTTGGAATGACATGATGGTGAGTAAATAATGACAGAACTATCCTTTTAATCCCAGACAGCCACGTAGTGTCGGCCCAGATCCGGGCCACATCTGGTATGTGGATTCAATGTGGGCCGGATCTGGGCCGACACTATGTTGCTGTCTGTGATAAAACTTGTCTTAACATCGACATCTTTTCAAGCAATAAGCCTCTTTCTATAAATGCCTCTGAATTATAAATGTGATTAGAATTATTATTGAATAATAGAAATAACGCAGGATGTTGTCGGTTGAGACCCTGCTGTGTATGTCGTACCCATTGCAGTGAGGAGATCCTGCAGATGTTGAATCTGGGTCCGATCAGCCTTGTTTGCTTCCAGCTGTCCCACACGGGTCTCCAGTCTCTCGTGCCCGTCTCTCAGTCTGTCCACCTCCTTCAGAGCCTCTACGGTCTCCGGGTAGCACTCAGCGCACAGAGTCTCATAACCCCCTGCAACTCCTGGGAAGGCAAGAGGGAATGTCATTTACAAAAGCACAGTTCATGCCACCTGAGGCTGAGATGAATGTCTTCGTTTTTGGCCTCAGTTTCTGTAGATGTTGGTTATGCATTTACATTTAGCAAATCATTCATTCAGGTCAATGTTTGCCTCAACTGCAGCTGCCGCCTGCTCTGACAAAACAATGACTGCGATAAGAACCTGTGAGGTTTAGGATGGTTGTGAAAGGTTACTGGCTTCTGAAAGCTACAGGACACACTAAATTGACTTTGCGCTGTGTGTTGAGTGATTACGGCTGGACGTGCCTCTTGGATCTTCTGCCTCTCGCTGATGAACGCGGTCTGCGAATCGTCCCATGTGACGCTGTGTGAGCTCGTCTGGAACAAGGTAGTCGGCCATCTTGTCCTTCAGCACTTTCTGAGAGAGAGGAAAAATTTAATTGGGCATTTTCTTAATAAACATGAGTCGACGCAATAATTCTCCGACCACATAAAGCCCTTGTTATTGTTTCAGCACAAATCTCGATCATCAGGAACAGTTACCCTAAAGTGGAAAACTCTGACAACACTAACCCTAACATTTACATGAACCCCGCCCCCGGGAACACGATTTATAGATTATCATGACAGAATATGCTGATCAATGACTAGATTAGAAGATAACTACACATAAGCTACATAAATTCATCAACTAATCATTCAGAAATGTTGTCAACATGTTGTGACTTCTTCTTGAGTCTCTTCATCTTTGTCTGACTGCGGTTTGAACATAAAAGGCTAAAAGTTTTTGAAATATTCAGTGTGTGTCTGTGTGAGGTAATCGAAGATGCTCACACGGCGCGTTTTTGCTAACCCTCAAAAAGTGACAATTTGAATATGCTATAAAAAATATCTGAGGGGTATTTTGTGCACTCTGGGGACATCAGAGACTTATTTTACATCTTGTGAAAAGGACATTATCGGACCGCTTTAATACTTTTATTTCAAAAGGACTTTCAACAGGAATCGGTGTGATCTGGAGATCGCGTGAGGGATGTGAAGTGACTTCTGTGTACAAGAGGCTTCATACATTGGCACACTTTTGACAGTGGACTTTCTTTGTTTGTGAAATTTCATGAGGGTGAATTTGAAAAGTTATTTTTGGTTGAACTATTATTTACTCACCATGGTGTTGTCCAGATCTTGCAGTCGGTTGCAATGCAGCTCCAATACGGGCACAAGACGGTCAACCAGCTTATTCATGTTCAGCTGAGGATGACAACATGTTATCAAGTGCTGAATATAAATGAGCAGAAATGTGAGTGATACTGGTTTGTGTGTGTGTGTGTGTGTGTGTGTGCGTGCGTGTGTGTGTGTGTGTGTGTGTGCGTGTGTGTGTGTGTGTGTGTGTGTGTGTGTGTGTGTGTGTGTGTGTGTGTGTGTGTGTGTGCGTGTTCACCTGGCTGAGCTGACCATTCGCTGCAGCAACTTCCAGTCTCAGAGCATGTCTGAAGTCTATGAGCGACTGGATTTCCTGTCTCAGAGCAAGACTGAAGTCTAGTAGCACCACAATTTCATGTCTCAGATCATCTCTGGACTCTGAGAGCGACTGAACTTTCAGTCTCAGAACACTTCTGGACTCTATGTGTACCTCAACTTCCTGTGTCTGAACATTTCTGGACTCTATGAGCACCTCAACTTTCTGTCTCAGATCATCTCTGGACTCTATGGCCGCCTGGACTTCCCTCAGCAGGTCTTGGATTAAGTCCATACACTGAGGAGGAAACAGTTTTTGAAGATTTACTTGGTTTAATTTCATACCTCTCATACAGTAACTGGGAAACCAACACGCTCTTCAGAGAAAAAGCCCATAATGCCCCTTTGCCTGAACTTTGAAGAGGGATCAAACTCTATGAGAGCACTGCTGAATCAGTTAAGCACATCCTCCGTGTCTCTTCCTTTGAAAAGGCAAGTATACTTTCTGAACTTTTGACCTTTAACCCCACCAGAGGTTGCCATGACGGCACACAGCCCTGGGAATCACCCTTGAATCAAACAGGATGTGGCATCGCTGTCCACTCACTTTCTGATATGTTTGCGTAACCCCTGATGTTTCCTCCTTTCTCTTACCTTTGACCCTTCGTCCTCGTTCCCCTGGACGATGGGAAGAGCCATCAGTGCCCGCAACCTCTCCTCCAACACCCGATGGGAGGCTGTGATCTGCAATATGATGAAAATATGATTATGTTTTAGATGGTAATACCATGTTTTTGAGCATGTGCAATGGTCAAAAGTGTTGGGACATATTAACGTTACAAGGCTTAATTTGCATATTTATTGCAAAAATACTCAGATTATTTTATGCTCCTTATTTATGCAATGCCCTTTTTATAACAGCTGCTATTATTTCCAAGTGTGACTCAAGATGTACATTTATGCAACTTTCCATTACATATAGGCCTACTCTACTGTTCAAAAGTTTGGGGTCAAATTTGTGTGTGTGTGTGTGTGTGTGTGTGTCATTTTGAAAATCTCTAATACTTGCCATATATTTCATAAAAATTACAGTAAAAACAGTTATATTGTGAAATATTAGTACAATTTTAAAAACTTTTTTCTATTGTAATATATATATATAAGTGTAATTTATTCCTGTGATCAAAGCTGAGTTTTACAGTACTCCAGTCTTCAGTGTCACATGATCCTTCAGAAATCATTATTTTTATTATCAATGTTGAGAGGATTTGTGCTGCTTCATATTTCTGTTGAAATACACTCTGAGACATCAAATACTTATTTTACATCTTGTGAAAAGGCATTAGCTGCTATACCACCCCTTTAACTAATGTTAGCCTAACGAACTGTAAAGTGTTACCAGCAAGTTTATTAACTGTGTGGTGATAGACCTAACTTACAGTGTAGTGGAGGGACCATGGTTTTGTAAAGCTCACACTTCTAGTTCACAGTACTACAGTTTTTGTAAGTTTCCTCCTTTCTCTTACCTTTGACCCTTCGTCGTCGTTCCCCTGGGCGATGGGAAGAGCCATCAGCGCCCGCACCCTCTCCTCCAACACCCGATGCCGGCTCGACGGCTCCGGCAGGGAGGCATAGATCTGCAGGTCTTCCAGGATGGAGACTAGCAAAGGGCGCAGGGCCCTGAAATCGACAGTTCCGGCATTATATATAATGGAGAGATCCATCAGCTCCTGCGAGCTTTTGTCTGTTGAAACGATCTAAGCAAATCACACGTTATCGGCTGTTTAGCTTTGGTTGTTTGCTTGTTTGCTCTGTTTAAGCTTAGTGTTGTGAGCGGTGGCCTCTTTGGGTGCTTAGCAACTGATTCAGTGGTATGGCGTTCCGATCGGCTCTTTTGCAACATGCACTCGTCACAATGAACGTTCTGCGTCTGCGGGGTGTGTGTGTGTGGGGGGGATTATTGACATTTCAATAAAATGGAATTATTCATTTTTTAATTTTCTTCCACGCTGATCTTCAATTGTTTTATTATCAAAGTGTTTTTACCTTGTAAAATTGTATTAAATATTGTATACGTATAGCTTTTTTTCAAATAGCCTAAATATTAATTTACACAAATTACCTTGCCATTGTTTCTTGTCAACATATCCACAGATACTTGTAAAGAACTCATAAAAAGTTGTTATAGCATGTATGTACTATTCACCACTAGGAGTCTCTTGACCAACACAAATAATATTTGTAATGTTTATTTTAGCGTTGTAATATTTCGTTTAGAGTTTCGCCGAAGTTTGATTGACAGGCGATTTGACAGTTAACAGAATTATACTTTAAAACAATTATACCTCAAAAGAGAAAGGCGTTTAAGAGAAAGTTTATTATTAGGCTAATATTTAGACTAGAATTTAGCAGATACTTAACATTTTAGACCCAGGGTTTTTAATTCTCCCATTGTTTTTAACATCACACAAACAATAACATGTCCTGTGATAATATGTGCTGTAACTACAAGAGATGATCGATCAGTTCACATGCTGCTTGAACTGAGGCTATACAAAGTCACAAAACGGTCAGTCTAATTAGTGTTTGAATTATTTAAAAGCTGAGCTGTTTCATACGTCCTTCCAGATAGCTGACTGTCTTATATGCATTTGCAAGGAGGCATTAATATTCTTTATTAAGTTCATTGAAGAGCCGCATGGACCAACAATACTCTCTTTAGCTTGTTTACATCAAGGTTTACATAAGGAACCCCGTTATTCGTTGTTTTTGTAACTTTAGCATTCCGTACTCCTCGAGTCCCCCTAGTGGGCTGGATAGAACATCACAACTAAAGAGGTAATTTATAATACCCTGACACCTCCCCCTTTGAGTCAAATACTTCAGGTTACAATTCTGTTATATAATATCTTATGATTATAACAACATGTTTCAGTAACCTTACATAACAAAGATGACAATGTATTTAACTCTCTAGAACTCACTTACCAGAACATATTTTCTTTAAACACAAAATGACTCTGTCTTTGCTATCACCTGTCAGTTTCTTAATTCTTCACATTAAATGTCAGAATATTAATTATTATGTTCAGGTATAACCAAGCCTGGCCATAACACAATAAAGACATTTACCGACAGTATATTATCACTCTCTTCATAAGTCCAACCGCTCGGCAGGCATCACTGCCTGACCTAGTGATTTTATGTTTCACTCCAATTGTCTCTTTAGATAAATCAGAGTCTCTTTGAAGTTGAACTTTCTGTGGTGACTGTTCTGAACTCTCTACTGTCTTTAAAATAGTTCCCGGAACTCTGTCAGGCAGCAACTGAAGATGCCTGCGATTTATCCGTTTCTCTCCCCCCTTTTCATTGAAAACTTCATATGACCGTGGAGTAGTGCTCTCTGTCAGCACCGTAGCAGGTCCTTTCCATTGAGATTCACCATCCAGCTTTAACAAGACTGAATTCCCTGGCCTGAGAACAGGTAAGTCATTCGCACCATGTCGTCTGTTAAAGTAGTATGCTTGCTTTTCTTTTGCTGCTTTGTCTTTCTCTCTCACACTTGATTTGTTTGGCCACTTTGGTCTCAGATTTTTCGGTAAGGTGGGTAGAGTGGTACGGATTTTTCTTCCCATTAGCAATTCTGCTGGGCTTACCCCTGTAGAGGAGGTGGGTGTGGCTCGGAAACACATGAGTGCCATCAGCGGGTCATCCTGTTTCAGAATGCGTTTCGCTGTCTGAACGGCCCGTTCAGCATGTCCGTTACCTTGTGGATTGTGCGGACTCGATGTAATGTGCTGAATATCGTACATACCACAAAAGCTCCTCCAGGCTTTACTGGAGAACTGCGGTCCATTGTCGCTAACAATTTGTTCTGGTATGTCAAATCTCGCAAATAACGCTTTGAGTCTCTGAATAACATGTTCAGATGTTGTGACATGTAGCAGAAGAATTTCCAAGTAGCGCGAATAGTAGTCAGATACCACCAGATATTGTTTCAATTTATGCATACACAAATCTGTGGCTATTCGCTGCCATAGCCTTTCAGGCAGTGGTGTTGACTGGAGAGGTCCCTTGCGCTGCGCACATTTATTTTCTATGCAAAACTTACATTTACGAAATCGCAGGCCACCACACAGTCTCTTGAGCGCGTGCCCTGCATTTTGACAAACCTTGGTGTCCGTCATGAATTCTGCTAAGCATCTCGTGTCTCATCACTTTTGGAATTACTATGCGATTCCCCAGCACAATCTGTCTTTCCATTTGTAAAAACTCTGTACACTATTAGGAACACTTTAGCATATTCCGGCCATCCTTCCGTCACAAATCTCTCTACAGTTTGTAGCTGCTCGTCCTTTTGTGTCTCTGTTTTTATTTCTGTCAGCTTACGCTGTGACACAGGCAGACATCTGATGATTGCATTCACGGGACAACTCACATCTGCTGTCATGAAGTCTTCCGTAGTGTTCAGTGCGTCTGCCACAACCAAGCTTTTGCCAGGCGCATACTCCGCTTTCGCGTTAAACCGCATGAGTCTCATCAAAAGTCTCTGACATCTCACTGGCACAATGTCCAAGTCTTTACTATTGATTAGCGGGATTAATGGCTTGTGGTCAGTGATCAATTTAAAGGTGAACTAAGTAACTTTTTTACCTTAACTGAACAGCTTCGGAGTCACTGGAATGGTTATAATACTTATTTCGGGTTGAATGGTGGTCGTTTCGCACCCCCCTGGTGCCCGTGAGCGGAAAATACGCACTTGCAACTTTGGGGTGGCGGGCCGCCGGCTGCCGCGTCAGGAAGTATAGCGTGATATCAGGTCTCGCGATGTAAACTATTGCTTTACGGCCAAAAGAAATCTGCTCAAATACTGTCATTATTGCGCTCCCTCACGCTGTTCGAACCCGAATGAAGAAGACGTTTTAAAGAATGTCCCATCTGCTTTGATGTCGTTGATCTGCTAGCCTCTGGTGTCTGAGAATCACCAACGAGTTTTTACAACAGTGTTGTCAAATATCTATTCCGAAGCTGTGGGGGGAGCTCTAGAGAGAAACCTGCGAGCAAAAAGCGAGAATACAGCGAAGAAATCCCGAAGCTACTGAGTGCTGCTTTAAATGTGTCCATGCCCACTAAGTATTTCTGGAACCTTCCACACGCCCATACGCCTGCAAGGCATTCCTTCTCAATCTGGGCGTATCTTGTTTCAGAATCATTTAAGGTGTGTTCGACATCGGCTGCGGCTGGATGTAACCGATCGGTGAGAGTAGCCGCGTGCAGGCGGGGAGGAGCTGCAAACGGAGACGTGAAGTCGGACACATTCTGGTTCCCGTAGTGACCGCTCACGTGGTGTTTGCATACTTTATCACAGCTGAAGTGAAATAAATGCAATATTTGCCAAATAATACACAGATGTTTCAGAGACATTTTCATTCATACTTTATGTAGCTACTGCTTCATACAGCGTCTGTTTGAACAAGAATAAAGTTCAACATAAACTAGCTACTATCAATGAAGTGGAGTCTACATTTTTTAATCAGTTTTAATTTGATAAACATGACACAATATCATCGCAACAACATGAAAAGAGTGTTAACTGTTATAAAAAAATGATTTGTGAGCTTTAGAGGAACTAAAGCTGTTCAAATAAACACGAAACACACGTGATCGTTTTCATGCGGTGAATCCGGCCAATCGTGGAACAGCTGTGTCGTCATCAGCCCTCCTGCAGCCGCTCTTCAGAAGCTGCGCTGGCTGAGTTCCCCGGATACTCTCAAATCGCTCTCGCGGGACTTTGATGGCATACGTCACAGTCACGTGGCGTCGGCGCTGTATCAAGTCGGACAAAATTTCTAACCGGCATGCACTGCTTCAATTCAGCCGCCGATCGGTCTGTGCAGAGCTGCATGAAGTCGAACAAGCCTTTAGTCTTCTAGAACAGTACGCGACCGGTTTCTAGCTGTCGTCATGTTTTTGCAGTAAAACACCGCAGATACCGTAACTGCTAGCATCCGCTGACACCACTGTTTCTTTTCCCAGATCATAGTGTGCCAGGACTGGAGCTTTTGTGAGTGAGCTTTTAAGAAGATTCGCAAAACCGAAACTAAGCACAGCTGAAACAAACATTCATAAAAACTTCTAAAATACCTTTGAAATCACCACGATTTCTGGAGTTTATTCTTTAAAAGGCTGAAATGATCCGTCGATCGATTTAAAGATGTGGTGTTTTCTGGGGTCGACGAACGTGTGAAAAAAAATCGGACTCTTCCTACTTCCCGTAGTGTCACATGATCTACACCAAATTAAGCCACAGAATTCTTCTATTTATACAAAAATAACCAAAACACTATGACAGTATATGCTATACATGCTTTCTTTTAACTTGCTGATATTATTACATACATATGTCACTGGAAGAGATTATTATAACTTATATAACAAAACAAAAAAAATCATAAACTCTGGCGGAAACGGGCTTTCATAATATATGCATTTAATAAAAGCATCATCTTAACTTTTCATGAACTAGGCTATGTGTTGAACAATAATCATGATCAAAACTGAATCTCTAATCCAGATATGGACCAGCTTTGAGGACAAACAGAAACAATATAAAGACAGTAAATAGTTCATTGATGAGAGACTCATTAGAATCTGATCAAATCTCATCGAGCTCTGATTAAACTGTGATGCAATTTCATATTAAGTCGATCTTTTTCCACTTCAGATAGCCTAAACTACTACAACATAATATTTCATACAAAATATAAAAATAACAGAGCAAGAAAAGAAACAGAAATGGCATTTTATAATGTTACAACAATTTTGTAATGTCTCTCAGCCATCTCTCGTCCAAAGTCTTTAAATCTCTCTCTCTCTCTCTCTCTCTCTCTCTCTCTCTCTCTCTCTCTCTCTCTCTCTCTCTCTCTCTCTTAACAGAAATTCTGATAATTCCTACTGTTTCACTGATAATCCATAACATTTCTAATAACATTAATTAATAATTTTTATAATGCAGGAGAGTTGTGCTCGATATATGGGATACGTAGCTGATAGCGCCTCCTGGTGTTGAAGAAGAAGATCTGCGTTGGAGTGTAAACAACACATCTGTCTTGGTTTTATTTTCCTTTATTCATTTTTCAATCATTTGGACTGCAGGTAATGAGGTACATTATTTTCAAACATAAATTTAAAGTAATCCAAAATAAAATAATTTAAGTCCACTAATTGTATGGATTTTTTTAACCAAACAACATATAAAAATATACATGTCTTTCAATAACCGAACAAAGATTTGAAAGTTACTTTCAACAAACTTTGGCAAAAAGTAATCAAGAATTTCATCAAATTCCACCAAAAGACATAATTAATTCGATTCACATGTATACATTTTTAGATTAATAAGATGCTATCATATCTGAGATCTTTAGAATTCCAGCTGTTAATTTATTAATTAGAAAAAAACAAGAGAATTAATATCATCTCATCGTTGCTGATTTATCATGGTGCTTAATACATGTGATATGGCAATATTTTTTTGTATAATCTATTTATCTTTTACATTATTTTGGCAAATTTACACTGCAAAGGTGGCACAAGAGCGCTTCTGAAGTGGCATTTAGGTGCCTTTCTTTACACTAACATTATTGCTGCTCAGAGGTGCCATAAATGCATTTACACAGCAATTCCATCCACACTTTGATTCTGGTGGCTGAGGTGGGTCTGTGCGGGCACAATTTTGTCTGGCTTTTATGCGGCATTACATCTTTACACAGAATTTTGAGCAGGCACAGAGCAGCCTTAACTCGACTATGTAGGATCTTAACTTAATTGTGTACAGATGCTTTTAGATGACTCAGTTTTGCGATTGAGCGGACACCTAATCCAAACCCTGGACAGAGCGGCTGAGTGAATGTGGTCTGGACTCTGTGAATGAGTCTCATTGTGTCTGAGATGCTGTAGAAGGACAAAATCCCTGCGCTGTGATCCACATACACTCCTACTCTACTGCTGGACACTACAGGGAGATCAGAGTTTATGTTGTTGTGCCTAAATGAGCATCTCGAAGGAGAAGAGAACAATATCCAGGATTGATCATTACATCCAAATGCACAGTCCAAACTCTGTCCCTTCCTGCTGATGCTCTTATATGCCCCTGTTATATACACACCTTCACTACCGCTGTACTCAACCTCCCAATAACAGCGTCCACACACACCCTCTGTGCACAACGCCTGAGCGTAATCAAACCGCTCTGGATGATCAGGATAGCTGTAGTATGTGTTGGTGTAAGTGATCACTGTGTTCTCCTCAGACAGGTAGAAACATGGATGCACTGTGTTTGGATCCAGAGTGAACTGATGGAAATCTGATGAATACAAACACATAGGCCTCTTAATAATAAAGTATGACTTTTAGCATTAACATAACTTTACAGAAGTTATTGGTAGATATAATGATAAATAAAGATGTAGGAGAAAGTTTTGATGCATCACTCATTAGGGGGTATTTTAGAAGCGTAGATAAAATCAAACCCAGTTCAGTTGCAATCATTGGTTCTAAAGAACTGGTATGAAATCATTTATATTCACTCCAGACTGGAGATTACGTGCTTTCGCAATGAACACTGAGCAGTATGGGAAGTATGCTATTCCAAATTTAGATGTAGTTGGATTCTACAGATACCATAGAAACAGATGTAAAGCTGTTGGTGTTATGAAACTTGCAGGTTTCATAACTTAAGCAGTTAAAGTAGGACTGGTGATATTTGGTGCGATTGACCTGGGAGTGAGGTTTAAAGGGGGTGAGTGTAACGGATGTTGGTCAGTAAGAGCTAGGGGTGTAAATCGGAGCCTTCATGACGATTCGATACGATACCGATTTCTTAAGCCAACGATTCGATTATTTTCGATACTTCAGAATTCCCCGTGATACGATTCGATACGATTCATTCTTAATGTACAAAAAAGTTGACTGTGAAAAATAGTAGAATTAAATTAAATACATTTATGGTGAGATTACTACATTTTATTTAATTAAATGCATTAATCTGTGTTCATTTTGACCACGAAACATGCGCTGTCACTTTAATTCAGCCTTTGCAGCACAGCAAAAGTAGACTGGGTGCGGAAGCGATCGCTGCACTGCTGTATACGAAACGCAACTGGAACGGATCGACGGACTGCAACCGCGTGCAGTGTGAAAGCTCTAACCTGTTAACATGGGTACGGAAAAAAATATGCACCGGATACACACTGCAAACGGAGTATGTGTGAAACGGGCGTTACAATAAAGTGCAATCAGACAAACGGCAACATCTCTTACCACTGCTCCATCTGTTTTCCTGAAGCCAAAATACTTCCACCCCCATGACTTGACGCCGACTGGAGTGTGTAACATTTCACTTTCATTGCCAACTCGCTCTGACGGTTCCATCGCTCTTGAAAGACAGACTCAACGATGTGTGTGAACATAGATAAGACTGTGAAACGTAAGTAACGTGTGTGAAGCAGTGTGAAGTAGAAGACAATAATGAGGTTAACGCCACCTGCAGCTTAAGAGTAGGCTGTACGCATATCGTCCCCTTGGAATTATAAGGTTCTATCTGACATTTTTGTCAAAATTTTGTTATTCACATAGTCTTATTCTGTGACCACTTCTTTACATTATGTGATGTTTTTTAAGTTGTGTACATTTTGGAACTTTTTATTTAGAAAATAAAAAGGTTCTTTCTACACAGTCGAATGTAATGCAAAAACTTTAAATATCTCAAAACTGCTCAGAACGCAGATAGAACCTTATAATTCCAAGGGGACGATATGTCGGAGCGGATGCTGAAAATAGACAGGCGGCAAAATAAACACATTAATCGATACTCTTGTGGACGCATCGATGCATCGAATTGTCGGCTATATAATCGATGCATCGACACGAATCGATGAATATTTACACCCCTAGTAAGAGCTGCACAAAACTCACTCCCCTGGCCTCAAGAGACGTGCTAGTGACGGACGCTAGTGGCTGTGGTCTTTAGCGTCCTAGTTAGCGTGCCGCCTCCCATGCCGAAGACCCTATAGTTCAAATCCCGTTTGGAGCGTGTTGAGTAAGACCGGTTACATTTGCTTATCACTCCAATTAACTGTTACGGAACACCCCCCTGTTGAGATCATCAAGTTTAATTACTATAGAAAAGTCTTTGAGTGTTTGTGTGTGTTTTCAGAGTAACTCACATTGTAGAAACTCCTCTCTGGTCTGATAGTCAGGAGACTGAATGACCTGGATGGTTTTCACTATGGACACCAAAACACATCTGCACTTTAATTATCATGTCAAGAGGAAATTCAACCTACATATACTACTTTTTTTATATTTAGTTAATGATGGTAAGTTCACTTTTGAGATTTTTTTTTTTACCTGCTCCAGATATCTTTTGTGTCTCCTCACTGCAGAACTGCTGCAGTTTGTCTCTGAGTTGAGAGACAGATTTCACTACATCATCAAAAAGCAGATGAGAACCGCCAGTGATGCCGTCTGTTAATCCAGGAACAGAGACAGAAGACATACTCTACAGACACAAACACAAAACACAAACTTGCTGTAATTCCAGAAGCTTGTTAAAAACCTCAGTGTTTGAGAAGATCTCTGTTACCTGGAGGAAACGAACATGATTCTGTGTGTGTGAAAGCTTCTTCAGCTCAGCGTCTCTCCTCCTCAGATCATCGATCTCCTGCTTCAGTCGCTCCAGTCGTTCTTCAGCTCGACCCACTGCAGATCTTTCCTGATCTCTGATCAGCTGCGTCATCTCAGAGCGACGTCTCTCAATGGAGCGGATGAGCTCAGTGAAGATCCTCTCACTGTCCTCCACTGCCGTCTGTGCAGAACGCTGTTATAGAACACACATTAAAATCATGGGCTCCTTGCTGACTGATTAGAGTAGAATCCTAAAGAAATATTTCACCCAAATGCACATTCTGTCATCATTTACTCATCTTAATTTTTGTCTTTTACTCACTATACTCACTGGAACACAAAGATGTTTGGTTGAATGTCTAAGCTTGTGCAATAAATTCCCGGACTTCTAAAGTCATATGGTTTTGATTGAAGAACCGCCTGATATTTACGTGACTATTCACTGAAAAGCTTTCGAGTTGCATCCACTTTTGTTGTATTGAAAAGAGCTGAGAGTGAATAAATCATGACAAGATTTTCCGTCTTTTTTTTATCTTACAGCAGGTGCTCTTTCTCACCTTATGAGACGCCACAGCCTCTTTCAGCTCCTGAAGATCTTTCTCTCTGTTCTGGATTTTCCGATTCATTTTCTTCTTCATCTCCTCCAAGTGTGTCTGTAGGAAACATAAAAACTGATAAACCAGAGAAAAAGTTTTCTGGTTTTCTCATGTGGGATGTAACTTCTGTGTTAGTGGAAGTTGGTGTACTTACAAACCTAACAACTCTATTATGTTTTAGATTACTTCTTCTGCACAAAAACAGATTGGCTTTCAGAGACGTTAAAGATCAGAGATCAAATTAAATTATTATTATTTGTTAATCAAGTGCCTTTAAATGTAATATACGTATTTCCATTTCCTGTGAAACCAACTTTTCCTTCATTCTTGTGAACCATTCATCCAGTTGGCATGAGATGTATGTAACATGGCAAACCCTGCTGGAAGTTTCTATCAGAAGATGGGTAGACTGTGGCCATAAAGAGACAGGTCAACAACAATGCTCAGGTAGGCAGTGGCATTTAAACTTTTGTTATCTTTTAGTGCTAGAAAATACTTAGTGTCTGTAACATTTTAACCACTATGGAGATCGTCTCGGTTACTGTTGTAATCGATGTTGTAACTTTCCAAAGAAGAAGGTCAATATACCCAGCAGAGGGGAATCTACCCAGGAAAAAGGGCACTTGTACCCTGACTTTGCACAATATCTGTGCGAGCAGGCTCACTGAGGGAAACACATATTTGCGTAGGCCCTGGGGCCAGGTGTGTGACAGTGTGTCCATACCAAGGGTCCCCTCAGTCAGTGAATAGAACAGTCAGCAATGGGAGGACTCTGGATAGTTGAACAGGTCAAGCCAGCAAACAGAGGCAGCATAAATGCCAGTGTATTCAAGGTCCTGTCCAGGAGGCAGAGGCAGCGTGTACGTTGCATACTGCACCACAAACTGTTCTGGAGGCATCCATTGTAACATCGTGCAAAAGGCACCAGCGGAACTACAGATGCACCCATGGAGGGGCAGCGAGGTGGAGGGCTGGGACTCAACCCAGGAGGCATAGTGTCCCGAAGTAGAGGCAGTGAGTTTGATGTGACTCTTTGAACCGCAAACTCTTGCACTTTGGCAAAAGAAGAAGGGGATGAGAGTGAGAAAGCATAGTGTCGCTTCGCTCACCATCAAACCACATCTCGTGTGACCCAGAGATTGAGGAAAGTTTGGTGGAACAAAGGCAGAACTCTTTTATGCAAAACAGAAGATTTTCCACCCAGCCCTCCTATAACATCTCCTGAAGAAGGGCATCTCCCTCCATCTCTGGGTCGCCCATCTCAGAGATATTGTTTTTCCGACTGCTTAGAGGGCTTAGCAGTGGCTGGGACAGGCTGTTTTGCCTTCCTGCGGTTAGCTTGACGTTGCGGCTTGGATGTTGGCTGCTGCTCGGGCCCAACCTCAGAGGATGTAGACGCCATAGGGTGACGCCCTCAGTGTCGGGCAGACGGAGGGGCAGTCCTCGGCGGTCTGGTGGCAGCAGCATCCTGCCGGGGCAGGATGTGCTTGATCGCCTCCATCTGCTTCCATACTACCGAGAAATGTTGGGTAAAGTCCTGAACAGTGTCACCAAAAAGGCCGGCCTGGGAGATGGGGGCATTGAGAAAGGTGACTTTTTCGGCTTCCTTCATCTCAGCCATGTTCAGCCAGAGATGGTGTTCCTGGACCAACAAGGCGGACATCATTGGGTCTTGGGCCCACTTTCGTTGCCCTGAGGGTGAGGTCCGTCACCATATGCTGTTCCTGCATTAACACCCCTCGAAACTACCCTTGTGCAGCTCTTTTTGTTCTTTGGCCTGTTGTACTTGCAGGAGGGCCATCGCATGCAAGGTGGAAGCAGCCTGTCCAGTGGCACTGTAAGCCTTTCCAGCAAGCACGGCCGAGAACTTGCAGGCCTTGAATTGGAGACACAGGCAATCCATCCAGATGGCATCTCTTTGCAGGCATAAATGGACTGCATTGCATTCTCCACCTGAGAAATCTCCACATCTCCACACACTTGGCTGCCCCACCATGGAGGGTAGTGAGAGCAGAAGAAGCAGCACTGCAGAGCACTGCAGAGTCTTTATCCCCAGAGGACTCAAACACAACCTCTGATTAAGCTATCAACATCCGGTACCAAAGCCCCAAATTAGATGCTCCAACTCAGAACGTCTCCTCTTATCAACAAAGTCAGATTGGTAGAACACTGATAAACAACCGCTCAGCTCCAAAAGCAAAAAGCTGAATGCAAGCTTATTTACCTGTATGTCCAGGGGAGTGACTTGCCATTAAAATATCACTTGCCATCTCACAAGGCCATAGGAATGTCACATGTCAGCCAAGAACAAAGAAATAAACCAGATCTGGACCTTATCTGAGCCACGAAAACTGTATATTATATATATAGAGTCATCTCTACAAAGTTGTTATTGAAACTAACAGGGGTTAAGATCTAATGTTTGTTTCATTTGAAGTCACCATTATGGTGATTAGTGTTTCCATTAGTTGGGCTCTTAATAAAATATTTTTACAGTGGCAAAGGATGTTGGATAGCTATTGATGGTTACTCCTTTTTAGGGGCATTGCGGCATGAATACAGGAGTGGGCCGCCCAAGTGCCATCATTCCACGCAATATGTGGGCCAGATCATCATTCCACACATGCCATGCATGCCAGATGTGGGCTGGATCTGGGCTGACACAATGTTGCTATCTGGGATTGTCTTTCACAGTAGGCTACTCTACAATTTATATCTGGTTGGTTGTAGTTATCAAACATTGTATGTAATATGATTAACGCTGAATCTCAATCTCTAATCTCAATGAGTTTTTAACCTAGTAACCTACACTCTAAAAAAATTTTAGTTAAAAAAACGTTAGTCAAGCTTGCATCAGCGGACTCTCAGCTGATCCACGTCTACCTATAGGAATATGACGGCTATAACTGTATACAGTGGGTACAGAAAGTATTCAGACCCCCTTACATTTTTCACTCTTTGTTATATTGCAGCCATTTGCTAAAATCATTTAAGTTCATTTTTTTCCTCATTATTGTACACACAGCACCCCATATTGACAGAAAAACACAGAATTGTTGACATTTTTGCACATTTATTAAAAAAGAAAAACTGAAATATCACATGGTCCTAAGTATTCAGACCCTTTGCTCAGTATTTAGTAGAAGCACCCTTTTGATCTAAGCAGCCATGAGTCTTTTTGGGAAAGATGCAACAAGTTTTTCACACCTGGATTTGGGTATCCTCTGCCATTCCTCCTTGCAGATCCTCTCCAGTTCTGTCAGGTTGGATGGTAAATGTTGGTGGACAGCCATTTTCAGGTCTCTCCAGAGATGCTCAATTGGGTTTAAGTCAGGGCTCTGGCTGGGCCATTCAAGAACAGTCACGGAGTTGTTGTGAAGCCACTCCTTCGTTATTTTAGCTGTGTGCTTAGGGTCATTGTCTTGTTGGAAGGTGAACCTTCAGCCCAGTCTGAGGTCCAGAGCACTCTGGAGAAGGTTTTCGTCCAGGATATCCCTGTACTTGGCCGCATTCATCTTTCCCTCGATTGCAACCAGTCGTCCTGTCCCTGCAGCTGAAAAACACCCCCACAGCATGATGCTGCCACCACCATGCTTCACTGTTGAGACTGTATTGGACAGGTGATGAGCAGTGCCTGGTTTTCTCCACACATACCGCTTAGAATTAAGGCCAAAAAGTTATATCTTGGTCTCATCAGACCAGAGAATCTTATTTATCACCATCTTGGAGTCCTTCAGGTGTGCTTTCATGTGTCTTGCACTGAGGAGAGGCTTCCGTCGGGTCACTCTGCCATAAAGCCACGACTGGTGGATGGCTGCAGTGATGGTTGACTTACTACAACTTTCTCCCATCTCCCGACTGCATCTCTGGAGCTCAGCCACAGTGATCTTTGGGTTCGTCTTTACCTCTCTTACCAAGGCTCTTCTCCCCCGATAGCTCAGTTTGGCCGGACGCCCAGCTCTAGGAAGGGTTCTGGTCGTCCCAAACGTCTTCCATTTAAGGATTATGGAGGCCACTGTGCTCTTTGGAACCTTAAGTGCAGCAGAAATTTTTTTGTAACCTTGGCCAGATCTGTGCCACAATTCTGTCTCTGAGCTCTTCAGGCAGTTCCTTTGACCTCATGATTCTCATTTGCTCTGACATGCACTGTGAGCTGTAAGGTCTTATATAGACAGGTGTGTGGCTTTCCTAATCAAGTCCAATCAGTATAATCAAACACAGCTGGACTCAAATGAAGGTGTAGAACCATCTCAAGGATGATCAGAAGAAATGGACAGCACCTGAGTTAAATATATGAGTGTCACAGCAAAGGGTCTGAATACTTAGGACCATGTGATATTTCAGTTTTTCTTTTTTAATAAATGTGCAAAAATGTCAACAATTCTGTGTTTTTCTGTCAATGTGGGGTGTTGTGTGTACAATAATGAGGAACAAAAATTAACTTAAATGATTTTAGCAAATGGCTGCAATATAACAAAGAGTGAAAAATGTAAGGGGGTCTGAATACTTTCCATACCCACTGTACATACAGTATATAAGCTCCTTCAGTATTATTCGCAGCTATCGCATTTCTCAGGAGCCAATCATCCTCCTCCAGCTCCTCCTCTTGTCATTCAGGATTTGACATTCTAATTTCTAATTTTCTAATTTAATTTAAAATTATTGAATGACATTTGCTAACCCCTAGAGTTGCTAAGGAGTACTTGTATTTAACATTAATGTCGTAAATACCACTCACGCAGAGCCGTCGTTTTCTTTTCCTTGACTTTTTCGACCGCGCTTTCTTCGTTTTCTTTGTCGACTCTGCCGTGATTCACGTCTGAAATGCGTGCTAGTGTCTTCCATAAAGGCTGCTTTATATGTTGTTGATGTATGTGACGTCGTGCCATAAAGCAAGTCATGATTCTCGCGATATTTGTCGGGGCGCCACCTCTGAAACCTGCATTGCTATAACACATGACTATTTACAACACTCTTAGTCATTAAAAACATCCCCCCAAAAGAGACAAGAGAGCAGAAAAGGCTTCAGTCACCAGGGCAAACATCAGATAAGATGGTTTTATTGCTGCGGAAAATGTAATCATGTGGTCAGAACAAGGCCATAGGAAAGACAGAAACAGACCTTAAAACAGACTTTCCTGCATTAATTTATAGATGAACTGATCTATAAATGAACATGCATCCCACAGGACAATGTGTGAATGATTTACTGTCTTGTGTAGTGTCTTTTGATGCTATTATTTCTTTGATACTATGTATTTTATGATAGAACCAATGGTCAATGTAACCTCAACTATACCATGTTTGGTCTCTATAAATTGGTACTTTGAAGATCGAAATGATCGTGTATATGATATGTCAATAGCTGCGCAACATATTAGTATTATCTTTAATAGTTTCTTCATCAGCAACCAATCCAGATGCACATGCAAATTGAAACAAAGAGCCATAAAAATCTCCAACACTGGGATTTTCCCGCTTGGAAATTCCACCTTTCTCATTGCAGGCAACCCTGGAGAGGTGGGACTTTTTTCAGGCTTTATTAGAGCTAAATTCAGAGTGACCTCCCTCTTCTTCTAATAATAATAATAATAATTCCTTACATTTATATAGCGCTTTTCTCGGCACTCCAAAAGCATGGGGGGGGGACTCCTCTACCACCTCCGATGTGCAGTATCCACCTGGATGATGCAATGGCAGCCATATTGCGCAAGACTGACCACCACACTCCAGCTTATTGGTGGAGTATATATAGGGATGATTAGGAGTCCATGATGGACAAAGGGCAACTGGGCAAATTTGGCCAGGATGCCGGGGTTACACCCCTACTCTTTCGAAAGACATCCTGGGATTTTTTGTGACCACAGAGAGTCAGGACCTCGGTTTAACGTCTCATCCAAAGGATGATACTTCTGGCTTCTACTGCTGCTTCTTCGGGCCCATAGGCGCCATCAGGCCTTGACCACAGCCTGCTATGTCTTCACTCTCCCAACAGAGTCAGACTGTAATGTCTTCGTTCCAACTCGGAAGAAAACTGCAACTTTACTATAACTTAATGGGCAACCATCAACTCTTCCTACTTCCTCCCTTCTCCTGGTTACTCTGCGTGGCCTCTCCGGCCCAGGGCCGGTTGGCCATAATCTGCACTCGAGCCATGTGCTCATGGAGAGAGAAAACTTTCAACCTGAACAGAGTCAAACAAACCATGCAAGTGCATCACCATTTCATCATTCAACACAGAAGAAACCGTTTGAAACTCATGGAACCATCAAAATCCTTCTTCAGGAAGTTCACTAAATGCTTTTACTGCAAAGACCATGCAAGTATACATTTAAAGGCAGGGTAGGTAGGATTTATTAAAAATTAAAGATCCAAATTTGTTAAAACTTTCTATATATATCAATACATAATTAAAATGTAAGAACTCTGAAAAAAAGAGTATAAAAATCAAGTGACTCTAGACCGTTTAATCTGTATTAAACACAGCTCATTATTTCGATTCGGGACGAATCAAAGGATTGGCTTAGGCGACTGTCACTCTCTCGCAACCAAGGCAACCACCCTTTTGCCACACAGCACCTGCCCACTTGCGCGCGACCGTTTGATTTGAGGAGTGCGAGAGGCACGGAACCTGATCACACCTCCGTCCAGTAGATGGCGGTAATGCACTATGTTTGCAAGCTGCCAATAAAATCTATCGAAGAAGAAGGCACTGAACCTAGGAATACCAAAACAATGGCAGAGAAAGAGCAATCTAAATTTACAGTACCGGCATATGCAGTTAGTGAAGGCTAACCAGGCAAAAAAATGCCCCTTCCCCTCCGCTTGTCTCAGGTAAATAATGCGTCCTCTAGCTCAGCGGTCGGAGTCGCGCGTTCATGTGTTTTGGGGGCGTGGCTTTGGAAGAAGCACAGAAATGAGGGAGTGGAGTGAATGGAAATAATGAGATGTCTTTAAAACAGTCGTGAGAGGTCTACAGACACTCGATTTTGATACTTTCTTTTTCAGAGTACTTACATTTTAATTATGTATTGATATGTACATAAAGTTTAAACAAATTTGAAAAATAAAATTTTTAGACCATTTCTACCTACCCTGCCTTTAATGAGGTGGTCTGAAAATAATTAGATGATGGTTATTTTCATAGTTATGTGGATCTTTTCCAAATTTAATTGACTGATTCCGGTTTCATTTTTAGCCACTTACCATTTTAGCCATGTATGTGTGATTGTGTGTATGTGTGTTTAGATAAGTTATGAGTTACACACAATATTGAGTGTTCACAAGATGAAGTGATTAATTGGTTGTAATGTTAATGTAGCTACATCAAGTTAATCCAATTTACTGATCCAAATATTCATAATTAATCATAACAAGTTATGAATAATTATTAATAATTTTCTTATGAGCTAATTTGCTACATATCTATAATGACAACACCAAGCTTAACTATAAACATTACCAATTCTTTCTGGTCATACCTGTTTCTCTGTCCTCGCTGCTGCAGTTGATACAGTGTCATGATTTTTGTGTTCATCCACCAAACACAGCATACAGATACACCGCTGGTCGGTACGGCAGTAAATCTCCAGCATTTTACCATGTCGAGGGCAGATCATCTCCTGCAGTCGTCCAGTGGCGTCCATCAGATTGTGTCTATTACCTCTGAAGAGACTCTCATGCTGTTCAAGGTGAATTTGACAGTAAGAGCTTCGACACTCCAGACACGACTTCACTGCTTTGTGTTTATTTCCAGTGCAGGAGTCGCACTGCACATCTCCAGATCCAGTGTTAGGATGACGGCGAGGAGGAACAGGAGGAAGAACAGGAGCAGCAGCTTGGAGACTCGTCATCTTGAGTTTTTCCACCATTTCAGCGATCACCACATTCTTACCTAAAACTGGTCTTGGCGTGTAGGTTTTTCTGCACTGAGGGCAGCTGTAGATTCTGTTCCGATCCTCCAGATTCCAGCAATCTGTGATGCAGTTCATGCAGTAACTGTGTCCACAGGGAATCGTCACTGGATCCTTCAGGAGATCCAGACACACTGAACAGCTGAACTGATACTGATCCACTGAAATATTGGCATCTGCCATTTCACCGTATGAACACGCAGACAGAGAGACGATACGCACTGAGCTTGACAGTCCAGTACCTTCTTTGATTATATACTTAAACAGGTTTTTCTGCAGGGCGTGACTGACAGTAACTTGTTCATTTCCGTGTTTTTTTATGACTAAGCTGTTTTGGATGCCACAGTTGTGTAAGCTGAAAAATGCTGAAATACCCTGAACTGAATATGATTGAACTCTTTGTATACATATTTCTGTAGTACTAGCATCAGTGCCCGCATCAGTGCCCCCCAAAAACACAAATCATGTTCCATCACAATATCATAACTGGATCATGTTTGAGACTGCAGCAAATGTGAGAGAGACTCACTGATGTCCAATAGATTGACTCAATACAGGTTTTAAAGGACAGTATGATTGAACACAAATAATAAAAATATCAACATAGCATTCTCATACTGAAGGTTTAAAAATTAGATATAAAATACATAAGCTAGCTAAGTGACAGATCCAACACATTTATTTATATAATATATCCTAAATTATGATTGAAAAAGATTAAACTTTTCCAGCACAAACAATAACTATGTGGGGAAAATAGTAAGTAGTAAACTTCCAATTTTCAGTTGGGGTTTAGGAATGTAGTTGGATGAGATCTGAAAAGAATGTAGGGAGGGCACAAAATGTTCCAGTAGGACGTAACATACTGTAATGTGTTACTGTGCCAGGCATTTTTTTCATCTACCTTATTTCCGGAAATATTTTACAACAGGGATTTTACAAAAAGTCTTCTCTAAAGAACTATACGCCATGAAGGATATGAAAACATGGAAATAAAAAAGTCTGTAAACATATTTTAGGTTAATTGCAACATATGCATCAAACACACATGTAGTAATAAACACCTTTGACACCTAGCTGTGGAAACTTTTTAATAATATTTATAAGGGAAAGCCATTGTGTTTCATGCAAGATCCATATAGCGTATCCTGACAGTGAATCCAAAAATCTGAGCTGGAATGAAGACAACACCTCTGTCTTGGTTTTCTTTTGCTATTTATTGATAAATCTTTTGGAGTGTCAGGTAAAGGGATAATTATATAATATTATATAATTATATAAATATAAATATCTTTCAAATTCATTTTCAACACAACACGAAAATCAGATATGGAAGTTACTTTTGACAGTCATTGGCAAAAATGTCATCAAATCTTTTGTTTCATCTAATTCCAACCAAAGAATTCAATTACATTTTTTCAGCATTCCAACAAGTTTATACTCCTACATTACAAACATTATATGATTAATTTGCTAACCTGTTATCATATCTGAGATATCAGCGGTTTATTAATTAATTAGAAAAGAAGTGACTATCATCTCACTGTTTCTGATTTAATCGTGGTGCTTATACATGTGATATGGCAGTGTTTGTTACAATGTTAGACGACACAGTTTCAATGTCGTGTCATTTTGAACTCCAAACCCAGCATAGAGCGGCTGAGTGAATGTGGCCTGGACTCTGTGGATGAGACTCATTGTATCCGAGACACTAAAAAAGGACAAAATCCCTGCGCTGTGATCCACATACACTCCTATTCTACGGCTGGACACTACAGGGAGAACAGAGTGTGTGTTATTGTGTCTGAATGTGTAACTGGAGCTAGAGCAGTACAATCTCCAGGACTGATTATTATATCCAAATCTACTATCATTTCTCATTCCCTTCCTTTTGATGCTCTTATATGCCACTGCTATATGGACACCCTCACGACCGCTGTACTCGACCTCCCAGTAACAGTGTCCACTGAAACTCTCTCGACACAACGCCTGAGCGTGATCAAACCGGTCCTGATGGTCAGGATATCTGTGGTTTGTGCAGGTGTGAGTTATCACGGTGTTACCCTCGAACAGATGGAGATGTTGATGCACTGTGTTTGGATCCAAAGTGAATGGAAGGAAATCTGATGAAAACAAACACATTTGCATTTAAATCGTGAAGTATGACAGTCAACATTGATCAAAAAAATTATAACCTTGCCATACTTCAATACTTCAACTTTGTTTTATTGATTTTGAACAAGAATTATAAATCGCTCCCAAAAACTTAAGTATTGCCATGGTGCAATTTTAGCTATCCTAGGAGCTCACAAAGATGAATTAATTTAATTAATTTACTCATGTTTTTGAACAATTAAGTTATCTAGTCTGTGTTTGTGTGTGTTTTCATAGTAACTCACACTGTAGAAACTCCTCTCTGGTCTGATAGTCAGGAGACTGGATGACCTGGATGGTTTTCACTACGAACACCAAAACAAATTTGCAGTTTAATTCTTATGTCAAGAGCAAATTAGTCCTATTTATATTTAAAGCGTTAGTTCACTCAAAAAGGAAAATTGTGTCATTAATTACTCACCCTCATGTCGTTCAAAACCCTTAAGACTTTCATTCATCTTCGGAACACAAATGAAGATATTTTTCATGAAATCTGAGAGTTTTCTGTCTCTCCATTGACAGCTATGCAACTACTTTCAAGGCCCAGAAAGGTAGTAAAGACATCATTAAAGTAACCCATGTGACTCCAGTGGTTTAACCTCAGTTTTATGAAGCGACGCAAGTTCTTGTTGCAAAAAATTATTATTTACCACTTTATTTACAAAAATACTGATCTGAAATGCACCTTCACATTAGCATCACAGCACATGCGTGTTGTGTTGACGCAAGAGCAGATGTTGTGTGAACCCTGTTTAGATAATATTATTTTGAATATTACTTTAATTATTGCCCCTCACGGACGATTGCTGTCACATAACAAAACACTAATAAAATCCAGGCCTGGCCTCTCTCGATCTGCACTGTCATCGCTCCTCCTTTTATGCTTCCACTCCTCCATGAGAGATACGAGACCGGTGCGTCTCACAGGTGTCGCTCATCATTAATCACGTCACCGGCCTCGCGCCGTTCTCCCACGGCCCTCAGCCTCGTCCTGCTCGCCACAATTATGTTTTTATTTGTGTTCCGAATATGAACGGAAGTCTTACGATTTGGAACGACATGAGGGCGAGTAATTAATGACAGAATTTTCATTTTTGGGTGAACTAACCCTTTAATGAAAGAGAATAACCAAATCCCTGTAAGAGTACCTGCTCCAGATATCTTTTGTGTCTCCTCACTGCAGAACTGCTGCAGTTTGTCTCTGAGTTGAGAGACAGATTTCACTACATCATCAAAAGACAGATGAGAACTGACAGTGAAGCCGTCTGTAGATCCAGGAACAGAGACAGACGACAGACTCTACAGACACAAAGACAAAAACACAAACTCACTGTAATTCCAGAAGCTTGTTAAAAACCTCAGTGTCTGAGAAGATCTCTGTTACTTGGAGGAAATGAACATGATCCTGTGTGTGTGAAAGCTTCTTCAGCTCAGCGTCTCTCCTCCTCAGATCATCGATCTCCTGCTTCAGTCGCTCCAGTCGTTCTTCAGCTCGACTCACTGCAGATCTTTCCTGATCTCTGATCAGCTGCGTCACCTCAGAGCGACGTCTCTCAATGGAGTGGATGAGCTCAGTGAAGATCCTCTCACTGTCCTCCACTGCCGTCTGTGCAGAGCGCTGTTACACACACACACACATAAAGTTTATTAGACGATAATAAAGTTTTGGAGATCAAGGCTTCCATTAAGCCAGCAACATATGATTCCCCTTTGATTTGTTCACCAAATGATTCACTAACTTGTGTTCATCCAGTTACCTCTGCTCAGTTAGCTGATATTGTTTCCAAGGCTAAATGTTCCAGCTGTGGGTCTGATGTCATCCCAACTTGTCTTTTCAAGGAAGTGTTTAAAACCTTGAGCCCAGCTGTAACAGCTATTAACAGTTCTCTAGCTTTTCTCGATACTGGTTCGCACGCAGTGCTTGACTTGTTGGATTTAAGCGCTGCTTTCGATACAATCGATCATGGTATCTTGTTACATCGTTGAAAAAGGTTGGGGGTTTTCAGGGTGTCTCCTTGCAGTGGTTAGCCTGTTACCTCAAAGAAGAACCTTCTCAGAGAGCATTGGGAAGTTTTCTTCTTCGTCGGTTTCCCTATTATGCGGTGTGCCCCAAGGGTCCATTTTAGCCCCTCTTCTTTTTTCACTTTATATGCTACCATTGGGTGCCATTTTTAAGAAATACAGGATTTCCTAACATTGCTATGCTGACGAAATACAGTTTTATCTACCAGCTAAAATCAAAAGTTCTTATCCTTTGCACATGCTCTGCGAGGAGATCAAATGTTTGATAATAATTTTTTGCAATTAAATGAAAGCCAAAAAGAAATTTAGATTTTAGGCCCCCCTAGATCTTCATCTCTTTTTAATCTAGATTCTATTGCCACCAGTGTTCACCAAGGCTCTATCTGGTGTTGCACCAAAATACATTTGTGACCTTCTGATTCCTTACCCTCCCCAAAGAACACTTAGGTCTGGTAATCAGCTTCTCTTAACTGTCCATTTTCGCTGTAAAACTAAGGGTGATCAAGCCTTCTCTTCTGCAGCACCTTAACTTTGGAACAGTTTGCCCTTAAATGTGAGGTCTGCTATACTCTAGCCATCGGCTCTTAAATCTTATTTGTTCTCTCTGGCTTATGATTCAATTAAATATAGATAGGTAAAGGTGTTTTTATTTTTGTTTATTGTGTTTTGTTTAATGTGTTTAAATTTTGTATGCTGTATGGTTTCTTTTTATGCTTTATTTTTATATGCTCAATGTTTTATTGTACTGCACTTTGGTGCAACTCTCCTGCTTTTAAATGTGCTATAGAAATAAATTTAGCCGTGACTTGACACACATCACAATCACACAGTGGCTTCAGTGGGACTAGAAGAGCTCCAGCACTGGAGGAAAGTCCAAACTGAAACTCACCTTATGAGACGCCACAGCCTCTCTCAGCGCCTGAAGATCTTTCTCTCTCTGCTGGATTCTCTTCTGGATGTTTCTCTGTTTCTCCTCCAAATGTCTCTGCAGAAAACAAAAATATGATTAAATTTACACTACCATTCAAACGTTTGGGATTGGATCACTCATGGGATCCAGTATGAAGCAGTACCTGTTCCTCTGTCCTCACTGCTGAAGTTGATACAGTGTCATGATTTCTGTGTTCATCCACCAAACACAGCACACAGATACACCGCTGGTCGGTACGGCAGTAAATCTCCAGCATTTTACCATGTTGAGGGCAGATCATCTCCTGCAGTCGTCCAGTGGCGTCCATCAGATTGTGTCTATTACCTCTGAAGAGACTCTCATGCTGTTCAAGGTGAATTTGACAGTAAGAGCTTCGACACTCCTGACACGACTTCACTGCTTTCTGTTTATTTCCAGTGCAGGAGTCGCACTGCACATCTCCAGATCCAGTGTGAGGATGACGGCGAGGAGGAACAGGAGGAGGAACAGGATCAGCAGCTTGGAGTCTCGTCTTCTTGAGTTTCTCCACCATTTCAGCAAACACCACATTCTTACTTAAACCTGGTCTTGGTGTGAAGGTTTTTCTGCACTGAGGGCAGCTGTAGATTCCCTTCTGATCCTCTTGATCCCAGCAATCTGAGATGCAGCTCATGCAGTAACTGTGTCCGCAGGGAATCGTCACTGGATCCTTCAGGAGATCCAGACACACTGGACAGCCGAACTGGTCCTCAGGCCATGAGAAACTGGCCATTTCTCCTTTTAAACACACAAATAGAGAGATGAAGCACACTTCAGTTTGACAGTCAAGTTCCTTCTTCTAACTGAAGGATTTATATATCTTACTAATTAAATAACTAAGAAACAGGTGTTGTGTGACTTACTGCAACTTCTTCATTACAGTGTTTTTTTGACTTCACTGACTATACTGTTTAGATGACAAAGTTGTCTAAAATACTCTGAACTGAATATAATTTAACTCTTTGCATTCTGATTTTGCTTTGATAGTACTAGCATCACCAACTAATATATAAATCATGTTACAGCACAATATCATAACTGTATCATGATGAGACTGTGGCAAATGTGAGGGAGACTCACTGATGTCGACTCAATACACGTTTTAAATTCATTTCATATGTGATTTAAAATTTCTTTAAATGCAGTAGTCACTGTCTGGTTCGGTGAATAAAACAAAGAACTATATACACACACTGGTTAATGAACTGAACTAAACACAGGTGACAAATACAAAAATACAAATAACCTATTAAATATAAACTTTTACTTACTGTGTGGCCGATCATCATCTGAACTTCTGCCCACTGTAAAATACAACAGGAAAACACAAACTGTAAGTGAATCTGGTGAACATTATTAGGTGCACTACATGCTTTTGAAATGATTCAGAATGAAGAGATCTAATCTACATACACAAATGATTTAATTCATAAAGGCACTTCATTTATCTCCATCACCCACTTTTTTCTTCTTCCCTTCTGCTATAGCTTGTGTTGTGTACTACTAATTATCCACAATCCTCATTTCACACACACTCTCCAAAAAAAAAAAAAGGTACAATTTTGACAGGAAAAATGACAGGAAATTTTGATGATCCCTTTAACAGATTCTGTTGATTATAAGTAACGTTGCACCTACATGTCTAACTCTCATCATTAGAGTATTAGAGTGTTAGTGGAGTATTAGTAGACTGGGTTAGGATAGAATAAGGGTTAGAATAAGTTGCAGTTGCAATTTCAAAGTTGCTTAGAGTCAGTAGAATATCTGTTGGAAGAGCGTCAGAATAAAGACTTAGCAGATATTAAGCAGACATTCTACTAATACTCTAATGACAGTTAGTTGACATGTAGTTCCAAAGTTACTCATAGTCAATAGAGTGTTCAAAGGGGACCATCAAAGTAAAATGTTACCCAACATCTTTGTTGATCCTGGAACTTCTGTGTTCTTAATCTGGTTATGAGTCACACACTTTTTTTTTTAATTCGATTTTGAGTCACACTTTTTTTATTAGATTTTGAGTCACACACTTACTTTAACAGAGATTATGCAGAGTAGAATTACTTACAAACACTGCTGCTTGCCTTGCTGATGTAAATTGAGCTCGTACGTATAAGCAACAGTAAACATGATGCTAATAGCTGGACATGACAAAATCCATCACGAACATGCACGGTTGAAAAACTGTGTGGCTTCCTAGATCGTAATTCCCTCTCGCTATTCACCTATGACTTCCTCATGTAGCCTCCATAATCACCGTGATGCCCTGCCTATGCCCCCTGATGTGCAGGTGTTAAAGCGTCACCCATGCAATTTACCACCAACAAAAAATATAACACATATCAAAATTGGCTACAACACCTTTCATTTATTTTCCACATCTGAGGTAGATTAGTTTAATTGTGTTTGTCTACAATTGTTAGTTAAATTAAGATCAGACCACATTTGTTGACTAATCAATGCATTGCATTTATTAAAAATATATTATTGGGAGATCTGTAAGCTACTTCTTACAGTCAAATAAGTTTCATCAAATTTCAACAAAATGACAAATGTCCATACATTTTTTAACATTCATTATCTTTTATACAGCCGTTGTTATAGAAAATGAACTCTCATTAGATCTGTGATCATTACACATTCACTTGTGGAATTTTTTATTAGAAAATAAGCCTCATCATTTCTTACAGATACTTTTAAATCATGTTATAAGACAAAATAATACATAGAAGTCTGATTTAATTGGTCAGACGACACAGTTTCACCCTTGAGGATCTATATAATCCAATCACGGCATAGAGCGGCTGAGTGAATGTGGCCTGGACTCTGTGGATGAGACTCATTGTGTCTGAGACGCTGTAAAAGGACAAAATCCCTGTGCTGTGATCCACATACACTCCTATTCTACTGGAGACACTGACTACAGGAAGAACAGTCTCAGTGTTATTGTGCCAGAATGAACGGTAGTCTGGAGAGCAGTATAATCTCCAGGATTGATTATTACGTCCAGCATAATAATCAGGGTCCCTTCCCTTCCTCCTGATGCTCTTATACGCCACTGATATATCCACTCCCAACCTCCCATCTCCACTCCACTCCACCTCCCAGTAACAGCGTCCAGTCACACTCTCCACACACAACGCCATGGCCCAATAATCAAATCTGTCTGGATGATCAGGATATGGCTGATACGTGTCAGCGAAAGTGATCACTGTGTTTCCCTCAGACAGACGGAGCCAATGATTCACTGAGTTCAGATCCAGAGTCAACAGACGGAAATCTGATGGAGAAAAACACAATCATTCATGACCTTACTTTATTAATATAACACTTTAGTGGGTCTATTATAGTTTTATAATAAAATTATAATTTTTTTGGATCTATTTATTTATTTTATGTATCTCTCTGACTGAAATCATCAATGAAACTTCAATCAATTTCAAGCGATGACATGGCATTTAATTTAGGGCTGCAACAAAAAGTCCTTTCTCGGTGGCCAAATGTGTTTTTCATTACTGTGACGCAGTTCTTCATTGTCACAGGTGCAACTAATCTGTTCATGATTATTTTATTTGTTGCAGACCATGTACTTTAAATGCACAAAGTAAAAAAAAATTTTTTTTTTTTTTAACCGGATTACAGCATATGTTTGGTGTAAAACAGTCAAACTCTCCCGCTAGGACTTCCGGTTATGGCGGCGCTAGAGTGAAACGTAGTGCACGGAGCTCCCAAATAATTTAATCTAAATAATCCTACCTAAAGGCTTTTCATACGACAAAAGTACTTTCTTTAGTACAATAATTTTGTCGCGATTTGAACATCCTGATAAATATGCCGAATTCAAAGAAAACGGACAACAAGAAGGAAGATGCTCAAGACACGAGACTGCAGTTATCGGACCCTCCGCCATGGTTTCATGCAGAAATGGAAAAAGGATTTCTCAGAATTTAGGAGTTAATTGATGGACGCCTGAGTAAATTCGCAGAATCCTTGGAGAAAATGAGCAATGAACTACAATCAACAAATCTGAGAATGGTGGAAGTGGTAACAAAGCAGATGGAGATGGAAGAAGCATTAACAGGCCTTCACACGGATGTCGCGGATGTCAAGTTGGCTGTTGACGGCAAAATCAAACAGTTGAAAGACAAAATTGATGAACTCGAAAATAAATCTCGCCATCAGAATTTACGTCTTGTAGGTTTCCCTGAGGGAGTGGAAGGGAGAAACCCAGTGGACTTTATGAAGGAATGGCTGCCTAAGATTCTGGGGAAGGAGGACGAGATCTATGAAATTGAAAGAGATCATCGCACTTTGCAATGACGACCAGCAGAAAATGGCAAGCCACGGGCTATTCTCATGCGTCTACTTTGGTATGGAGACACACTTAAGATTCTCAATGTGGCAAGAGAAAAGGGCAAGCTCACCTATGGCAACTCTACCATCATGATATTTCGTGACATGTCATCGACATTGTTCAGAAAGCAACAAGATTTCAGCGCACTCAAAAGACATCTACGCAATAACGACGTCACTTATGCTATGCTTCATCCCGCAACGTTGAGGATTCAGCTGCCGGAGGGACAAAGATCCTTCAACTCCAAAGCATCTTTGTCGAAGATAAGTCTCTGCTCAGAGACTTATCTTCGACAACACCATCCACACTTGATTGCCGGATAAGACATTAGCCAATGGCATCTAAAAGCATTCCGGGGATCCACACTCCTCTAAAGTAATCACCCAAAAACTGTAAAAGGATAACTGTACCAAAGTTACAGGGGAGAGGGGATTTTTTTTTTTTTAATGAACATTAACGAAAAAACTCTGTCAATGGTGAGTAAGCCATTTAAATAACGGTTCAAGAAGAACGTGGTTTTATTTATATTTTGGACATTGAGCAGCTTCGTTACAGATTACTAAAATATGTGAATTTCGGGACTTTAGGAGTGTTCGAAATAATTTGTTTGCTTGAAAGTACGTAATTTAAGTTTAACATTTGGTAGGTTTGACAGTAGATCTAACGTTACTTGGGAGTTAGGTAGGATGGATAAGGAAGAGGAAGTCAAGTTCGACTGCATGTTGCGGTGCACAATCAGTCATGGGGGTTTAAAGTTTCACACTTCGCTTGGGGAAGTGGTGGGAGTGATAGGGGGACAGAACACATGTTTTAATTTATTTTATTTTTATGGGTGGCGTAGAGATAATTTCTTAAGATCTAAATGCAAATATAACAAATAATCTTCAGTTAACGTCAAATACACTGAAATACAAGTATGTTACTTGGAATGTCAATGGGTTAAATCAAAGACTTAAAAGGAAAAAAGTCATGCTATACCTTAGAAAACATAATATTGGAATTGCTTTGTTACAAGAAATGCATTTGACCGAACACGGTCGGCAGAAATATTATGAACATGGGGATAAGATTGGAAAAGTGTTAGCGTGGCAGATAAGAAAAGAAGAAATTAGTCAAACTATTACTACAATATATTTCGCCAGGCAAAAAAAGTATTAAGCACCCTAAATTGATTAACCAAGAATTCTTAGATTCCTATAAATTACTGTACAAGTCTCAAGGAGTAGATGAAGAGGAAATCCAAAAATTTGTAAGCAAATTGGATATCCCAGTCTTATGTGATAATGACCGAGAATAACTCAAGAAAGAAATTTCGAAAGAAGAGATTCATTTTGCAGTTATCGCACTAAAACACCTGGTTTGGACGGTTCTCTATGGATTTTTATAAAACTTTTTTTCCAAAATTTGCCGATCCGATGCTTTCAATGTATACTGAGGCAATTTATAAAACCGAATTACCAGAGACTTTAAATCAGGCTTTAATTACAGTTTTGCTGAAACCTGGCAAAGACCCGAATCTACCTACCTCATACCGACCAATCTCACTGCTCAATTCGGATTATAAAATTCTCACTAAAATGATCGCGCTACGTTTATAACAGGTTTTGCCTAGTTTAATTCACATGAATCAAACTGGATTTATTAAAAATAGATCCTCCTTTGATAACGAAGGTTTATGAATACTATTTAATACGGCGAGACATATAGACTCTGCGATGGTTGCTCTTTCTTTGGACGCAGAGAAAGCTTTCGACCGAGTAGAATGGCCCTATTTAGGCTAATAGCTATCTTGCAAAAAAATTATTTCGGTCCTAAATGTATTGATATGATTCGTAGCCTATGTTGTATAGATGTCCTTCGGCAGCCGTCCGTACTAACTCCGATTTATCTTCGCACTTTAATTTGTCAAGGGGAACTAGACAGGGATGTCCTCTGTCTCCACTACTTTTTGCACTGGCGGTGGAGCCCCTGGCCATTGCAATACGGGCACACGAATCAATCTCTGGGCTAGAGATAGGAGGCTATGTACACAAAATAACATTGTACGCGGATGATGTCATATTATATCTTACTAACCCTGAATCATCACTACCTACCTTATCTCAATTATTAGAGAACTTTAGAAAAATATCTGGATATAAAATTAATTTAAATAAAAGTGTTATGATGCCACTGAATTTGGCTGCGGAGAAAATGCCCTTAAATAACATCACTTTTTCATGGAATCCAGATAAGATAGTTTACTTAGGATTAGATATTCCTTCAAAGTTGGAAGAAGCATATTCTTTGAATTACTCTCCATTACTTAAAAAGGTAACGAGAGACCTGGAAAGATGGAACTCACTACCATTATCGTTAATTGGCAGAATAAATAGCATAAAAATAAACGTTCTTCCTAAATTTTTATATTTATTTCAAACTCTTCCGGTTTCTATCCCACTAAAGTTTTTTTAATACTCTTAATAGCTTGATTAGAAAATTTATTTGGAATAATGAAGCTCTGAGGGTTAAACTTAAGACATTACATATGGCATTTAAAAAAGGTGGATTACAACTCTCAGATTTTTTGCTTTATTTCTGGGCAGCACAAATGAGAGCGGTATGGTTTTGGCAGATGAATAGCACATCTCCGCCTGCATGGATGCAAATTGAAAACGATCAAAATACCTCTAGACAAGGCTTTATTCATGCCCCTGACCTGTGTTAAGAAGGAGGTCAATAACCCATTTATTAGACACACTTGTAAATTAGGGTTTGAGATAAAGAAAAAATGTAAATGGCTAGTACCAGTTTACAATAATACTCCATTTCATTGGAACCCAGCTCTTCCTGAGGCACTAAGAGATGGGGTAACACAATATTGGTACAAAAAGGGCATTCACGTGTTTGGAGATCAATATGAGGAGGACACACTTATGACATTTGAACAACTGAGAGCAAAGTTCTCTCTTCCTGTAGAACTTTTTTATATATATATATATATATATTTCCAGGTGAGACATTATATAACTACATTACAAGGAGGTCATTTGAGGCCCCTTTCCTCACTCGTATTAGACAATATTATAAGAGAGAAAAAAGGGTCCAAAAGTTTTGTGTCTTATACCAACTTCAGTGACTTATATGGGGAAGATGTATCATTTTCTAGACTTAAATGGGAAAAAGATCTAGAATGTACTTTTGAACAAGATACCTGGGAATTTGTATGTAAAAATGCTTTAACATTTTCATATAACAGTAGACATAGATTAATAAAGTTTAATATTATGGGAGGGTGTTTAGAAAAGATTGTTCACTTGTATACTGAATTGAATCTGTGAATTGTTCATGTGAAAAATAATAAATATATTGATAAAAAATAAAAAATAAAAAAAACTCTCCCACTAGGCTGGATTTCAGACTTGTGTGTGTTTTCATAGTAACTCACATTGTAGAAACTCCTCTCTGGTCTGATATTCAGGAGTCTGAATGACATGGACGGTTTTCACTACGAACACCAAAAAACATCTACACTTTAATTCTTCCGTCAAGAAGAAAATAAACCCATTTGAAAATTATGAGAATAACAAAATGATTATAAAAGTAGCCTACCTCTTCCAGATATCTTTTGTGTCTCCTCACTGCAGAACTGCTGCAGTTTGTCTCTGAGTTGAGAGACAGATTTCACTACATCATCAAAAGACAGATGAGAACGGACAGTGTATTCATCTGTAGATCCACAGAGAGAGACAGACGACATACTCTACAGACACAAAGACAAAAGCACAAACTACCTGTAATTCCAGAAACTTGATAAAGTCCTGTGTTTGAGAAGATCTCTGTTACCTGGAGGAAGTGAACATGATTCTGTGTGTGTGAAAGCTTCTTCATCTCAGCGTCTCTCCTCCTCAGATCATCGATCTCCTGCTTCAGTCGCTCCAGTCGTTCTTCAGCTCGACTCACTGCAGATCTTTCCTGATCTCTGATCAGCTGCGTCACCTCAGAGCGACGTCTCTCAATGGAGCGGATGAGCTCAGTGAAGATCCTCTCACTGTCCTCCACTGCCGTCTGTGCAGAGCGCTGTTACACACACACACAACACAGTGGCTTCAGTGGGACTAGAAGAGCTCCAGCACTGGAGGAAAGTCCAAACTGAAACTCACCTTATGAGACGCCACAGCCTCTCTCAGCGCCTGAAGATCTTTCTCTCTCTGCTGGATTCTTGTCTGGATGTTTCTCTGTTTCTCCTCCAAATGTCTCTGCAGAAAACAAAAATATGATTAATTTTACGCTACCATTCAAATGTTTGGGATTGGATCACTCATGGGATCCAGTATGAAGCAGTACCTGTTCCTCTGTCCTCGCTGCTGCAGTTGATACAGTGTCATGACTTTTGTGTTCATCCACCAAACACAGCATACAGATACACCGCTGGTCGGTACGGCAGTAAATCTCCAGCATTTTACCATGTCGAGGGCAGATCATCTCCTGCGGTCGTCCAGTGGCGTCCATCAGATTGTGTCCTTTACCTCTGAAGAGACTCTCATGCTGTTCAAGGTGAATTTGACAGTAAGAGCTTCGACACTCCTGACACGACTTCACTGCTTTCTGTTTATTTCCAGTGCAGGAGTCGCACTGCACATCTCCAGATCCAGTGTGAGGATGACGGCGAGGAGGAACAGGAGGAGGAACAGGAACAGCAGATTGGAGTCTCGTCTTCTTGAGTTTCTCCACCATTTCAGAGATCACCACATTCTTACCTAAAACTGGTCTTGCTGTGAAGGTTTTTCTGCACTGAGGGCAGCTGTAGATTCTCTCCTGATTCCAGTAGTCTGAGATGCAGCTCATACAGTAACTGTGTCCGCAGGGAATCGTCACTGGATCCTTCAGGAGATCCAGACACACTGAACAGCAGAACTGGTCCTCAGCCCATGAGAAACTGGCTTCTGCCATTTCTCTGTAAATGAACACACAGATAGAGAGACGATACACACTGCAGCTCCACAGTAGAGTTCCTTCCAACTGAAGGGTTTATATATCTTCCTGGTAACATAACTGAGAAACAGGTTTTTCTGCAGGCTGAGACTTACTGTAGTTCATTTCAGTGTTTTTTTTTTTTAATAACTACAGTGTTCAGACAACAAAGTTGTCTAAAATATGATGAATTGATTATGATTTAACGCTGCAAACTGATTTCTATACTCTATTAGTACATTGCCAACTACACCACACAATAATTTAAATCATGTCCATCCATCCATCTTCATCCGCTTATCCGGGGCCGGGTCGCGGGGGCAGCAGTCTAAGCAGAGATGCCCAGACTTCCCTCTCCCCGGACACTTCCTCCAGCTCTTCCGGGGGGACACCGAGGCGTTCCCAGGCCAGCCGGGAGACATAGTCTCGTAAATTTGCTGTGTTTTCTCATTGTTGAATTCAGCAATTACTGAGACTCAATGAGCCCCACAAATCTGAATAGCCTAAAACCCTCATTGAAGAGTAAAATACACTCTCCGCTGTGAACTCAGGTGAATCAGACTCAGAATTTGCCTGTAGGCGAGAAAATCACCACCAACAGCTCTTTCTGCTCTTTAGTTGACTAAGGAACAAACGATTCGTCAATCAACCTGAAAGTATTTGGGGCATTTTAAAGATTCACTGATCCGTGATTGAGAGGTGTGGAGTCAGACACTTTCTGCTTTCAGTGAAGTCACCTGATTAATTTATTTTATTTCAAATAGGTGAGGTCAGAGGAAATAATGAACTAAAAACAATCTTAAAATCTGAAATAAATTCATACTAATGATCAAGATATAGCAGAAGCAGTGAGCTTTCAGAAACCTGTTGGTCGAGATGTTAGAGATGTCTTTAAGTTTAGAAAAAAAAAAAAAAAAAAAACTATACAAATATGTCCCAGTAACACTGACACGAAACATTGTGTGCGTTATAAACACGTGCAGCAAAATGTGTAGCGAATGCTCATTTATATTTACACTAATAACTTCTCACGTTATCGGAAACTTGGTGAAGAATGACTTTGGATAATATGTGTCTATCTAAGCAAACTAATGAAGTTCTTCCTTGTGTTCTGCTGTACTGTGTTTTCCTCGCCTCTGGATGGCGCTTGTTCTCAGTGTAGTGGTTTCTATGAGTTGCTGTACTGTGTTTTCTGTCCTCTACACTAGACGGCACTGCTGTGACCATATTAAGACACACGGGATGGATTGTCCATATTAAGACAAAGACCATATTAAAGGGTTAGTTCACCCAAAAATGAAACTTCTGTCAGTAATTACTCACCCTCATGTTGTTCCAACCCCGTAAGACTTTCGTTCATCATCTGAACACAAATTAAGATATTTTTGATGAAATCTGAGAGCTGGATCACTCCTCCATAGGCTTCTAAGGGATTGAAACTTGCTGGCCCAGAAAAGTTATTAAAGACATCGTTAAAATAGTCCAAGTGACTACAGTGGCTCAACCATGTTTATCAAGCGACGAGAATACTTTTTGTGTGCAAAAAACCCCAAAAAAACTAACGACTTTATTCCACTATTCATTATCTTCTCCGTGGGCCTGAGTGTGTTTACTTTGTTGCACGTCACATGCATCACACACATGACCAGCGTCGGGCAATAGTGAGCCTACGTGGTGACGTGCAACACAGAAGCACTGAGCAGTTTTACTAAGTAAACACACTCAGGCCCACGGAGAAGATAATGAATAGTGGAATAAAGTCGTTCATTTTTTTTTTTTTTTTTTTTTGCACAAAAGTATTCTCGTCGCTTGATAAACATATGGTTGAGCCACTGTAGTCACTTGGACTATTTTAACCATGTCTTTAGTAACTTTTCTGGGCCGGCAAGTTTCAATCCCTTAGAAGCCTATGGAGGAGTGAGACAGCTCTCAGATTTCATCAAAAATATCTTAATTTGTGTTCCGAAGATGAACAAAAGTCTTACGGGGTTGGAACAACATGAGGGTGAGTAATTACTGACAGAATTTTCATTTTTGGGTGAACTAACCCTTTAAGACAATGGCAAGACGCGGAGTGACTTCTCGTTTGAACTCTTCAATTCAATTCATTCTCAATAAGATCTTCTGTAGACGTGACAGAAATAAAATCAGTCTGGTTAGTAATAAGTGAAGCTGATAATGCTGTTTGTGGAGTTGTTTAATCAGATCTTCAGAGAGTTAATGTCTTTTATCTTCAGTTCATCTAAGGCTGTGTCTGAATAAAGTTGTAGTTTGTGTTCTTATTACTCTTTCGAAAGATGACTGAAAGAATGTTTCAGGAACATCATACTAACCTTTAAATAACATTCTAGTAGCATTCAGGAAACTGGACATTTTTATGTTCTTGGAAAGTTAGAAATCAACGTTCCTAGAATGTTGAATTTAAATCAAAATTAAGTTGAAAGGAAGTTTACACCTTTCATAGACACGTTCCTGTAACGTCAAGAAAACTGGACATTTTTCACGTTCCCAGAACCAACACTGAATTTTTGGAGAACGTTCTTATAACAAAAGTCTGTTAGCTGGGTACTGAGCTGCTGTGCTGCTGTGCTTCTGTTTAGATCAATGTGTTAAAAATAAATGCAAACAATCAAAAATCTAATCTTTTATCCTCCTCATATTCTTTGTTCTAGTCCCTCACAGTCCGACCTGATAGGGCCATTAAAGGAACACTCCACCGTTTTTTGAAATAGGGCTTATTCACCTTCTTTCCTACATTTAGATAGGTGGGCAAATGCATTTTTGTCTCAGTGCATGCATTGTTTTAGTTTGACAGGGTCAGCGCTAGCTTAGCTTAGCATAATGAATGGAATCCTTTGTTGCCAGCTAGCATGTCCTGAGTAAAAGTGATATAAAAAATAAAATAAAAAAACCTAATTACTTCTTGTGGCCTGCGTATTCACAACGAGTACAAATAGTGATACAGATTAACACTAGGCGATTTCCTAGGCAGATATTGACTTATATATTAAGGACTATATTAGGGGGAAGCACAGGCGAAGCACTGCTACTTGGGCATGATATCTCTGCACCCAAGTAGCAGTGCTTCGCCTGTGCTTCCCCCTAATATAGTCCCAAGTCAATATCTGCATAGGAAATCGCCTAGTGTTAATCTGCATCACTATTTGTACTTGTTGTGAAAACGCAGGCCACAAGAAATAATTAGGTGGTTTTTTTTATTTTATATATTACTTTTACTCATGACATGCTAGCTGGCAACAAAGGATTCCATTCATTATGCTAAGCTAAGCTAGGGCCGACCCTGTCAAACTAAAACAATGCATGCACTGAGACAAAAATGCATTTGCCCACCTATCTAAATGTAGGAAAGAAGGTGAATAAGCCCTATTTCAAAAAATGGTGGAGTGTTCATTTAAGGGAGGGGTAAGCCTTCATGACATAAAACATTACAAAATCAATATATTGTTTTATGTGAATGGGATGATTTTCGTTTTGAAGCAAACATTCTAGGCTACATGATACAATTTTCAAAAGTCTTGCGCAGTTTGTGCTGAATACAGTGTAATCAGACTTTAGCCATGAAAATGTTACAAGTAACAGAAATAAGCACAAATGTCAGAGCATGTCAGAACACCTCCAGGGCCCAGAAAACACCTCAGACCCCAGAGGGTTAATATTTCTGGTTCCTGTATTTTTATATTCAGTAATATTCTCCAAAATGAGACACTAATAAAACTTTACTGCCGTGGACATTCCAAATCATAGCAACCAAAGCGCCTCAGCTGGAAAAACGCTGCGCCAAGATTTGTATGTGTTCCTGGACATGTAATTTACATGGTTGTCAAGTCACCTTTATTTATATAACACTTTTTACAATACAGATTGTATTAAAGCAGCTTCACAGTGATAACATGAAAATAATACAACAAAGTTTGTTTCTAGAAGAAAATTGCATCATCGTCCACCTTAAGTAAGGCAGATCAATAATATTCTAGTTCCCTTTGTTGAATATTAAGGCCCGGTTTCACAGACAGGGCTTAGACTAAACCAGGATTAGACCTTATTTCAATTAGGGCATTTAAGTAGCTTTTTATAGTCATACCTTAGAAAAAACATTACTGATGTGCTTCTTGAGACAAAACAATTGCACTGATGTGTTTTAAGATATATCAGTGCAAGTTGCTTTCAGTTAAAACAGCTCAAACATGCATTTTAATCTGGGACTAGCTTAAGCCTTGTCTGTGAAACCGGGGGTAAATGTCCCTAACTAAGCAACCTAAAAGCCAAGGCAACAGTTGTAGTTAATAGGTGGAGATTATGCTAATTGTAAAAGAGCGTTCATATTTATTTATTTACGCACGGCCTATTTTCTAATAATTGGAATTTATTAACATACACATGTTCATTTAACTATCAAATCTGATAATTACAAAGCATTTGTGAATCTGGAGGAGAGTTTTCAGAAAGGTAATTTTCCACACAAATTAGGCCTACTCATATATTTATGAAAGTTTCATGAATGAGGCCCAATGAATCAATAAAGCAGAAGCATTTGACAGCTACTTCTGACAGTCAAACAAGAGTTGGATTAAATGTAATCAAAAAGACTACATTACCATGATTTAAATAAAATAAAATCACTACAGCCATTATTATACTTTGATGAGAAGTTTTACTCATAATTGTCACAGTATGTTCAGTGTGTTTAGTTTTCATTGACTTTTAGTTTGTTTTCATTCATCTTCTGTGTTCCTTGTTCAGATTCCCGCCAGTCGTTTGTCTCCGTGGTCACCGTCATTATGAGTTGGTTTGCATCAGCTGTGTGTCGTTAATCATCTTGTTTGAGTCAATAGCCGTTTCTCAATACCAAGTATGCAAACTTCGGACTTGCGTCCTTGGTAGTTTGGACTTGCCAAGTTCGACTCAGGAGAACGAACTCCCGAAGACGGGAGGACGCAAGTCCGGTTATTCTGCAAAAGGAACAGCGGATACTTGATAGCGTCACTCAGCTCACTCTGGCTAATCCGGTTATCTCTTTATATATATTTAGGCTACAATAAAACAAAATATGTTATAAACCACTACTCTGCCTCTTTTCATTTTCATTTAAAAAAATCTATTAATGGTCACACAATGGTTCATGCAACGCAATTGATTATCTTCACTGCATACATGTATAACAACACGAAATATAAGACACAACCCTGACTCTTTTTGTTTTTATTTTAAAAATATGATACATAAAAAACATTATAATATTGATCATTAAAACTGACATTTAGCAAAAAGAGACAGGGTTGTGTCATTTTATTTTATTATATATACATACAGTGAAGAGAATGTAGGCAACATGTATAATAAAATATTTTATGTTTTTTATATATATATATACAATGACATAACCTTTTTTGTTAAATGACAGTTTTAATGATCTATAATAGCCATTATAAAAGTATAAGTAGCCTAAAAGGTATAAGAAGCTAGCAAACGATAAGTCAGCTCTCTAAAAGTTAAATAGACTAAATATAAAGCTATGAAACTTCACTTTGCCCTCAACCAAAACGTTTTGCCAGGGAACAAATTATAGATTAATGAGACAAATAAAATAAATAAATAAATAAATCGCCCGTTAGATATACACAAGACGATTTATATCTCATGTTAAACCACTAGACAAGAGACATCCGAGCCAGCGGCAAAACGTCAGCTGTTCTAGCCGAGGAAAGGCTGTTCTCGGCGGGGTACATGAGCGCCGAGCGTCCGATTGCCTGGATCTCACAACTCCGAAACCGTCAGATAAAATTTTCAAATAGGCGCTATCTTTATAAATAAACCAAAGATTTGAGCTTTAAACAACTACATTCTCGCCTGAAATAATCTTAAAACTACATTTCGTGACACAATAACAGCAGTATTTTTAAATTACGCGGGGTTTCTCTTCTGTTATTGACGCTTGCTGGTTGGTGTGAAATGCATTCTGGGATACCTGGCTGTCTCGAGTTCGCACAAGTCACCTCTCGATGCATCCTCGGTAAAAGGGGCGGATCAAGAACACATCCGGGGATTTGAACTGGACTTGGCTAGATGTGAACTTTGAATTGGAACAGTACTTGGGCAGCGACTGATGACGTTTCACAAGTCCACAAGAACACAAGTACAGACAAGAACGCATATTGAGAAACGGCTAATATTTAAGTTCTCCCTTCACAGTCTGTATGTTTAGATCTGTCTGACTGCCTTCTGGGATTTACTATTAAATTTAGTCGTTTGGAACTATCCTCATCTGCCTGCCTGCACGCACCCATGACAATAAAAGATTTTTGATTATTAATAGTTCAGTAGTGAATATGACAAAATAATCAGTAGAATCTCTATGTTATTTAATTGGCCACAGTAAAACACAGTTTCACTGTTGTATAATCTTCAAATCCAAACATGGCGTAGAGCGGCTGAGTGAATGTGGCCTGGACTCTGTGGATGTGTCTGAGACGCTGTAGAAGTACAAAATCCCTGCGCCATGATCCACATACACTCCTATTCTACTGCTGGACACTACAGGGAGAACAGTCTCAATGTTATTGTGCCAGAATGAACAGTAGTCTGGAGAACAGTACAAACCCCAGGAATGATCATTACGTCCAACTATACTTTCAGGACCATTTCCCTTCCTGCTGATGCTCTCCTATAAGTCACTCCTATATCCACTCCTAATCTCCCATCTCCACTCCACTCCACCTCCCAGTAACAGCGTCCAGTCACACTCTCCACACACAACGCCTCCAACACAAGATCAAATCTGTCTGGATGATCAGGATATGATAGATGTGTGTCATTAGCAGTCAACTCTGTGTTTTCCTCAGACAGACAGAGCCACTTATTTACTGAGTTTGGATCCACGGTCAACAGATGGGAATCTGATGTAGATAAATGCATAGTTATTCATAACCTTCCATAATTAATTTATACTTTAAAAGGGTCTATTATTCTTTTATAAAAATAAAGTTGTACTTTTTTTAAATGTGTCTCTTTGATTGGTAAAATCAATGGACTCTCAATTAATTTTAACCTATGAAGAAGAATTTCATTGTGATGTGTGTCACTGATTTGTTACTGTGCACAGACTAATTAATGAAATCATACCATTAATTTAGTGTGAAACAGTCAAACTCTCCCGCTAGACTGGATTTTAGACTTGTGTGTGTTTTAATAGTAACTCACATTGTAGAAACTCCTTTCTGGTCTGATAGTCAGGAGACTGAATAACCTGGACGGTTTTCACTATGGAAACAAAACACATCAGAAGTTTAATTATCATGTCAAGATGAAATGAAATATACATCTATCTATATATTAAACTAATTTCTGTCAAGTCAATAAATGACTATGTTTAGAAGTAGTTTAAATGTTATATTTCAATTGAGCAATCGCAATAATTAGACTTTTTAAAATGTCATGTTATTGCGAAACTGGACTAACAGATCTGGATAATGCGATTGTAGGTCGGCTTCGTCCAGCATATATGGGTCAATATCACTATAGTGCCTTTGGTGTCCTCATCAGAATCGCTCAGTCATCATGAACATAATGCAAAATAATGAAATTCTGAGGTTTTATTATAAATGGCCAAACACTTACACACATACAAGTACAATGATACGTCTCTTGAAATGTGTTTTTCTGATTTTATACCATTTTCTTTGATTGGATGTATGTGATTTTGGCATGTCCCACATGCTGCTCAGCTAACTTCAGTGAGTGTAAAAAGTGGTTAAATGACATAAAAATTAAAATACTTTTTTAATGTACTTATTGTCCTCAGCAAGTTATTTAATAAAACAAGTCATTTTGATTATTTATATTTTATTTTCATAATAATATTAAAGGTAGGGTAGGTAATCCTGTTCAGAAACACTTTTTTTTTATACTGGGTGAAATGGTCCTTCCATCCTGAGAGTAGTCAATACATTAGGTTCCAGTTTCACAGACAAGGCTTAAGCCTAGTCCTAGACTAAAATACACGTTTGATCTGTTTTAACTGAAAGCAACTTGCACTGACATATCTTAAAATATGTCAGTGCCACTGTTTTGTCTCAAGATGCAGACCAGTAATGTTTTTTTTCTAAGGCACGTTTATAAAAGCTACTTAAATATCCTAATTAAATTAAGGCCTAATCCTGGCTTAGTCCAAGCCCTGTCTGTGAAACCGGGCCTATGTGTTCAGAAAAAGGAATGAAAAAAATCAGACCTCTGTAGCAGCTGCAGGACAGTAAAAACTCTGACCAATCACTGCCATTCGGTGCGAATGTAAAGAACCAATCAGATGCCTTCATGTCTCGTGCCCGCGCCCCACTGCGTGCACTCATCACATGTCACCGTTCCCGGAAATATTCAGCTCAAAGCACCTGCATATGCAGTCAGCGAAGGCAAACAAGGCAAAAACTACTTCCTCGGACCCTGCCCGCACTCTTGAACGACCTCCTCTGCTTCGCCCTCAACCCCGGACCTGTCCTCGAACCGACGATGCGGTACTTGTCTCCGGACTCGGAGTGTACGTTAGTCTTCATTAGAGTCAACAATGTTTTCATCATGGAAACTCTTACATGCAAAACACTGTATGAATCTTACACGAAATTCACCTTCATCACAGTGTAACTGATGGTAATGGAAAAACGTGTATCAATGCAACCTGTTTTTAGTTTTGCCTTATAAATATAGCTCGTTACCTATAAATATAGCTCGTTACCGAATGAAACTTTACCATTATCGATATGCTAGCTTGATAGTGAGTACTAAAAGAAATCTTATTTGTTTATATTCATAGTGATAAAGTTAGGTATTTTATTACATGTGATTCTGACATGATGTCACTGTATGTACTGCGCTCCTTCCTCTCCACTCGTCTCAGGTAATAAATGCGTCTTCCAGCTGAGCCTGAGCGTTTGGCGTCGCGCGTTCATGTGTTTTGGGGGCGTGGCTTTGGAAGGAGCTCAGAAGGGAGGGGGTGGGAGTGAATGGAAATAATGAGCTGTGTTTATTGCAGATTAAAAGGTCTACAGTCACTCGATTTTTATATTTTCTTTTTCAGAGTACTTACATTTTAATTATGTATTGGTATATAAAGACAGTTTAAACAAATTTGGAATGTTTTTTTTTTAGAAAAATCCTACCTACCCTGCCTTTAAGCAGTTTGCATGTGTCCCTGAAATTGCTGTCCACCCTGTCATAATGGGGTAAACGCCCCTTTAAGAAACCAACTGATGTACTCAGTGACATCCCCTCCCCCATTTGGTCTTTCTTCAGTGGAGGTTAAAACATCTGCAACACACACAGAAAGTATCTACACTAATATTTCCTAATTTTCATCATATTGTGTTTGTAGTTGCCTGTTGTCAAGCTTAACATGTCCACCCTGTCATTGTGAAATATTAATTAATATAAAAACTTTTCAGAAATTCTAAATATATATTTTAAACAGTGCACAGTCAGCTTCAACAGCGAATCACTTTGCTAACTGCTGTACACCATGTGCTCATTAAATACTAACTTTAGCCAAAAAATGTCCACCCTGTTCCATGACAGGGTGGACATTTGCAACTCCTGAAAATCAGTCTGAGCCAGGCCCCTCCTTCTTCTATACTGGTTAAGGGTTTCTTGAAGGTCCTGTTGTTTTTAAAATGTTCCCCCGTTCTAGTTCACCCATTAAAGCATTTGTCCACCCTGTCATGCCAAGTTCCACCCTGTCACTTTGTTGTCCACCCTGTCATTTTCAACTTTTATGATGAAAATTATCTAATTATTTTAACAAGTTAACCAAACCTTGTGTGTGATTTCTTAATAAACAAATGAGGGCCAGTTAGTATTGCTTTAAAGTTTGACTAAATATCTTTATTGTTAGATTTTATTTAGAATAGAATATTGTATATTGTCAGCTTGCAGTTAATTTATAAAAAGTGCTGGAGCTTGACCAATATGCATTTCTAACAGCCTAATGTCTCCTTAATACAACACATATAAAGTTAAATGGAAAATCTCAGATTTTTTTTAGGGAAATTGTGAAAGTCTCAAAGGCACTTTATGGTGATTTTGACCCATTTACTTGTTTACTGGACTCAGCGATGTCCTCATGCTCCAAAGACAGAGGTGACGTGTGTGAAAGATTTACAAGCAAGGAATTTTACTCAGTCAGACATATTAAAAAAACAGCATGACTATACAAAATCTGCAGTAGCTCGATTGTTGCTCAAGTCAGTAAAACCTATAAAAGTACCTCTTCCAGATATCTTTTGTGTCTCCTCACTGCAGAACTGCTGCAGTTTGTCTCTGAGTTGAGAGACAGATTTCACTACATCATCAAAAGACAGATGAGAACGGACAGTGATGCCGTCTGTTAATCCAGGAACAGAGACAGACGACAAACTCTACAGACACAAACACAAAAACACAAACTCACTGTAATTCCAGAAGCTTGTTAAAGTCCTCAGTGTTTGAGAAGATCTCTGTTACCTGGAGGAAATGAACATGATCCTGTGTGTGTGAAAGCTTCTTCATCTCAGCGTCTCTCCTCCTCAGATCATCGATCTCCTGCTTCAGTCGCTCCAGTCGTTCTTCAGCTCGACTCACTGCAGATCTTTCCTGATCTCTGATCAGCTGCGTCACCTCAGAGCGACGTATCTCAATGGAGTGGATGAGCTCAGTGAAGATCCTCTCACTGTCCTCCACTGCCATCTGTGCAGAGCGCTGTTACACACACACACTGTGTGAAAGTCTCACTAATGACACTGATTTACGACGTGGATGGATAAGAGCGCTCTCTTCCTGGTTGCGGGGACTTTTATTTTGACGGAACGCAGCTCATACAGTGGAGTGCTTCAGAGTGCGCGCGCGCCCCGATCCAGTCTTGCATCAGCCGTCATCTTCAGAGAGAACGAGCCGTGAAATTCCCTGACTAAATGCAGTTTTGATCTTTATGTTCCTTGAGTGTTTAAAGTAGTGTGCGTCCAGAGAGAAAACCACACATTCATATGCTGACACTTCTAAGGACATAAAGCAAAGCCCATTAGGATCTGGCTTCTCCTCTTCACCTGCTTGCATAAATAAATTGGTTAAACTGGATTCCTTCTCCGATTTTGGTGTTCTTACCGGCACACCCGGACCAGCTTCACCTCATTAGCAACAGCTAGCACCTTACAGTCCTTAGCCCCTAAGCTACATTTGGTCCTTCGAGCCGGATACAAGCTGTTCCGGGAACATGCAACAAAACGGTGAAGCATCCTGGGTCCCATCGACACGACCTAAGAGGCAGCGGAGACCGCCACAGTATCTCGAGGACTATGAGGTTGGTCCAGTGAGACAACAGACACAGGTTTCATCTCGTACAAGTTTGTTACAGCATATGGATGGGCTAGAGGGGTGGAGCTCTCACCATGAGGGAGCGGCTATGATGACGCCGGCTGAAAGTACACATGTCACAAGGTCCCCTCGTCAGGTCCAGTGGGACTCCGATATTAGTGAGCATGATGAAGAGTACTCTCCCAGCTATGATACACGTTCTACTGGCCGACGTGCAGAGTGGACAGACACTCCGACACCCTTTGCAGAGGACGAAAATGAGCTGTATGAGATGCGTAGAGAGAACACATCATTATGCCAATCTGAAGAGAACAGGCAGAGCAGCCATGCACAGCTTTGGAGTATTCAGAGGGAAATGCATTCTCCTGTAGCCGCAGTTAGGACACTGCAGGGAGCACGACAAGAATCGTGGCCAGTACCACCCCCTCCTATAAAGGATCACTTTCCAACCCGAAGGGAAGAAGAGGAGTATGACGACTGGCTACCGCCTCCACCATGGCCCTCTGCTGAACCACCGTCAATGCCTCCAGAGGGTGAGGAGACACAGATGGTCACAATGATAGATAGAATGATGAAGGAACTCCAGCTAATCAGAGACAGTGCTGTATCTAACTCAGCAACTAGAAGTAATCTGTCTTCAACCCCTAAGAGACCACCAGCTAGGAAGTTTCATGATACTCAGCCTCTGACTCGCTGGTCGCATTTCTACTCACCAGGCATCAGCTCTCCTCCTGTTATGGATTCGGCTAAATCTGGGCCTCCACCTAAACACATACCAGGACCTCATATGAGTCATCATACCCCCTCGCAAGACATACCATACCAGCCTTCATCAGCTATGGTGAAGGAAAAGGAATACCATGGGCCAACGCCGAAAATTCCCCTCTTCATACATAGGGACCCCATGGAATTCTCCCGCCTGAAGCTCGCCCTAATGAATCTGTTGCCAAGGGATGCCACTGAGCTCTTCAAATATCAGGTTCTCGTGGACCATCTGAGGTTGGAGGAGGCTTGCCTTATAGCCGACTCATACATCAATTCGCCAATGCCGTACTCAGACACAATGGCCGCATTGAATGAGAAGTTCGGGCAGCCACATCAAGTCGCCTTAAAGAGAATTGCTGCTGTCATGGACTCACCAGAGATAAGGCGGGGTGATACAGCAGCCTTTGAGAAGTTTGCTTTGCATGTTCAGTCGTTAGTGGGCATGTTAAAGACCCTTGGCTCTGCTGGAGAGGTTGAACTGAGATGCGGCTCACACGTTGCACGGCTGCTCACGAAACTTCCGCCAGAGTTGAGGGCAAATTTCCGACGTCAGATGTTCCATCGACCTGGCTCTACTCATACCCTGCTTGACTTAGCAGAGTGGCTCCAGTATGAGTCGTGGTGTCAAAGTTATGACGCCCCATCCGACACCCGAGTCCAAGGGTCACTGAGCCACAAAGCTGAGAAGCGACCCAGTAGATCAGCGGCTACTGTGCTGCATGGGGCAGAGAGCTCTGGAGGTAGTAAGGCCACAAAGCAAGATGGTCAGGGTTCCTCAGATTTCAAAAGGAGAGGCAAGATAATGCATCACTGCCCATATTGTGAGAGTTTAGAACATTTTCTGAATAAGTGCCCTGGCATTCAGAAGCTCACAAGGGAGGAAGTCATAGAGTGGATCAAGGTGAATAAAAGATGCTGGAGATGTGGGAGGTCCCACCAAGCTGCACAGTGCGACCTCAAAAGACTCTGTGACCTGTGCCAAGGAAAGCACTTGAGAGTTCTCCATAGTGTGAACACCCGTCCCGCTGCAGAGCCTCCCAAAGTAGAAAGTTGTCTAGTGAACAGCAGTACCGAGGTTCTTTACCTGGATCGGCCATCAACTTCCACTCGTGTCCTATTAAAGGTTGTGAGAGTGCTTCTTTGGAACAAGGACCGTACTCTTGACACCTACGCGGTATTAGATGATGGATCGGAACGCACGATGCTCCTTCCAGAAGCTGTTGACCGACTTGGTTTGCAAGGTAGACAAGAGGATCTTGTCCTTCGCACAATACGACAGGATGTCCAAACACTGAAGGGATCATCCGTCTCATTCTGCATATCACCCCTTGCACATCCCAGAAGAAGCTTTCAGGTTGCAGAGGCGTTTACTTCACAGCGCCTCAGTCTGGCGGATCACTCATACCCCATCTGCATTTTGAAGAGGAAATATAAGCATCTGGCAGACCTCCCTATTGAACCATTCGAGCATGTCAAGCCACTTGTATTGATAGGAGCTGATCACCCCCATCTGCTCACTCCAGTCGAGCCAGTGAGGTTAGGCCCTCCAGGAGGACCGGCAGCTATTCGTACAAGACTGGGTTGGATGCTTCAGGGGCCGACTCACCTCATCCAGTGGATAGCATGCGCACAACAGTGCCTCCTTACCAGTGTTTCACCGCAGACAACAGAGTTGATGAGGAATGTTGAGAAACTCTGGCAGATGGATGTGCTGCCTTTTCAGAGTGACAAGATGGCAGTGAGATCGAAGCAAGAAAAGGAGGCAATAGAGCACCTGGAGGTAAAGACAAGGAGGGTAGAGGTTGACGGCATCTTTCGGTATGCTACTCCGTTGCTACGGAAACAGGACATGCCCCTGTTCCAGGCATCCAAAGAGGCGGTTCTACCGAGCTTGAGGAGTACAGAGAAGAGATTGGCTAAGGACCCTCAACGTGCCAGAGCTTACTGTGAGGCAATCAACCAGCTGGTACAATCAGGAGCTGTCAAGAAGTTGGGCCCAGATGAGATCTCAATGACTGGTGAATCATGGTACATACCTCATCACCTAGTTAGCCATAATAGGAAGAATCGGCTTGTTTTCAACTGTTCCTTTCAGTTTCGTGGACTGAATCTGAATGATGCCCTTCTTCCAGGACCGACCTTGGGCTCATCTCTTCTTGGTGTCCTGCTGCGCTTTAGGCAACAAGCCGTTGCAATTAGTGGAGATATCAGGGGTATGTTCCACCAAGTCCAGCTTCTGCCAGAAGACCGGCCACTTCTCAGGTTTGTGTGGAGAGATATGAAGCGAGAGGATCCCCCTGATACCTTCGAAAGGCAAGTTCTGCCTTTTGGCACCACCTGCTCACCTTGTTGTGCCACCTTTGCTCTTCAACGGCATGCTAGAGATCACAGTGTTCCAGGGGATGGTGTCAGAGACTCTGTAGAGCGCTGTTTCTACGTTGATAATTGCCTTCAGAGCGTGCCAACTGCAGCTGAAGCCAGAGGATTGGTCGACAAACTCAGGGAGATTCTGGCATCGGGTGGATTTGAGATCCGTCAGTGGGCATGTAACATCCCAAGTGCCATCGGACATCTGCCAAAGGAAGCAAGGTCGGACAGTATGGAGCGCTGGCTCTCACATGATGACACAGGTCTGTCCGAATCAACTCTTGGACTTAGTTGGCATTGGGAGTCAGACATCTTGGGGTATAAGAGCCGCCCACTGGATTATGGCATACTGACTATGCGCAACGTGTATAAAGTTCTAGCTCGGCAGTATGACCCTCTGGGTTTCATATTACCCTACACAACCCACGCCAAGTTGCTTGTCCAAAGCATGTGGGATAAGCACCGTCACTGGGACGACCCCCTCCTCCCTCAGGAGCTCCAGTTAGCTTGGAAAGAGTGGGAAGACGAACTCCATCTGTTGCCTCGCATAACCTTACCTCGATCTTATGTTCCAGCTCACGTGGGTCAAACGGTTGTCTCTAGACAGATCCACATATTCAGCGATGCGTCAGAGAAAGCCTATGGCTCTGTTTCTTACCTGCGGACCGAGGATGCCCAAGGCCAAGTCTACCTGTCATTCCTGGCAGCGAGATCAAGAGTCGCTCCCCGGCGACGACACTCCATTCCACGTCTAGAGCTCTGCGGTGCCCTAACAGCAGCCCAACTGGCAAAGATGTTGGAAGGGGAGCTGACCTTGAAGATTGATGAGACTATACTTTGGAGTGATTCAACCACGGTGCTTACCTGGCTGCAGTCGGAGTCGTGCCGTTTTAAAGTATTTGTGGGCACCCGTGTAGCTGAAATTCAGGAGCTCACAGAACCCAGCGCCTGGCGTTATGTGGACTCCTCGCTGAATCCAGCCGATGATGTCACGCGGGGTAAGACTCTTGGGGAGCTCGCTGTGCCTAATCGCTGGAGCCAAGGGCCCCCTTCCTCCTTAAGGGACCCAACGAATGGCCATCTCAATTACCTAGGCTGCCTGATTCAGATTTGTCAGAGTACAGGAAGTCAGTTTCCTGCGGTATTGTGACTAACAGTGACTGGCCATGTTCTCTACAAAGTGGCCAACACACTTGGAAGGATCTGGTTGAGGCTACGGTGCGTGAGCTTCACGGGGCGGCTGGACTAGGTAGCGCTGTTACTGCTTCAGATTACCATCAAGCAGAAATGATAATCTACAAGAGAATCCAGCAAGACTGCTTCCCAGAAGAACTGCACCACCTCAAGAAGGGCAAGTCAGTATCAAATAGTAGTCGCCTACTTACCTTGTCCCCAGAGTTAGACCCTAAGGAGGTGATCATACGTGTTGGTGGTAGATTGCGGCGGGCTGAAGCGCTCGATTCTGCTTTTAAACACCCGATCGTCTTGGATCCTAGTCATCCAGCCACCAAGCTACTTATACAGGACTATGACACTCGTCTCTGTCACCCTGGACCTGAACGGGTATACGCAGAAATGCGTCGCACTTTCTGGATCCTGCGTGGGAGAGAGGCAATTCGTCATATGCAACATCTCTGTAAGGAGTGTAGAAGATGGAAGGCCAAGCCATCGGTGCCCAAGATGTCAGACTTACCCGTGGCCCGTCTGCGTCTATATAAGCCAGCCTTCTATTCCACGGGTGTGGACTGTTTTGGGCCTTTCCAGGTTAAGTTGGGACGCCGCTCTGAGAAGAGATGGGGCATTATTTACAAATGTCTCACCACACGAGCGGTGCACCTGGACCTCTTACACAGCTTGGATTCAGACTCGTTTCTAATGAGCCTCAGGAGATTCATTGCCCGTAGAGGTACGCCAGCTGAACTCTACTCGGATCAGGGCACAAATTTCAAGGCAGGCGAGAAAGAGCTTCGTGAGACATTTGACGATCTATCCTCAGAGCTTCAGAAACTTCTAGCGAAGCAGAAGATTGCCTTCCACTTCAACCCCCCGCCAGCACCCCATTTCGGTGGGGCATGGGAACGAGAGATAAGATCGGTCAAATCTGCTTTGTATACAGTTATAGGAGCTCAGCCGGTCTCCGAAGAAGTACTCCGTACCGTCTTGTTGGAAGTCGAGGCGATACTGAACACAAAGCCATTGGGATATACCTCAGCCAATATAGCAGATCTGGATGCAATCACTCCGAACATCCTCTTGATGGGGCGGCTGGATGGTGCTTTGCCCCAGGTGGTATACAACAAGAGTGAAGGCTTGAGCAGGAGGAGATGGAGGCACTGTCAGGTCTTGGCAGACCACTTCTGGTCTAGGTTTATCAGGTATTACTTGCCCACCCTGCAGCCTCGACAGAAGTGGCATACCACCAATGTGGATCTTGCGGTCAACTCTGTTGTTCTGATGATGGACCCACAGCTTCCCAGGGCTCTTTGGCCAGTCGGCAGAGTGACTAAGGTACATCAGAGCGCTGATGGTCGTGTAAGGTCAGCAGATGTCCGGGTTAAGGACAAAGTCTACTCCAGACCAGTTGCTCGTCTCATCGCCCTCCCAGCTATCCCAGATTTGTAACGGATTCCGTCGTAGTGCCTACAGAAGTGAAGTGAAGCAGAAGTAGTGAGCCTTTCTCAGGAGCAAATTGAATGCAATTTGGGGGCGGCTGTGTGAAAGTCTCACTAATGACACTGATTTACGACGTGGATGGATAAGAGCGCTCTCTTCCTGGTTGCGGGGACTTTTATTTTGACGGAACGCAGCTCATACAGTGGAGTGCTTCAGAGTGCGCGCGCGCCCCGATCCAGTCTTGCATCAGCCGTCATCTTCAGAGAGAACGAGCCGTGAAATTCCCTGACTAAATGCAGTTTTGATCTTTATGTTCCTTGAGTGTTTAAAGTAGTGTGCGTCCAGAAAGAAAACCACACATTCATATGCTGACACTTCTAAGGACATAAAGCAAAGCCCATTAGGATCTGGCTTCTCCTCTTCACCTGCTTGCATAAATAAATTGGTTAAACTGGATTCCTTCTCCGATTTTGGTGTTCTTACCGGCACACCCGGACCAGCTTCACCTCATTAGCAACAGCTAGCACCTTACAGTCCTTAGCCCCTAAGCTACACACACACACACACACACACACACACGTTACACACACACACACACACACACACACACACACACACACACACACACACACACACACACACACACACACACATCACACAGTGATCAAGAAGAGCTCCAGCACTGAAGGAAAGTCCAAACTGAGACTCAAACTTCTCTTCTTCTCCAAACTCACCTTATGAGACGCCACAGCCTCTATCAGTGCCTGAAGATCTTTCTCTCTCTGCTGGATTCTCTTCTGGATGTTTCTCTGTTTCTCCTCCAAATGTCTCTGCAGAAAACAGAAATATGATTAAATTTACACCATTCAAATGTTTGGGGTTGGATCATTCAAGAGATCCAGTATGAAGCAGTACCTGTTCCTCTGTCCTCGCTGCTGCAGTTGATACAGTGTCATGATTTCTGTGTTCATCCACCAAACACAGCATACAGATACACCGCTGGTCGGTACGGCAGTAAATCTCCAGCATTTTACCATGTCGAGGGCAGATCATCTCCTGCAGTCGTCCAGTGGCGTCCATCAGATTGTGTCTATTACCTCTGAAGAGACTCTCATGCTGTTCAAGGTGATTTTGACAGTAAGAGCTTAGACACTCCAGACACGACTTCACTGCTTTCTGTTTATTTCCAGTGCAGGAGTCGCACTGCACATCTCCAGATCCAGTGTGAGGGACCGCAGGAGCAGCAGTTTGGAGTCTCGTAGCCTTGAGTTTCTCCACCATTTCAGCGATCACCACATTCTTGCCTAAAACAGGTCTTGGTGTGAAGGTCTGTTTGCATAAAGGACATCTGTAGACTCCCTTCTGATCCTCCAGATTCCAGCAATCTGTGATGCAGTTCATACAGTAACTGTGTCCACAGGGAATCGCCACTGGATCCTTCAGGAGATCCAGACACACTGAACAAATGAACTGATCCTGATCCACTAAAATATTTGCTTCTGCCATTTCACTAAAACATGCAGACAAAAAGAGCATTTAGTTTATGCAATGTTTGTGTTCCTTTAATTTAAAGGATTACAGCAGGTCTCAGTGTGACCACTCATTCTTTTCACTTGATCAAATCTAAAAAAAAAAACTAGCAAGTTCTCAGTCACTGTCAATCCATCAAGTGAAAATGAAAAATCTGTGTTGGCTAAGTCCTATAAAAAAAAAAAAATTAATAAAAAAAAACATTCTGAGCTGGCATTTAGGTGTCTTACATATTTAAGAAACATATTGAGTGGAGTAAAGTTTGGATGACACCTCATAAGTAGGCTATTGCATTACAAACAAAGTAAAAGAGGTTTCATATAAAATTTTCCATCGAATTTACCCAGTTAAGTCACTTGTGGTACAGCGTTTTAAAGTGAACATTGAAGATATTTGTGCTTTTTGTAAAATTACCCCTGAGACTATTAAGCATTTATTTTGGGAGTGTCCAAAGACCCAAATGTTTTGGAAGGAACTTAGTAATTACTTGCAAAGTAAAGTTAGGATTCTTGTTAACTTTGAAGAAATTGATGTTATGTTAAGATGTTTTTCATTTGAGGGTGATAAAAATCTTTTGTTTATATTTGATTTAATTGTTATAATTTCCCGTTACTATATTCATAAGGTCAAATGGAATGGAAAGATACCAAATTTTGAACATTTTAAAATTGATGTTAAGATATATTTAGAAACTATATCCAAAAGTAAAAACCTGAAAGCTATGAAAACTACACAGCTGCAGTATAAGCTTTTTTTGTAAAAAGCCTCTTTTTTTAATTATTTATTTATTTATTCTCTACCCCTGACATGTATGGTTATGTGTACTCTTGTATGTAATATGTTTTGTTATTATTGTAATTCAATAATAAAAAAAAAATGTAGGTGTCTTACACAGACTGTTTATTTCTCCTCAGAGGTGGAATAAATTCATTTACACAGCAATTCCGACTGATAAAACCCGTTGGTATTGTAAATTCAAAATGCAAATATGCGGGAGAGCTTTAGAACCTAATGAAGTTAGCAGAAACATAGCCTACATTCGGTTTCATGTTTGTGTTTTCCCCAGTCACCACATAAAATATCTTTACATGAGCGGCGCATGCATGAGGTCTTTAAATGCAGCTTTTAATGCTTTAATTAGTAAAGAAAAATAACAGTATAATGTAATAGGTCTACTGTAAAACGAAACATTTTGAGTTTACTTAGGCTACATTGTATTCACAATCGAATCATATTTTTCTGTTTACTTCCGCTTTGTTCGATTCTGAAAAACAGCGCGTTCGGCGTGGATTTCTGCGAGCGTTTGTGTTTTGTTGGACTTTAGTTTAATAATTTACAAACGATCAGTCGATCAATCTATTTGCTGCGTTGTGAAGCGCTAACGGCGAAATAAGCCATAAAGTCGATGAAGAGGTTGTGAAGTCGGACACTTTCTGTTTCCCGTATAGATGATTTACACGAAATGAAAGTCACACGGTTCTTATTCAAGCAAAACCAAAAACTTGCTAATACCTCATATTTTATTACACCTGATGTTTTTCCATAATGTGATTTGTCATCTTCTGTTGTATTTTCTGGACTATACAAATGTTTGCAGGATGTTTGTGAGCTGATGCATGCCAGATATTGTCATGTAATCACATAAAGAGCAAGAAAACATATGATGATGAGAAACCTGATAGCCTTACCACATTAGATGTTACATGAATATGAATCATGAATTTGATTCTACCTGTATTAAGAAAGTGTGTGCAGAGTATGCAGAATTGAAGGTGTTAGGGTAAAAATGAATCGTTTAATGGTTGTTTTAGCATCATCATAAAAAAAAAAAAACCTTAACATGAAGGAGCCTATATACAACATTACAATAAACCCTTTTAGAAGAAACTATTTTAAATGTGTAAACATATGCAAAAGTATATTTTTTTCTACAGATAATAGTGCACTAAAACCAGCCTGAAAAATCTCAAATATGTTCACGATCTAGAAGTAGCAGAAGCATTGAGCTTTTTTAGAAACTGACAAATCCTGTTGGTTGAGAAGTCAGACATGTCTTTAACTGTGATCAGAGAAAACTCACACAATGTTACATTAATGCCGAAACGAAACCATTTCTTTTAAAAAACAAAAGACAAATAACAAAAGAGAAATGACAGATTTGTGTTTTATGAACATCAAGGAAAATACAACACTTTTGATACACAGGCTACCTCAAATTTGAAAACCCTTTGAAAATACTAGCATACTAGCTCATTCAGTATTGGTATTTCTGATTAGAAAATACACCTCATCACATCATTATTCATTATTCAAATAACAAAGCCCCTAAAATCTGGATTATTAAATTGGTTAGACAGTTTCACAGATGAATGATCATCTAATCCAATCATGGCGTAGAGCGGCTGAGTGAATGTGGCCTGGACTCTGTGGATGAGGCTCATTGTGTCTGAGACGCTGTAGAAGGACAAAATCCCTGCGCCGTGATCCACATACACTCCTATTCTACTGCTGATGGGCACTACAGGGAGAACAGTCTCAATGTTATTGTGCCAGAATGAACAGTAGTCTGGAGAACAGTATAATCTCCAGGATTGATTATTACGTCCAGCATCAATCTCAGGGTCCTCGCCCTTCCTCCTGATGCTCTTATACGCCACTGATATATCCACTCCCAACCTCCCATCTCCACTCCACTCCACCTCCCAGTAACAGCGTCCAGTCAGACTCTCTTTACACAACGCCATGGCCCAACAATCAAATCTGTCTGGATGATCAGGATACGGCTGATGTTTGTCAGAGACAGTGATCACTGTGTTTCCCTCAGACAGACGGAGCCAATGATTCACTGAGTTCAGATCCAGAGTCAACAGACGGAAATCTGATTGAGAGAAAAACCTCACAATTATCATGTGTTTCGAAAAGTTGTACCTCTAATGGAAAAATCATAAACAAAACCTCAATATTTAATTATTAAAAAAATATAACTTAAAGAAAAAAAAACAGATTTACATTGTGAGCATGATGAACATCACTGTATGTGTGTGAATGTTGTTTCTGAATCACTGTCATTGTGATTTTTGTGTGGATTGCTTAGGACTCTGTCTAGTATCTGACTTGAAAGCTGCACTGATCACTCGTCTGATATTTGTCTCAATCCTGTGACCAGCAACTGACCAATCCTGCCTAAATTTAGCGCTACTCTAATGAATCAGCGCTTGCTCAGCCCAAAAAAGCTCTATATGATGGATGGCCACAGGCCACTACAGGGTGAAATGTGAATTACTGGCATTATCATCTTTGCTGATTCATGTGAGTGTAATTCAGATGATAGATTTTTTTAAAGAAATGTAAAAATGAATTGTGTATGAATTGTAAGGTGCCTGTTTTCGAGTCATTATGATCATTCGTGACAGTTGGAGTTGCAGATGACAAATGCTGCAAATTAATGTAAAAACGAATTTAACAGCAAAGATGTGAAAACAAACCAGACTATACAAGGTGTAACATCAGTCGCGGCAGAAAGTTTGAGCGCTTATATGCAATCTCTGACTCAAACATGCATGCTCTAGTATCTTTTTTTAGATCTACAAAGATATGTTAATAGAGATATGTATGTATGAATGAAGGTTTATACAGAGATAACACATAACAGTTTGACCTTCAGTAATACTGTAGCACTGTGTCTTCATGCTGTTGCTAAATAATTAGTGATTTGCATTACAACAAAAGCTAAGAAGAAAACAACTGTAAACTAATATTACTACTATACATTTTTTTTCAGTCAGTGTCAAATGCATCTAATCCATAATGAATGTTTGTTTATGATTTTCATAATTGATTTATCAATTGGTTGCAGCCAATGCATTTAAAAAAACACAAAAAGTAAGCACAGTTTTGTACTATTAATTTCGCATAAAACTCTTCTGGGATCCACTGCTGCTTCAATGTATATCTAATGAGGATTATAATCAAGGTATTAATCAATAGTTTTCCTTCTAATTATCAAATGAGTTGAATGACTTCTCTGGAGATTTTACTTAGTTATAGAAGTTACCAGTGTGATTACAGAAATCATTCTTTTCATGTATTCTCTAATGTCTGTATTAAATATCTGAGAAGTGACTGAAGGATCTGGCCAATGCCAGGATTGCAGTAACAGAGCTTGCTCATTTAGCCCGGCTTCCAGAAATGAAGTATGGACTTCTTTAACATGTGTCACTACATCAATCTTCTTTTCTAGGGTACCCTAACAACTATGGTCACAGATGTCACTGAAGTCTATATCATTTGGGAATTACCCTTCTTTCGAATATCTGGGTATTGTGTTGAAAGGTGCTCCACGCATTTTACTTATCATTATTTACAGGCCTCCAAAATACTCTCCAGCCTTCGCTGAGGACTTTACAGAACTGTTATCAACAATTACCTCAGAGTTTGACTGTTTTGCCATTGCTGGAGATTTTAACATCCACATAGATAATGCAGAGAACAATATGGCAAAAGAAATCAAAACTGTTTTAAAAACTTTTGATCTGACTCAGCATGTACATGGACCCACACACAATCGTGGACACACTCTAGATTTACTTATCAGTAAGGGTCTAAACATTTCATTGATTGTTATTAAGGATGTAGCACTGTCTGATAATTTCAGTATTTTCTTTGATATATTGATCTCTCCTGCCACTGAAGCGAGATCTGTGTCTGTCAAGAAGAGATGCTTAAATGAAAACACTAGTGTACTATTTATGAAGGCTATATCTTTAACACCAAGCATATCTGCAGACTCTGTTGATTTTCTCCTTGATTCTTTTAACTCAAAAGTTAAAGGTGTAATTGATGATATTGCTCCTGTTAAAGTCAGGAAGAAGAGTGGCAGACAAAAAGCACATTGGAGAAACTCAACAGCAGTGCAAAATATGAAAAGACAATGCAGAAAAGCAGAGCGCATGTGGCGGAAGACAAAACTTGTAGTCCATTATAACATCTACAAAGACAGCCTTCATGCTTTCAATATGGAACTAGGCAAAGCTAGACAGACTTTCTTCTCAAATATTATAAACAGCAATTTAAACAACACACGCACTCTTTTTGCTACTGTAGAGAGACTGACAAACCCCCCAAGCCAGATTCCCAGTGAAATGCTCTCAGACAACAAGTGCAGTGAGTTTGCCTCTTTCTTCTCTGAGAAAATCAATAATATCAGAAAGGTGATCAGCACATCCTTGAGTTGCTCTGGGGTCAGACAGATCAAACCACCTGAGAAAGTAGTTACTATGTCTGATTTCAAAGAAATCGATGGAAAAATTTTGGAAGAAACTGTACAGCACCTTAAAACATCAACCTGTGCCCTTGACACACTCCCCACATCATTTTTCAAAAGTGTGTTAAACAGTCTAGAAGCACATCTTCTAGAAGTGGTAAATGCTTCACTTCTCTCTGGGAGTTTTCCAAACTCCCTGAAAACTGCAGTTGTCAAGCCCCTCCTGAAAAAGAGCAATCTGGATAAGACCATATTAAGCAACTATAGACCGATCTCAAATCTTCCTTTCATAGGCAAGATCATTGAAAAAGTTGTCTTCAATCAGCTGAACAAATTCTTGAGCTTGAATGAATCCTTTGACAATTTTCAGTCTGGTTTCCGACCGCACCACAGCACAGAGACAGCGCTCATAAAGATAATAAACGATATTCGCTTAAATACTGATTCAGGCAAATTATCAGTGCTGGTGCTACTCGACCTCAGTGCTGCATTTGACACTGTCGATCATAACATACTTCTTGACAGGCTGGAAAACTGGGTGGGGCTTTCTGGGTTAGTACTAAAACGGTTCAGGTCATACTTAGATGGGAGAGGTTATTATGTGAGTATAGGAGACCATAAGTCTGAGTGGACATCCATGACATGTGGAGTCCCTCAAGGCTCAATTCTTGCACCACTCCTGTTCAACCTGTATATGCTCCCAATGAGCCAAATAATGAGAAAGAACCAAATCTCTTACCACAGCTATGCAGACGACACACAGCTCTACTTAGCCCTATCGCCTAACGACTACAGCCCCATTGACTCCCTGTGCCAATGCATTGATGAAGTCAACAGTTGGATGTGCCAAAACTTTCTTCAGTTAAACAAAGACAAAACTGAAGTCATTTCGTTTGGAAACAAAGATGAAGTTCTCAAGGTGAATGCATACCTTCACTCTAGGGGTCAAACAACTAAACATCAAGTCAGGAATCTTGGTGTGACACTAGAGTCAGACCTTAGTTTCATTAGTCATGTCAAAGCTATAACTAAATCAGCATACTATCATCTGAAAAATATTGCAAGAATTAGATGCTTTGTTTCCAGACAAGACTTAGAGAAACTTGTTCATGCTTTCATCACCAGCAGGGTGGATTACTGTAATGGACTCCTCACTGGCCTTCCCAAAAAGACCATAAGACAGTTGCAGCTCATACAGAACGCTGCCGCCAGGATTCTGAGCAGAACCAGAAAATATGAACACATCACACCAGTCCTCAGGTCTTTACACTGGCTCCCAGTTAAATTTAGGATTGATTTTAAAGTATTATTACTGGTAATAAATATATAAATCATTCAATGGCCTAGGACCTCAATACATTGCAGATATGCTCACTGAACATAAACCCAACAGATCACTCAGATCATTAGGATCATATCAGCTAGAAATACCAAGGGTTCACTCTAAGCATGGCGAGTCCGCTTTTAGCTATTATGCCAGCCGCAGCTGGAACCAGCTTCCAGAAGAGATCAGACGTGCTCCTACTGTAGTCACATTCAAATCCAGACTCAAAACACTTCTGTTTAACTATGCATTTACTGAATGAGCACTGTGCCAATGCTCGTCCGACTGTTTGTACTGTGTTTTATTTTATTTTTCGAAACTGTTTTAATTATTCTTATTTCTTTTATTATTTTAATTTCTTCTATGTAAAGCACTTTGAATTGCCATTGTGTATGAAATGTGCTATATGGGCCATTCTACAGAATTGGTGCAAACTGCTGTCCCTCATCCAAAAAACACATTTGAAAAGCATTTAATTATTAAAATCTTAGATGTTTACTAAGATCCTTCAATTATCTATTGAAACCCACAATAATATTTAAGATATCAGTAAGCTTTACATATATAAAATCATTATTTATGGGCTACTTTCAATTAGGAGGTGGCTGTCCCAAACCCTAACCCCTAAATTTCAACTTGTGAAAATTATATTGAAAAAAATTTTGCAAATTTTTCCATTCTTGTTTTAAAAAATATATTTTTGTTTTCTTTTAAAAAATGAAGTTAAAAAAAATATTTATTTTATTTTTTATTTTTAAATCATGAAACTTTATCTAAAAAAACTTGTCCCGCATTTTCATGTCACTACCAAAACAGTGAATGTTGTAGTCCATTGGCTGAGACTGATTTTAACCACAGCCCTACATTTTTGATCAGGAAATATTCCTGTGTCCCTCTCTCTCATGTGCTATATGGTGAGTAGATTGATCCCCACATTTTGAAGTAAATGTGTTCTAAAGTCTAAAAATCTGTGTTGTAACTTTAAGGAATGTCACTACCAAACTCATTTTTTCTGCTATTGAGAAATTTTTTTTGGATGTTATTCCATAAAATTTAGTTGTTATATGTGTTCAACTGTTCTGACCAGTGATTGCTAACCATGTGCTGATTAGCATCTTCGAGCTAGGCTCAAAAGTATCTAAAATTGTCACTACCAAAACAGTCACAACCGTAACATGTCTTGAAGTTTCGGTTGTGACATTATTGTTTTGGTAGTGACAAAAGGGAACACATAATCCTTTATTTGGAGGAATAAACTACATTTTAGTACAGTTATGCAAATAATTACTACTGTAGTATGTTTTAGTAGTGTTTTAGTATGCAAGATTCTGTTAAAATTCTGTAATGTGATGAGGTTACAATTACTTAAGGTTGCAGTCCATGATACTAGCTTAGGTGTAAGGTTGTTGTCAGTAATGTTAATTTCTATGATTAACTTGACAGGGAGAATGACAGAAAACACCAACATGAAAAAAAAAAAAAAAAAAAAAACTACAACAGAGAGACAGAGAGAATACAAATAAAGGTTGAGGGAAGACCCAGTGAAGTACGAGGAATACTTAAAGGATTAGTTCACTTTAAAAAAAACTTTTGCTGATAATTTACTCACCCCCATGTCATCCAAGATGTCCATGTCTTTCTTTCTTCAGTCGAAAAGAAATTAAAGTTTTTGATGAAAACATTCCATGATTTTTGTCAATATTATGGACTTCAATGGGCCCCAAACGGTTCAAGGTCCAAATGACAGTTTCAGTGCAGCTTCAAAGGGCTTTAAACGATACCAGACGATGAATAAGGTTCTTATCTAGCGAAACGATCGGTCATTTCAAAAATAAATAAAAAAGTTTAAGTTTTATAAGCACAAATGCTCGCCTTGCTCTGTTCTTCTTGCTTCTGTTTTCATCAAAAACCTTAATTTCTTTTTGACTGAAGAAAGAAAGACATGGACATCTTGGATGACATGGGGGTGAGTAAATTATCAGCAGAAGTTTTTTTAAAAGTGAACTAATCCTTTAAGGAAAGAAAGAGAAAGAAATAAGAAACAAAGGGAAGGGAAGAAGGAAAGTTGAAGAGTATCAGTGAATTATCTGACAGGGAGCAAAGACAGGTCAGAAAAGCATGGAGGAAAAGACAGAAAAGACACAGGATGATGGTGAAAAGACAAAAAGAGGTGGAGACATTTTGCAGGGCTTCCACATCACCTAGCACTTCCAGTGAGGGTGATCAGACACCAGTACACACACACACACACACACACACACACACACACACACACACACACACACACACACACACACACACACACACACACACACACACTTCAGTGGTTCTGGAGATTTATCTGAATGAGGAAAATTATTCTGAAATTAATGTTTTATGTAAACACACACACACACACAGTTCAGTGGTTCTGGAGATTTATCTGAATGACTCAAACAAAATGTTGAAAATGTGAAAATAAAACAAAGTGGTTCTGAAACAGTCTACATTGTAAGTTGTTGTTGTTTTTTAGGAAGAAAAATCTAGGAGCATACCTCTTCTCACTTGCACCTCAAGACCCAAAGTATAGAATAGCTCTAGGTGTGCTTATAAGATCTTTACTGTCAGATGTGTGTCTGCTATATGTACTGACTGCATATGTGCATCATAGTTATTTATTTATATTAACATAAAATGTGGACAGTCTGATTCAGCCATGGCAAACTAAGTATTGTGGTCACTACCAAAACATTACTGTCACTACCAAAAATGTGAAGTCACTACCGTAACATGGGATGTTTTGTCAAAAATAAAGTATATTGAATTATCAACTAAGATGTTATGATAGTGTTTGGTTCAATGCATATTCAAACTAATGAATCCTTAACTTTGAAATCAGTATGATAAATTTTATGCCTTCTACAAAGAAAGATTGGGTTCAAAATACAACAAATCTCATAAATTACATTTAAAATATTATTAAAATTATAACCTTTATTGATTTAACCTGTAAAAATATTTTTTTTAAATAGAAAAAATATATATTTATAAGGTAGATGTAAACAAAATCTTAATAGGTCATTATAAGCCTTCTTAATAAATTATTTAATATTGTGTTTCGGTAGTGACAAATTTGGGGAGAAGGAAAATATTCCAGGATTTTCTAAAAATACAATATGAGAATTAACTGCACAAATACTAGAAAAGCGTACCTTGGATATTATACAATTTACATACATGCAAAATTTGTGTAAAAAAACAAAAAAATTTCAAGATGTTTCCAACTCTGACTTTGCACCAATTCTGTAGAATGGCCCATATAAATAAACTTGCCTTGCCTTGCCTTGCCTATAGTTTAAGGGACCATTTCTTTGTTAAAGCCTTACTTTCCAATTAGATTAATAGTGTCCTCTCCATAAGAGAAATAACGTATTATCTGGATGTTTTGGGAAGAGTCTCCTGTTTATAGTTAGAGCCCGGCCAAATCCAATCTTGAAGAAGCTGTGTGTCGGTGTGTGTGTGTGTGTGTGTGTTAGTATTCTTGGTTACAGGTTAAGGAACAAGTGGCATTATTGGAGATTGAGTGACTTGTTTTCTTCGACATGTTGGCGACTAGAAACGCAGCAGATCTGCGACCTGGAAGGTCACGACGTGCCTAACTTCAGGGTCTGAGTGTAACCCGCATAATCGATGGAGATATGCTTCAGTCAATTTAATTTACTATGTTTATCTATTTCTTTGCCAATGAGAATCATTCAACCTGAAGCAATGACGTAGCTTAGACCTTGGAAATGGTATAACTGCTGTGATCTTTGTAACTGTAAGAGGGGCGGCCTGCAAACTCCTGTGCGAGTCTTGAAGCTGACTTCTGCTAATGAAACTGCAAACTATCTTCAGTCAAACTTTTCTTTCATTTATTATAATTCTGACTCTGACTTCTGACTCCTGGTCTAAATTAATCATATATGGTCCATGGGTCTTTAATTGTAAATCCCCTAACAGTGTGTTTTAATAGTAACTCACATTGTAGAAACTCCTTTCTGGTCTGATAGTCAGGAGACTGAATGACCTGGATGCTTTTCACTATGGAAACAAAACACATCAGTAGTTTAATTATCATGTCAAGATGAAATGAAATATACATCTATCTATATATTTAATTAAACTAATTTCTGAGAATAAATGACTATGGTTAGAAGTAGTTTAAATGTTATATTTCAATTGAGCAATCGCAATTATTTGACTTTTTAAAATGTCTTGTAAACACATTATTGCGAAACTGGACTAACAGATCTGGATAATGCGATTGTAGGTCGGCTTCGTCCAGCATATACTTGTTTATTGGACTCAGCGATGTCCTCATGCTCCAAAGACAAAGACGTGTGTGAAAGATTTACAATCAAGGAATTTTACTCAGTCAGACATATTAAAAATACAGCATGACTATACAAAACCTGCAGTAGCTCAATTGTTGATCAAGTAAGTAAAACCTATAAAAGTACCTCTTCCAGATATCTTTTGTGTCTCCTCACTGCAGAACTGCTGCAGTTTGTCTCTGAGTTGAGAGACAGATTTCACTACATCATCAAAAAGCAGATGAGAACCACCAGTGATGCCGTCTGTAGATCCAGGAACAGAGACAGAAGACATACTCTACAGACACAAAGACAAAAACACAAACTACCTGTAATTCCAGAAGCTTGTTAAAGTCCTCAGTGTTTGAGAAGATCTCTGTTACCTGGAGGAAATGAACATGATCCTGTGTGTGTGAAAGCTTCTTCAGCTCAGCGTCTCTCCTCCTCAGATCATCGATCTCCTGCTTCAGTCGCTCCAGTCGTTCTTCAGCTCGACTCACTGCAGATCTTTCCTGATCTCTGATCAGCTGTGTCACCTCAGAGCGACGTATCTCAATGGAGTGGATGAGCTCAGTGAAGATCCTCTCACTGTCCTCCACTGCCGTCTGTGCAGAGCGCTGTTACACACACACACATCACACACACACATCACACAGTGATCAAGAAGAGCTCCAGCACTGAAGGAAAGTCCAAACTGAGACTCAAACTTCTCTTCTTCTCCAAACTCACCTTATGAGACGCCACAACCTCTATCAGTGCCTGAAGATCTTTCTCTCTCTGCTGGATTCTCTTCTGGATGTTTCTCTGTTTCTTCTCCAAATGTCTCTGCAGAAAACAGAAATATGATTAAATTTACACCATTCAAATGTTCGGGGTTGGATCACTCATGGGATCCAGTATGAAGCAGTACCTGTTCCTCTGTCCTCGCTGCTGCAGTTGATACAGTGTCATGATTTCTGTGTTCATCCACCAAACACAGCACACAGATACACCGCTGGTCGGTACGGCAGTAAATCTCCAGCATTTTACCATGTTGAGGGCAGATCATCTCCTGCAGTCGTCCAGTGGCGTCCATCAGATTGTGTCTATTACCTCTGAAGAGACTCTCATGCTGTTCAAGGTGATTTTGACAGTAAGAGCTTAGACACTCCTGACACGACTTCACTGCTTTCTGTTTATTTCCAGTGCAGGAGTCGCACTGCACATCTCCAGAACCAGTGTGAGGAACTGCAGGACCAGGAACAGGAGGAGGAACAGGAACAGATTGGAGTCTCATTGCCTTGAGCTTCTCCACCATTTCAGCAAACACCACATTCTTACTTAAAACTGGTCTTGGTGTGAAGGTTTTCCTGCACTGAGGGCAGCTGTAGATTCCCTTCTGATCCTCCTGATCCCAGTAGTCTGAGATGCAGCTCATACAGTAACTGTGTCCGCAGGGAATCGTCACTGGATCCTTCAGGAGATCCAGACACACTGAACAGCAGAACTGGTCCTCAGCCCATGAGAAACTGGCTTCTGCCATTTCTCCTTTTAAACACACAAATACAGAGATGAAGCACACTTCAGTTTGACAGTCAAGTTCCTTCTTCTAGCTGAAGGGTTTATATCTCTTCCCGATTACATAACTAAGAAACAGGTGTTGTGTGACTTACTGCAACTATTTCATTTAAGTGTTTTTTTGACTACACTGACTATACTGTTTAGACGACAAAGTTGTCTAAAATACTCTGAACTGAATATGATTTAACTCTTTGCATTCTGATTTTGCTTTAATAGTACTAATTTATAAATCATGTTACGGCACAATATCATAACTGGATCATGATGAGACTGTGGAAAATCTGATGGCCAATATATCGACTAAATACACAATTTAAATGAATTTCAAATGTTTTAAAATAAATGTTAAAATTCTTTAAACGCAGTAGTCACAGTTTAGTTTGTTGAATAAAGCAAAGAACTACACACACTGGTTAATAAACTGAACTAAACACAGGTGAAAAACTAATCAGTAACTTCAGAAACCAATGAAAACATACAATCTTAGAAGAAAATATAGAACCTTAAAGGGTTCTGTCAGGCTTTTCTTATATAGGACCCATCATAAGATAATTTTACAGACTTAGTTTTAATTCATTAGTTTTGTATTTTATCAATAGAAAAAAAAATGAAATAACATTAAATATGAACATAAATAAGTATTATGCAATAATATAGGACATTTCTCCTTATATAGAACCTTTTTTTGCACGAAGAGTTCTTTAAATTTGAGTCAAGAACCCTGTTCTATATATAGAACCCCATTGTACATTTTTATACACAGGAAACAGGGAATAAACATGGGAAATTAAACTCAGTTATAAAAGGAACAGAAAAAACTTCAACATAAGAGTCTCTGAAGAGAAATAACCATAGCCGTGACAGCAATGATGAACATTCACAGTTTATCAAATCTATAAATATATACAAGTATCATACTTTTCTTTTACTTACTGTGTGGCCGATCATCATCTGAACTTCTGCCCACTGCAAAACACAACAGGAAAACACAAACTGTAAGTGAATCTGGTGAACATTATTAGGTGCACTACATGCGTTTGAAATTATCCAGAATGAAGTTATCTACATACACAAATGATTTAATTCATAAAGGCACTTTATTTATCTCTCCATCACCCACTTTTTCGTCTTCACTTTTGCTATAGAATGTTTACTACTCCACAATCCTGATTTCACACACACTAAAAAAAAAAAAAAAAAAAAGTACAAAAGCTGTCACGGGGGTGGTGCCTTTTCAAAAGGTACACTTTTGCAATACTTACTTAGGTACTTTTGTACACCCCTTGGTATTATGAACGATGTCCATAGACAAGGTAGACAATTAAGGAGTATGTTGCATGATTTCATGAAAGTATGATGTATTGCGACATCAGAAACGAAGAAAAACTAAATAATGACTGTTGTAACGCTTGACGTAAAGCAAGTCAAATTTGTAGTTTCTTATGTCTCATTCGAACTACAGAAACGCGACCCGGTTTGGGAAACTTGCATAGTGTGGTTATAGCAGATATAGGGCTGCAAAGCGAATCCAGAATCCACCCTGTTACGACTTGATGAACCACTGATAAGTTTTTGGAATCATTATTTTAAGGTGAAAAAAAAAATGTTCCTTGTGTTGCTAAGTGCCTTACTGTCAGGATGACGTAAGTTTGAGTCACACACTTATTTTATTCGATTTTATTTATTTATTTACAGCGACAGTGAAATCAACAGATCAGAGCTTATTTTTGTGTCCAATTGAAAAAAAAAAAAAAGAAGCTTATTAGATTATTTTCGGTTACCAGTCTCAATCTTTCTCTCAGATCCTCGTCGTCACTGAACGACGTGAACGAAGTGACGGACCTGAATAACTTGAGCCAGAACACTTTGCCGTTTTGATTTTTACCAAATGTAGCCTATAAACGAATTAAAATTATGCGACGCATGTATTATTACTTATTATTATTATTACTTCCTCGACATGCAAATCGTAAACAAGTGGCTTACATAAGTTACAGCCGAAATTTCTATTTTTACACTGCATGTCATTGCCTTAGATGGATTGTATTTGACTCTGATATACTGTATCATTAAATTTTTTCTATGCTAATGTATTATTTAGGCTATTTTGTTGTTAATCAGACCTTACCTGCACTGTGCGCCATTTTATGCTCAACAACTTTTATGAAACCGAAAGTAAAAAGGTGACGTCACGATGAAGCGAGCACCAACTCGCCTGATTGGAGGTTTTTCACAGATTCTGTCCAGCGAAAAGTTACCTAAAAAAGTTTAAACCTGACATTGACAGAAAACGTGATTTCTGTAATGCGCAAGATGAAACTTCACATTTGTTTTGTGACGAGGCCAACATTTTCAAAAGAGCTTTTGCAGGTATAGTATTGATTTTGTGCGCACTCATTTTTTCTTCATTTTGAAAATATGTTTTATTTGGTCTTGTTAATATGGAGAAAAACTTTAAATAAATAAAATGTACCTTTTAAATCTATTACTTCTCCAAGCGAAATTTCATATTCATAAATGTCCTAATCATATCACATTATTCATTTTTTTCCTTAAAGAATTTCACCAATACCTTAAAACGCTCTTTGTATCGAAGAATGCCAATGCAAGGAAAACAGGACTGAGGAGTAACAGGAGGACTGAGGAGGAAGAGGAGGAGCACTGAGGAGTAACAGGAGGAGGACTGAGGAGGAAGAGGAGGAGCACTGAGGAGTAACAGGAGGAGGACTGAGGAGGAACACCAGGAGGACTGAGGAGGAACAGCAGGAGCACTGAGGAGTAACAGGAGGAGGACTGAGGAGGAAGAGGAGGAGCACTGAGGAGGAAGAGGAGGAGCACTGAGGAGTAACAGGAGGAGGACTGAGGAGAAACACCAGGAGGACTGAGGAGTAACAGGAGGAGGAAGAGCAGGAGCACTGAGGAGTAACAGGAGGAGGACTGAGGAGGTACACCAGGAGGACTGAGGAGGAACAGGAGGAGGACTGAGGAGGAACAGCAGGAGCACTGAGGAGTAACAGGAGGAGGACTGAGGAGGAAGAGGAGGAGCACTGAGGAGGAAGAGGAGGAGCACTGAGGAGTAACAGGAGGAGGACTGAGGAGGAACACCAGGAGGACTGAGGAGGAACACCAGGAGGACTGAGGAGGAATAGGAGGAGGACTGAGGAGTAACAGGAGGAGGACTGTTTAAAAGGTTTACAACAATAGGTTTGCATCAAACGTCAAAAAACACTTTCATTTTTGAACATTAATTATCATCTCTCAGTTAGTAAATATGGCCTTTAATATATCTGTGATTAAGTGTTCAGTAGTAGTTTTTCTTGATTAGAAAATAAGCCACTTTACATCTTACTGATACTGATTCATCATGAGAAATGACAAAACAATCTGTAGATGTGTGAGTTAATTAGTGACACGACACAGTTTTCCTGTTGTTTCATTTTCTAATCCAATCATGGCGTAGAGAGTCTGAGTGAATGTGGCCTGGACTCTGTGGATGAGGCTCATTGTGTCTGAGACGCTGTAGAAGGACAAAATCCCTGCGCTGTGATCCACATACACTCCTATTCTACTGCTGGGCACTACAGGGAGAACAGTCTCAATGTTATTGTGACAGAATGAACAGTAGTCTGGAGAACAGTACAAACCCCACGACTGATTGTTTAGTCCAGCTGCACTTTCAGGACCTTCTCCCTTCCTGCTGATGCTCTTATACGCCACTGATATATCCACTCCCAACCTCCCATCTCCACTCCACTCCACCTCCCAGTAACAGCGTCCAGTCACACTCTCCACACACAATCAAATCTGTCTGGATGATCAGGATACGGCTGATACGTGTCAGCGAAAGTGATCACTGTGTTTCCCTCAGACAGACGGAGACCATGATTCACTGAGTTCAGATCCAGAGTCAACAGACGGAAATCTGATGACGATAAATGCATAATTGTTTATTGCTTGCATGCAAAGATCAATCTGAATGAATCCAATCCACATTCTGAAAGTTTGTAAACACAGGTTTCGTACAGGTTCTGTAAAATGAAATTCCAGGACTTTCAAGGACTCATTTTTTCAAGGACTACAATCAGAGATATCACCAAACAATATCTTTATCTTTCAAATTCTAAAAAAGGTAAAGGGGTCATGATATGGTTTTTGTTTTTGTTTTATTATGTTCCCTTAGGTGCAATTATAGTATTACTATAGTTTTTTGGAATATTATATATATATTTTTTTTTTTTTTTTTGAGTGATTTATGACCTTTTCCCACCCTGTTTCTCATCCTCTGATTCGAACAGTCTATTTTGGGGGTGTTTCCCCTTTAAGAGTTCAGTTTTAACACCCACTGTTATGATTGGCTAACGTCATTGGCTAAAAGTAGTTTTACGATGAAATACATTATGCCTCGTTTCCACTGAGCAGTACGGTACGGTACGGGACAGTACGGTAGCCTACGGTTCGGGTCTGTTAACCATGATCTGGCTAGCGTTTCCACTGCCAACAGTACCCTTACTTGATAGGCGTGGTGTTTCGATCAACGTCATTTTCGCGAGAAGAAGAACATATAAACTACAATGGATGACATGCAGCAGATCTTATTCTTGCTCCTCGACATGTTTGTCACAAGAAGACAAGCGCCGACATTAGGCTTTTCTCAATATCAAGTACGCAAAGTTTGTACTTGCCATGTGCGACTCCTACATGCAAATGGTACAGCGCGTTCTTAAAAGCGTCGCTGATACACCGATGTATCACAAAAAATGGAGATGACAAAATGCAAAATTGAATGAGAATTGAATGTGAAATCTCAACCTTATTTTTAAAGTTTGTGGATGGAAAGTGTGTTAATGTGCTGCGTTTGACCAACTAGAACAAAATTAAAAATTGCTCCACTGGCAAATTTTTCTATTTATTTTGTGAAAATTTGCATGAAACAAGTGAAAATTTGCATGAAACAAGTGAAAATTGTCTAAATACAAGTTACTTTTTAGTGTATGAGATTATTTTGAATAGAAAATAGACATTTGACTAGAAATATCATAAATATTCTTGGTAAAATTGAGTTTTTGCAGTGCATTGTTATTGGGCAAATGAAAAAACTTGGATTTTGTGGTGTAGAGCGTACTCAATACATTATAAAAATAATAATCAATCGCTTCTTTTTTTGGATAGAGTTCCAGAAGAGAGTTCTTCAGCTCCTTGTCGAAATCAAGGATACAATTCATGTTGCCACCTCATCTGCTGGAAAAAGTTATGAAGTGAAGCCGGCAAAGACTGAAGAAGAGCTTGAAGCTTTAGAGAATCGCTTGAAGGACAAGAATGAGGGAGCAGAACTGGTAAGTTTTAAATAATTAATCTTGTAAAGTGCTGGCAAAGTTTCATTATGACAATTGGCTTGTTCACTTTGGTGACCACTACAAACTCCTCGTCCTCATCATGTGCCTGCTTTGTGGAGGTCTGGACTCTACTGACCACTTTTTCTGGTTATAATTTTAATTTCTTGTTTCTTGTTCTTTTCAGAGTAAACATCTGAAGACGTTGGGAGGCGTTGATGCTGCAGACCATGTGAAGAAGTCAATGGCTGCGTAAGTAACTTTATGTTCCTTTTTTGCATTAGTTTACAGTGATGTTCCCTGTCATATACTGTCATGCAGTAATATTATACATAATATTATATATAGTACTCAATTCTGGGCTCTAGACTAACTTCTCTACCGGCAGCACTGGTTACTACCAACTGCCTTTTGTTGCTTGCCCAAGCACATGATTATCAATGACCTTGCACATTGATCAAAACTAATTTATATACTTGAAACATTGGCAATTCCACAAAAGTTGATATTTGCAAAATATTTTAATTTGAGAGGTTAACGTTTGCTAATACTGATCTGTTTCCCCCCTCATCAGATGCTGTCTTGAGCTCATTTGATACAACTACAACAAAAGTAGACGAATACATGGCCAAATACTTGAAATATGCACCAGAGAGGATAGGTGGCGGTGGCAGAAAGAAGTAACAAGAAGGGAAGATTTAGCCAGCCGTGTTCAATGTTGCCCAATGTTTGGGCCGTTTTTCTAAAGGTTAAAGTTCGACACATGTGTAAAATGATGTTGTGTGAAATGTTGGCACACTTGCAGCCATGCAATAAAGCATGTTTCTTACGTCAGTGAAATGTCTTTATTAATCTTCTTCCTGGTCTTGCTTTGACCAATTGGCTTCTTCCTAGCTGACTGTGCGTGTCCGCAAACTTAGTGTTTATGTATCCATTTCAAGGTGTTTAGTGTTATTGTTGAACACATCAATACTTTAGTGAAAACAGTTTTAACAAAACCTATGTTGAAAAGCAGGACTTTACAGTGACGTTGAAATTTCAACGTTGATTGGATTTGCAAAAACTGAACCAAAATCAATATTGATTCAATGTTGGCAAATTCACCTATGTTGAGAAACGTGACGTTGTAATGACGTTGCTATTTCAACGTTGATTAGATTTGCAAAATCTAAACTAAAATCAATATTGATTCAACGTTGGCAAATTCACCTATGTTGAGAAACGTGACGTTGGAATGACGTTGCTACTTCAACGTTGATTAGATTGACGTTGGAATGACGTTGCTATTTCAACGTTGATTAGATTGACGTTGGAATGACGTTGCTATTTCAACGTTGATTAGATTTGCAAAATCTAAACAAAATCCAACGGTTATCCAACACTGACACCTGACGTTGATTCAACGCTGACTCTACGTTAAAATGCCAGCTGGGATATTCCAGGCAATATATGCTTTTTCACAAATGTTGCAATAAACATCAGTGATAATCTTGTAATAAAAAATGACAAGAAACCATATTCCTTTTTGTAAAATTTCAGTTTTATCAATAATAGCCTATATAAAAGTTTAAGTAAAGTACAAGAAGCTAATAAAGCAAACAATGCAGTCAAATATCCAAATGCAGCGCTCTAGTCTAACATTACAAGTAGTTAAACACAAATAACGTTAATATAAAACTAAACTTAGCCCTCAGCCAAAACGATTGACAGGGAACTCATTATATATTCACGAGACCAAAGATCGCCCGTTAGGTCTACACAAAACGAATTATATCTTATGTTTAACCACTACCGTCGGAGTCCGCGACGAACGCCGAGGAAAGGCTCATCCAGCCGGGAAACATGAGCGCCGAGCGCCCGCTGAACGCATGGATCTCACAACCGGGAAAAAAAAAAATCATCTTTATAAATAAACCACAGATTTGAGCTTTAAACAACTACATTCTCGCCTGAAAAACTCTTAAAATTACATTTCGTGATACAGTAACAGTAGTATTATATTAAACTGTATATTAAAAAATGGCGCTTCTTATGTTGTCATTCCTCTTGTAGCACGCGCAAGTGACGATTCTCTGTCAACCAATCAATGTCCTGCAGTGAGTCTAGCTCCACCTTTTAGTACCGTTCCACTGTGCTAGGTACCCCAATGGAAGGGTACCTAAAAAGTGGCACGGTACGGTTCGGCATTTGGTACCATTCACAACTTTTGATAGTGGAAACGCAAATAAATGCGTACCGTTCCGTACCGTACCGTACCGTACCGTACCGCTCAGTGGAAACGAGGCATTACTTACAGTTTGCGGCGTCGTTGTTGGGCCCAGAATAGTTGGCACGGCCTGATCTTTAAGCAAAAGTTTTTTTACTGCGATTTGTTCTCAAAACAGTCCTCCTTGTAATGTAGAGAACACGGGCTTAAATTAACACTGCCGTGAATGAGGCGTCGCGCAAAAACTGCATCCATTTTCCCCTGACGTCTGGATCGTTCGGCAGCGTATTCAAATATTTTGTGTCCACAGCCAGGAACAGCACATCTGTGTCATCGCTATATTCTTGTAAACAGACCCACTTACTGCACATCGACTGAACACCTGTGGGCCTGACAATGCGATGATGTGAAATGAGGCGAAGTTGTCTTCTTCTTCTTCTTCTTTTTTGTTTATTGGCGGGTGGCATCTAACATCTAGGTGCATTTCCGCCACCTACTATGCTGGAGTGTGAGTCGGAGTAAGATCATAATAAAAAAAAAAAAAAAAAAAAAAAAAGAATTCCGTTCAATAAACCACTTTGTTTTAAAAACTCAATCACCAACTTATATTTACTTTCTTCACCATCTAACAAATTCTTTACATTTATCCCTCCCCCTCCTATGTTTTTTAATTTCTCCCTGAGTTTTCTTCTATTTTGAGGCGAAGTTGTCTTGCGCTGGAGGCGGTCATATGCAAACGACTGGTACGTCACTTCGTACCGTGACGTCACTTCTTACCATGGATCCCCAACGAGCTGTAATTAGAGCTTGATTAAATAAATGCTTCGTTTATAATGGGGAGGACGTCTTAACCTATGAAACTTGCAGGAAGTTGTAATGGTACAAAGACCTCTTATATACCAAAAGATCAAGGCAAATTTGGTTTCTCATGTCATGACCCCTTTAAACAGATTAACAAAAATAAACCAATAAAACAAAATGGTACAAATGAAGAGCAGCACAAGAAATGCCTGTGTTAACTTTAACCAAGGATAATATGACAAAGATATCCATTTCCTTATTCAAACGGATTTTTTCTCCAATGAATATATGATTGACCTGAAGAATGAAAACTGTATCATATACTTGGATATTTATATGAGCAATATCACACACATAGCCATGCGAAATGGCTCTATATCTATACAGATGGTAGTGTTCATTTTGCGTGAAAAGATTGTTTTATCAATCAAATTAAACACTAATTTCACATGTATTGTCTTTCAATAATTCAAACACTTTTCAAGTACCTCTTCATAAATATGGCTGTTTTTAAGGGTTTTCCAGGACTTAAATTTCAAAACGTACCTCAAGCTCTTTGAGCACCTTCTACGGACCCTGTAAACATTCGTAAACGTTGCAATCTGATTCACACATTAGTGTACATGAACAAAATGTCAACATATGTGTGTTGGTCTCCATGTTCAGAAACTGAAGCAGAAACTCTTCCGTCCGTCTGAGCCATCAATGTGATTATAAGCAAATTATGAGAGATACTTAGCCGACGAAACCCCAATCCATTTCCACCCATAGAATGTCATATAGGGCAGCAATTAAGAACTATTTTTGTAATTGATTAATCAGATATAAACACATTATTTCACATCATGCAAATGAAAGGCTCTTTAAAAGGCAACATAATATGTTTCCTGCTAATGTTACACTGTAAAAAGTGAACATGGATCTAAGTTGGATTACTAGAACTATTTGAGTCTATTTATTTAGTATTTCTGCTTTCCTAATCGTAATTGATTATTGTACATTCATTCAACTTGAGCACATGGAAATTCACAGACACTCAAATATCTCGCTTTCACCCAAAGTATAATTTCCCTTTAAAGGGATCTCCGCGTCAGACGTTTTTTTCTGACGTCATGACGCACGAGCCTGATTTCAACTTCTGTTCCTCAACTGACAACCGCCATTTTCTTTTTCTCTCCGGACTCGGATGAAAAAGGTAGGTTGGAAGTTTATTTTAATTAATATACTCGAAAATGATACTTTTGGACGTGTGTTTTAGTTGTTTATGAGTTAACTAATGTTGTTTGTGAACATGAATACTAACGGAATCGTAATTAACCGAATTTTTGAACGTACGTTTGCGATATAGCGTTACTGAACATGTTCTAGGCTAACTTATGTAACGTTATACAATATGTTGCATTTACTCGTTTGTTTTATAAAAATGTGTTCAGTTTGGATCTTGGTAGTGTGTGTATAAAATTATTTTTTTTAAATTGATGCCTCCTTAACCGTCTGTGCCGCGCGAGATATGGGAAATGCTTTGGGCGGGAAGTGCTCGGGTAGTGGGATAAAATGCTTGAGTTTGATTTCCTGCAGTAAAATATTGAGTATGCTTTTAAAGTAATGTTTGTCTGTTCCTTTATTTGTTTTTGAAAACGTTTGCTAGCTCTGATTTATTCATCGATAAATGTTTTCGCCCAGAAATATGATGATGATGAAAGTCATTGTGTGCTTCTCAATCCGCTCCCTAGTTAAAGGGATAGTTCGCCCAAAAATGATATTTAAGCCATGATTTACTCACCCTCAAGCCGTTCGAGATGCATAGGTCAATCTTTTTTCTGACGAACACATTTTCAGTTATTTTAGAAAATGTCTTAGATCTTTCAGTGGTTATAATGTGAAGCAATGGGGTCCAGCTGCTCCAAGTCGCAAATTGTGCATGCATCCTTCACAAAAATAATCCATCCGGCTCCAGGGGGATAAACGAAGGCCTTCTGAGGGTAATCCGTGCGGTTTTGTCGTAAAAATATACATATTTAAAACTTTATAAACGAAAATAACTGGCTTCCGGTGGCGGTCGGCGCGCGTTCATGGAGATGGAAGCGTCGTGACGTAGAACGAGCGTGACAGCGCAGCCAGAGAGCAGAGCAAAACAAAACTCTACCAGAGCCCGTCTACGGAGAGCCTGCCCACTCCCTATTAAGTCCTATTGTACCGAATTTTGGTTGTAGTACCACCAGAGTTCCACTGGGGGCGCTCGCCATGAGTGCAAAATGAATGGGAGTCAATGGGGCTAGACGGCTAAATTTGTCTCTTTCACCCGATTGCCGTTGAGAAATCTCAGATGTGATTGTAGATTTTGCAAGTTCAACATGGGTTTTAGGTCGAAAGTTGAATGAACGAGTACTTATGTCGTTTTGATTTCTTACAGGTTGAGTTGTTGTTGCCCATAACACGCTAGCATTCTGCTAATGACGTCAGCATTCTGACGTCATTGACATTTTGAAAGACTTTTTTAAAGCAAATAAGTGACTCTAAAAAATCTAACACCCAGCAATGTGTAATTTCTTTGCATCTCCTTTCGAATACAACATTCAAATTACTAGACAAAAAATTATATCCTGAGAAAAGTGGATTTTGAGGGGTATACCGCCATTGACCTCCATTCATTCTGCACTCGTCCTGTGAGCGCCCTCATATGGAATCGGAGTGGAACTGCAACCAGTTCAGAAGCCGGAAGTGTAGTGAGAGTGAAACTTCTCGCCATATTAGACATTCTCTGACTCTACGTTCATTCTACGTCTTTTTTTTTTAAAATTTTTTTTTAATTAGAATTCAATTAACAAACACACAAACATCACAGTTCGTAAACAAATAGTACACAAAAAATAACTATATATATATATATATATATACAGATACAAAACAGAGCCATCAAATACAAATTAATATTAAACAATAATAATAAAAAAAATATATAATAATAATTACATAAAATATATATATATATATATAAAAAAATAATAATAATAAAAAAAAAAAATAACAAAAAAACAGACTTACAAACTTTATTATTTGTAAAAATAAAAGTATTTTTATATTTTCAATTGAAAAGTTTGGAATATATATCAGTTGCTGACATAGCTTTCTTATTTTTTACCAATTTAAGAGACTCAAAATATATTTCAGTTTCAGTTTGGAAGAATTTAAAGCATGGTCTTGATTTAGAAAATTTAGCTTTATGAATATGAAACTTACCTAATAAAATAAAAATATTTACAATATTACATAAACTTCTATCTCTACAATCAAAATATGTAATAATCTGTTTCCCTTCAAGTGTTATTGAATGTTTTGTTTTCAAAGCCAGATAACTTTCAACACTTTTCCAAAATGTCATGCAAAATGAACAACTATAAAAAAGATGAGTTAACGATTCTTGTTCTGTGTTGCAGAAACTACAAAGTAGGGCTGGGCGATTTAAATCGCGATATTGTTATGCGCATCTCATCAGTAAAGCCGGTTCCTTGATTAGTAGTAAATCGCCATCACCTGCTTTCAGATGGAGCAACATTTACTACAAAGAGCCGTAGTTAACTGACAAGCTGAGCCAAATCGCATCAATATCGCGGACGTATCGCCAGCGATATTTAATGCGATATGGCTCAGCTTGTCAGTTAACTACGGCTCTTTGTACACAGCAAAACCTCCAGTGTTAAATTAACACTCCTGGTAGTGTATGAGTCCACACTCAAGAGTGTTTAAGTTAATGAGATAACTAAGTGATTAATTTAGTGATGATTGAGCATTATTGAAGACACCTGATGTTAACAAGTAGAATCGCTGAAGGAGAAAATCGCAAATTGTAAGTTACCGTTATTGTGATGGGTAGTTGCTTTAGTTGGGCTCTGACCCTTTTATGTGTACTTTAGATTTTCTTTGGCGGTTGTATCTGAGTTAAAACGACCAGTTGAACAAAGAATAAAAAGTGATCTGATGGTGATGGTTATATTATGACAATCATCATTTGAACTAAATCGCTGAACTCATTAAAATCCTTCTCTCTGCCTTTGATTTATGTTGTTGGTTACAGCATAACTGTGAATCTGAATAAATGGCCAGAATTTTTGTTATAATATTAAAGATTTCTTAAAAGTTGTTTAAAAAATCATTCTTTTAGGCACACACAGATGTCAAAATTCAGTCTATGCATCTCAACAATGGTGAGGAGCAGAATATTCAATTAGGAAAATTAAATTACATAGACAATTCAGATCATAATTTATTCATACCGCAATGCATGATGGGAGCCATTAATGAGTTGTGATTGGTGGCAGCCACTGCAACATGCTTTATTATTGTCACCATTGTTGAGATTCACAGGCTGATTATTGATGTCTGTGTTTTAAATGATTATGTTTGAACGTCTTTTTGATCAGAACAATGTTTATTTAATATTTTGAATATAAGTAAAGTCCTGATAATCATAGGCTGAAGAATCACTAAACTGCTGCTAACAAGTTAAACCAATCTATCTTAATATGTTTCATTTTTCAGATCACAGCATGATTATGTCAAAACATAACCAACACTAAAAGATAACATTTTACTTTGTTCATTTAACTGTTATAAACCAATAACAGCAGACAAACAAGAGTAAATATTAAAGTAAACATATAATGGTCTAGAGCCCAACTAAAGCAAACACCCATCACCTTAATGGTAACTTACAATTTGTGATTTTCTTCTTCCGTGATTCTGCTTGTTAACATCAGTGTCTTCAATAATGCTCAATCATCACTAAATTAATCACTTAATTATCTCATCAGCCCTAAATGCCGCTCCATCTGAAAGCAGGTGATGGCGATTTACTACTAATCAAGGAACCGGCTTTACTGATGAGACGCGCATAACATGTGATGCGATATATCGCCCATCCCTACTGGGGACACATTATCGTCAAAATAAAAGTCCTGCTGTTATGAGGACATAAAAGTTTGCGATCTCTAAGACTCGCTTGAAAAGTCGACCGTGGACCGTGGATTATTGATTACAACAATAAAACAAAATGAATAACATACTACCCGTATGAACCTCAAAAATAATCAATGAGTTAAGCCACTATATGATGATCATATTCATATCATCAATCAGCTTACAGCATCTGATCATATTTACTCTTGCTGTTCTCGCCATAACAAACAGACACAGCTGCCTGAGAACAACTAATGTTAAAAAGTCAAGAGCCTGACTAAAGCACACACTGATCGCCACAATGGTAACATCAAATCAAACTATTACTTTCAAAAAAGTAATCAACATCTAAACCTCTTCTTAATTCTTTTCGTTAGATGTCTGACACAAATAAAGTCAGTCTGGTTTTTAATAAGTGAAGCTGGTAATGCTGTTTGTGGAGTTGTTTAATCAGATCTTGAGAGATGTAATGTATTTTATCTTCAGTTGATTTCATCCAAGGCTGTGGCTGGAAGTAGTTCTTGTGTTTCTCTTTCCTTCAGTGATTCTGCTTGTTAACAGCAGGTGTTCATCATTAATGCACAATCATTATTCAATCACTTAATTATCTCATTACCTCCAACACTGATTAAGTGTTACATTTAACAGCCTGTACTGTGCATACTAAGCAGTGTTCATTTCATCTGGGCAAACCCATGTGGGGCCAACATGGAAACCGAGGACAAAACTGGCTGGGTCCCAGTTAGATAGCCCAGGTCAAACCCATTTGGGCCCCACATGGCTGTGCTGGCTGGGAAAGTATCAGGGAGATATGGCTCAGAATTCATGAATATAATTAAACCTTTTTAGCATGTTTGGGTGATTCCGGGGAGTTAAAGCAGAATTTGAGGTAGCATTGTTTTGACCCTAATTACAAGTTTCCAGCAGCTTGTTGACCGGGTGGTCCACCCAGGTTGTGATCCTCAGACATCATAGATTTCATTTTTATATGACAACCTTTAACAGCAGCCCATGTCTGATTTCCTAATAAACATTGCCCCCTGGGTAACATGGTCTGCAACAAATAAATGAAAATAATCATGAACAAATTTCATTATGGATTAGTTGCACCTGTGACGATGAAGAACTGCGTCACAGTAATGAAAAACACATTTGGCCACCGAGAAAGGACTTTTTGTTGCAGCCCTAAATTAAATGCCATGTCATCGCTTGAAATTGATTGAAGTTTCATTGATGATTTCAGTCAGAGAGATACATAAAATAAATAAATAGATCCAAAAAAATAATAATTGTATTATAAAACTATAATAGACCCACTAAAGTGTTATATTAATAAAGTAAGGTCATGAATGATTATTAGTTTTTCTCCATCAGATTTCCGTCTGTTGACTCTGGATCTGAACTCAGTGAATCATTGGCTCCGTCTGTCTGAGGGAAACACAGTGATCACTTTCGCTGACACGTATCAGCCGTATCCTGATCATCCAGACAGATTTGATTGTTGGACCGAGGCGTTGTGTGTGGAGAGTGTGACTGGACGCTGTTACTGGGAGGTGGAGTGGAGTGGAGATGGGAGGTTGGGAGTGGATATATCAGTGGCGTATAAGAGCATCAGGAGGAAGGGAAGGGACCCTGATTATTATGCTGGACGTAATAATCAATCCTGGAGATTATACTGCTCTCCAGACTACTGTTCATTCTGGCACAATAACACTGAGACTGTTCTTCCTGTAGTCAGTGTCTCCAGTAGAATAGGAGTGTATGTGGATCACAGCACAGGGATTTTGTCCTTCTACAGCGTCTCAGACACAATGAGTCTCATCCACAGAGTCCAGGCCACATTCACTCAGCCGCTCTACGCCGTGTTTGGATTATATAGATCCTCAAGGGTGAAACTGTGTCGTCTGACCAATTAAATCAGACTTCTATGTATTTTTTTTATCTTATAACATGATTTAAAAGTGAACGTGTAATGATCACAGGTTTAATGAGAGTTCATTTTCTCATTAAATTAATATAATAATGGCTGTATAAAAATGAATGTTAATAAATCATTTTGTTGAAATTTGATGAAACTTATTTGATTGTAAGAAGTAGCTTACAGATCTCCCAATAAGATATTTTTAATAAATGCAATGCATAGTCAACAAATGTGGTCTGATCTTAATTTAACACAATTAAACTAATCTACCTCAGATGTGGAAAATAAATAAAAGGAAACAGATGTAAAAAAAAACAAAAAAAAAACACAGAACTCTATGTGAACAAACAAGTGCATCATATGATAAAAATTGCATTAGTCTCTCAGTTAGCTATAGGCTTGTTCGACTCATAGACAGTAAAAGAAATGGACGCAGCGACCCCATTGACTTCAACAGAGAAAAGTGAAGTCAATAAAAAGCACTCATTTCCTGATGGCTGAGCGTACTGCGCAGCCTCAAACTGAACTTGACGACATAGATGTGATGTGAGCAACCCGTCTGTCTTCTAGTAGCTGTGCCAAGAGAAATCTGAATCATTCCCTTCTGAATCTCGCAGAGACGGAGAGCGTGAGTAGGAGCTGTCCGTGAGATAGGAGCTGGAGCAACTTTATGACTCTCTGGGCTTCTCCCTTGACTTTATCGGACTTTATGCCTCCACATCCCCCCGATTGACTGCGAGCTTCTCCTCCTGTCTATATGGTAATTTCTCTACTGTGCGACAGAGAATCGCGTGGTTATGACACAATCGTTAGCCTATTTTTACAAAAACTGTTTATACGGGGCCATAACGTAAGATACAAGGTAATGGAGCCTTTTATACATTGTCGTGTTTCTTTAGAAATAAACAATGAATAGATAGAGTCTTTAAACGCCTCAGATGTAAAGTTATTCGCTGTCAAATTGACGCCAATATGAATGGGAGTCAATGGGATGCTAACAGCAGGTGAGGGTCTGCTAACTAATGGCGGCCCCCAGGGAAGGTACGCTTTCCGGGTGCTGGATGACCCCCTTGGTTCGAATTCATACAGTGTTGCGCAGACCGATCGGTGGCTGACTTGAAGCAGTGCATGCCGGTTAGAAATTTTGTCCACAGCGCAACTGCACAAGCTCTGATGTCAACAGCTGTTCCATGATTGGCCGGATTTACCGCAAGACAACGATCACGTGTTTCGTGATTATTCTCACACCTTAAAATAATGCTTAACAAATTGTTTGTTTTTTTATAACAGTAAACGCTCTTTTGTAGTCGGGATGTTATACTGTGTCATGTTTATCAAATTAAAACTGATAAAAAACGTAGACCCCATTTCATTGATAGTATAGGCTTATGTTGAAATGTATTCTTGTACAAACAGATGCTGTATTAAGCAGTGAATAAAGTATTCAATGAAAATGTCTCTGAAAGGACTGTGTATTTGGCAAATATTACATTTATTTAACTTCAGCTGTGGTAAGCATCACTACGGGAAGCAGAAAGTGTCCGACTTCACTTTGTCACAATTATGTTCTGTGTAGTCTGCACCTATTCTCGTTAGTCCCTGATTCGTTCATCTTCCTCCACCTGTGTCTAGTTAGTTTCCTCATTTCATTCTGTGTATTTATTCTCCCTGTTCTGTTCAGTCCCTTGTCGGTTCTCGTTGATGTTTTTCATGGTTGTTTCTGTCCTGCCTGAGTTTGATAAAAAGACTGTTTCACCCTCACCTTCGTCGTGTGCTTTCAACAACCACTACCAGAACGTTACACACGTCTCCGTTTTCTGCTCCTCTCCATCTGCACACGACAATTACATCCAGCCACAGCTGACGCCGAACACACCGTATGTATTTTTCGAGAGAGCCTGCCCACACACTCTTCTGAATGGCTGTAAAAAAAATTGTAAATTGATTTTGTCACGTTTCGTTCCTGTGACATGTCTAGGGGTGAAATTGCGTTTCGGTTAAAATCTTTCAGGCAAAGACATATGACAGACACATATTTTCTCTTGCCGTTCTCGCCATAACAAACAGACACAGCTGTCAGAGAAAAACTAATGTTAAAAAAGTCAAGAGCCTGACTAAAGCACACACTGATCGCCACAATGGTAACATCAAATCAAACTATTACTTCAAATAAGTAATCAACATCTAAACCTCTGTTAATTCTCAATAAGAACTTCTGTAGACGTCTGACAGAAATAAAGTCAGTCTGGTTACTAATAAGTGAAGCTGGTAATGCTGTTTGTGGAGTTGTTTAATCTGATCTTGAGAGATTTAATGTATTTTATCTTCAGTTGATTTCATCCAAGGTTGTGGCTGGAAGTAGTTCTTGTGTTTCTCTTTCCTTCAGTGATTATGCTTGTTAACAGCAGGTGTTCATCAATAATGCACTATCATTATTCAATCACTTAATTATCTCATTACCTCCAACACTGATTAAGTGTTACATTTAACAGCCTGTACTGTGCATACTAAGCAGTGTTCATTTCATCTGGGCAAACCCATGTGGGGCCTACATCAGAATCAGAATCAGAATCAGAAAGAGCTTTATTGCCAAGTGTGCTTGCACCCACAAGGAATTTTTCTTGGTACTGAAGCTTCCAGTGCACATATACAAATACAAATACAACAAGAACATAGTAATACAAATTCTAAGAATAAAAATATATATAAAAATAAATAAAAATAGTATAAAAGTAAAAAAGTAGGGTCACAGTTGGGTTTAGTCTGAATAAACATTTACAGATTATGAACATATTTACAGTATTTTGAGTAGTATGAATAATATAAATATAAATATCACCTGAATTAGAGAATATTACACTAGACAGTGGGAGTCTAGCGCATGTTACAGATTATAAACATATTTACAGTATTTTGAGTAGTATGAATAATATAGATATAAACATCACCTGAGTTTATTGCACTAGACAGTGGGAGTATTGCACTTACAGGCATATGCTTTGGGGGGCATGTTAAGTGTTCAGAAGGGAAATGGCCTGTGGAAAGAAACTGTTCCTGTGCCTGGAAGTTCTTGTGGCCAGTGATCTGTGTCGCCGTCCTGACGGTAACAGTTCAAACAGGGGATGTCCAGGGTGAGTGGAGTCTGTGATGATTTTACCTGCTCTCTTCCTCACTCTGGAAGAGTACAGGTCCTGGAGGGTTGGCAGGGGGGCACCAATAATCCTCTCTGCAGTCCGGACTGTCCGTTGTAGTCTCCTGATGTCCGATTTGGTAGCTGAACCAAACCAAACAGTGATGGAAGTGCTTAAAACAGACTCAATGACGGCTGAGTAGAACTGGATCAGCAGCTCCTGTGGCAGATTGAACTTCTTCAGCTGGCGAAGGAAGTAGAGTCTCTGCTGGGCCTTTTTCACAATGGAGTCAATGTGATTTGCCCACTTCAGGTCCTGGGAGATGGTAGAGCCCAGGAACCTGAATGACTCCACTGCTTCCACAGTGCTGTTCATGATGGTGAGAGGGGGGAGTGCTGGGGTGTTTCTCCTGAAACACATGGAAACTGGGTGCAAAACTGGCTGGGTCCCAGTTAGATAGCCCAGGTCAAACCCATTTGGGCCCCACATGGCTGTGCTGGCTGGGTAAACTGTGAACAATGGTAGCTTATTTAATGTATAAATTAATGTATATGTTCAAAAAACGGGTAATGTCATACTTTCTAGTAGTGCTATCGTGGCGTAATAATCTGTTTGGTTATAAAATGTATTACCTGAGTGAAATTAAATCGAATATATCGTCCTGTGTTATCATTCATTCACAGACAGCTTACGAAGATGTTCAACTAATAAAGATCTTCATCGCTGGCAAAAATATGATGCATTTGAAGATTTGCTCTCACTTGACTGTATTGTAGGTCCACTGCCACTTCATCTAACGCTCTTGATGTTCTTAAATCTTCCTGTTACGACTCAAGTCAAGTGCGAATTGAAATCGCTTCAGACGATTCAGTGCGTGCAAGAAACTGAACAGATTATTCAAACTGATTCGCGAACCGATTTAGACAGATCTGCCAACTTGTTTGATGAAGTCTTTGAACAGAATCGACTCAAAAGAGTGATTCATTTGTGAATTGAGCATCACTCAAGCCCAGAAAAAAAGATACAGCGCGCTTGGAATAAACTACGCATTTAACAACACATATTGCATTAAAATAAAGTAACGAGAGGAACGTCGCCCAAGGTAACTAAGTAAAAGTACACTTCGTTACTACCCACCTCTGTCTACTAGTTGTATTATTGTTGTGGGCTTTGTAGAGTGAGACCTAATTGTTATAATACACAAGAGAGCCTAGTGGAAATATTACAAATGGGTAGTTGCTTTTTACCTCCAAGCCATACTGGCCGAGTTCTTTGCCCCGGTAGATAAATACTTTGAAATAAATTTTCTGCACTTATTTTAGTAAACTCAGCTGTCTACTAATTGCTCCCAAAAACAAAACGAAATATTAGAGAAAGTTTAGCCTCAGGCCACATAACAAACGAAGTCCTGGAGTGGTTCACATTTTTAAGAAAGAAAGACCCTTGGCTTTTAACACTTGTTTTGCTAGCTATTTGAGTAAATCAAAACACAATAGTTACATTTATATGCATATTCCTCGGCCGCCACAGAACTATCACCCGCCTGGGTATAAAGAAGGACCGTAGGCCGCATTTGACGGAACTGGATTGACTCCATTCAACAAACTCATCCCCACATCTACGATACTCCACTTCATCTTCAGTGATCAAACCAACAATTGCTGTATCATCTGCATATTTAACATTGAAATCATCAGATGAAAAACCTCTACATTCATAGAGTAAATAAAACTGGGGAGATAGTACTTCCCTGCGGGGCCTCTGTGTTGGTAAAAATAGGGGAAGACAAAGCAGAGTTTACCCTAACACACTGTAATCTATCAGTCAAAAATGTCTATTATTCAAAAAAATCATTTTAACAAAACTCAGACCGCTATAATATCTGAACATACAATAGGCTATATCAAAATAAAGAACAGAGCTTCTGATGGTAAAGCATTGAATATTATGGACTAGGCGTTTAAACATAAGTCAAATTAGAACTTAAATTAAACCTTTCATAAAAAGATGAGTTCATATTTTTTTAATTGGTGAGCGTAAGGCGTTATTGGTCCTTCATTGTTTTTAAAGAGGTCTGAGATTAAAAAACTTGCAAAATGTTAAACTGTAATTTTTCCTCACAGGGATGGTGTGGCACAATGGATAAGACACATGCCTTTGGTGTGAGAGACCCGGGTTCGAATCCACTGTGAGACACCAATGTGTCCCTGAGCAAGACACTTAACCCCTAGTTGCTCCAGAGGCGTGCGACCTCTGACATATATAGCAATTGTAAGTCGCTTTGGATAAAAGCGTCAGATAAATGTAATTTATTCCTGTGATTAAAGCTGAATTTTCTGCATCATTACTCCAGGCTTCAGTGTCACATGATCATTCAGAAATCATGCTAATATGAGGATTTGCTGCTAAAGAAACATTTATGATTATTATTAGTGTGACAAAGAAAACAACCTGAAAAAAACAACAAAAAACTGTTATTTTCTGTTAACTTTGTTGTTGTTGTTGTTGTTGGTTTTTGTTTTTTGTTTTTTTACAATGTAGGCTAGTGTATTTTCTTAAGATAATGTGGTTCTCAACCTTTTTTTCCCCAAGGACCCCCTATAAGGAAATATTTCAGGGCCCCCACAAGACTCTTATGGTCATACCATCTTATGGAAATCACCATTTGACAAAGATGTTGTAGCCTATATCAGAGATAGCCAACATGACATGCTATAGCATTTAATGTAGTTAATCTATGATTACAAGCCAATGAACAACTTTTAGTGCTATTTAGCACCATTTTTGTTTTGAATAGCCTGGTTTAGCAAGTCGGATTCTAGTAATTACGGTCAATCCAACAGCGCTGGCATGAACGCGCCTGGATCCACCACCATTGTGTTTGTAAAGGGTTAATCACCGATCAGCAGCGAACTAAACACCTTCAGATCGATCGAGGGATCATATTTGTCCGTCACTCAACTAATAAACACTCACAGAAAGCGCTGTCTGTGGTGATTTCTCCAGATACAGGTGAGTTCAGTCTGACTGCATCGAGTCAATTAGGAGATAAGGTGTGATTATAAAATGACCGTATTATTCAAGTTTTAGTGATTATTCAAGAGGTTATATTATTGATGCTTTTATGATCATCGTAATGTTTATTAGTTTCAGTTTTGATGACTACAACGCGGTAGTTTGCCTTTCCTTTAGAAAATGGCCTTTTAGAATATAGACTGATCGAAAGTTATGTTTCGTTTGATAGCTATTATGTTTTAATGGAATTTTTTTAAATAAAAAATTAAAGCATTTATAAATAGAGCTACATTACTGCTCAGATGTCATATTAGAAAGCACAAGCTTTTGTATCAGGTTGTAATGCGAAACACTAATATAACTGTAAAATGATATATTATATTATATTATATTATATTATATTATATTATATTATATTATATTATATTATATTATATTATATTATATTATATTGTGGATCCGCAACGGTCTTCATACAGCAAAACAAGATGGCGGCCGAACAGAAAATTCTCGACCCACGTCAGTAGTCACGTGGTTTGGACGTGGACGTAAAATTGTAATTTGATTTAAAGCAATTATTTTAAATAACACCCAAACAAATTGTTTTACTTCAAAACAAATAAACTCAATTACATTAGACCAACGACAAGCCAGAAAAGTGAATGTATTGAGTCAGATCAAGTATAAAAAGTTCTTTAAACTAATGACAAGCCATATGCACTTTTTAGAGTGTATTAAGGAAATGTAATTTTGCCAAAAGAAGAACTTTTATTTTAAATAAATGTTCATTTTAAATCAGCCAATCAGCCAAATGTGATATGTTACCATATTATCATGCTTAACACTAAGAATTTGAATAACTGTAATGTGATGATCAGATGCAGATATCTAAATCAAAGAATATAGGGGGTTAGCGGGTGGATTATTTATTTTTAACAGTGGATTGGGTGACTCAAAGTGCACCAGATTAATGAATTTATCTTTAAAATGTAAAAAAAATTCTTATTCACTATTTCTTATTCACCATATACCCAATTGTGGTGGGATAATTTGCACTCTGTATTTACATATATGTCATTAATCATTACTGAAAATAATGTAGGACTTACAACACTCTCCTGAGGTGTTCCATTCTCTACAACATGTTCACTTGACAGGTCTTCCCCTATTTTAACCTGAATTATTCTTCCTTCCAGGAAATCCTTTATCCAGTTAAGAAAATGTCCTCTAATTCCCATATTATACAATTTAATCATTAAGTCCTCTCTCCATAGCATATCATACGCTTTTTCTATACCGAAAAATACTGCCACTGTTGTCTCTTTATTTACTTGTGCTTTTCTTATGTTATCTTCCAAACACAATATTGCATCCATAGTATTCCTACCTCTTCTAAACCCACTTTGACATTCAACCACCATACCTCTTTTTTCCATAATACCCTCTCATTTATCATTCTTTCCATTAATTTACAGACATGAGATGTCAGGGTAATAGGTCTATAACTTGTTGGTTTACTAGCTTCTTTCCCAGGTTTTCTTATCGGGACAATATTTGCCTCCTTCCAGCTCTTTGGTAATTTCCCTTCCTCCCACACTTTATTGTACAGCATCAACAACTTATTCTTCCCCTCCTCACTTAACTGTTTCAACATACTATAACAAATGTCCTCTTTTCCTGGTGCAGTCTTCCCAGTTTTGGCCATTGATCTATGTTAAATAGTACATTTTGCTCATCTTCCACTTTTCCCATCTTCGTAAGTGCCTCTACATTTTCAGATTTAGTTTTCTCCCTGCCTCTCTTCCCTTCTTCAGTTTAGAGCTGTGCACATTGACAAATGTATTTGCTAACATTTCAGCCTTTTCTTTATTCGTCACTGCAATTTCATTTCCACTACTCAGAACTGGTTAACTCCATTCTCTCCTTTCACCACCCATCTTTTTAATCATTGTCCACACCTCTCCGATCTGAGTTGTATTCCCAATTGAACTACAGTAATTCCTCCAATATGTTCTTTTTGCCTGTCTAATTGTTTTCCTTACTATTGCCTGAGCATACTTATATTGAATCATATGCATGAAGTTATGAGTTCTTTTCATTATTTTAAATGCTTTGTTCCTATTTCTGACTGCTTCTTTACATTCCTCATCCCACCATGGTACGGTTTTCCTCTTTACATTACCTTTACTTTTTGGAATGGACTCCATTGCTGCTGTTATTATACCTTTCTTTATTTTACTTTCCAGTGTCTCTATATCATCATTATAATCAATCTGGTTCAGATATCGATCACTTACTTTCTGAAAATTTTCCCAATTAGCCTTCTCAAATATACATCTTCCTCCTCTTCCTTCTGTACTTTGAGATAAAGAAATATTAATTTTACACAATGATAATGATCACTTCCTACTGTTCCGTCTTCATAGACACTCCAATTACATATCTCTGCCATACTACTGGACACCAATGTGAGGTCAAGTGCAGATTCCTTCCCAGTACTAACCTCTATCCTTGTTTTACTTCCATCATTTAAACATACTAAGTTTTTCTTCATCCAATAACTCTTCAATTACTTGTCCATTAATATCCATCTTCTCACTACCCCACAATGCATTATGCACATTGAAATCCCCACACCATACAATTATTATTGTCTTGCCCCTCTATTTCCTCAAGTTTGTTTATATCTAATTTTCTACACGGATTGTAATAATTTATAACTACAATTTTTTTTTCCTTTCCCCCCATGTTTCTACCACTACAAATTCTTGCTCCTTTCCTACACCTAACACCCTATGTGGAATCCCTTGTCTTATAAATGTGATACATCCCCCTCCACCACCATATATTATAAAGTCCAAATTAGGCTTTAACTGAATATGTAAGTCACGCTGTTTACTTCTTAATATGTTTATTTAAAGCTACGCTGTTTACTTCTTAATATATTATTTATTCTGGTGCGCTTAACATTATCGCTACTGTACTGTTACAGTAGTAGCCAATGCTCTAGAGCCTAAGTCTCTTTCACGGCCATCATTTGTAGTAAATGCTATTATATTACTGTGTCATGCGCTGAAGTTAGCCTGTAACTATGTGATGTTTAATATGTTAAATAGTTGACCTGCCTATTCAACAGGATAGCTCTAGGCTATGCAGGCTTAAACAAGGTTAACTATCCTCTTACCGATCGTGACGGCAAATCCCCACCAGCTGTTACTTTAGGCCGGCTTGGCGTGTCCGTTTTTATTTCGGCTCCCATGTTAACAGGTTAGAGCTTGCACACTGCCTGCGTGACACGCATGTCTAGCCGAAAACGTGTACATGTGCATGCTAGAAATAGAACCGACGCCTATTTTTCACGCCACACGCAAGCGTGTTGGAAGCATTTCCAGGCAAAATAGAATAGAAAAATATGTTTAGATGTCATTTTGACATGAATACATATTAATAAATGACATTTAGATTTTTGCAGATATAGTTGCAATTAAAAAAATAAAATAATAATAATTATCAATATTCAAATATTGCACCTGTCAATACAGAATGAAATATTCTGTAGCCTATTTTGTCAATACTGCCGACGTAGTCTTTGCTGTATCAGTAGGTTATACATTTATGTTTAACATGAATTATAGGCCTTCCGCAACTCTCTCCCCATATGTCGAACAAGGGTGATCCAAATCCCGAGATAGCCCTCATTGTACGTCCACTAGCAGCAGCAGCGCCTCGTCAGACACGTTTCTGGTGTGCAAATACATAGAAAACGCCACGCTCACGCCACGCAGCCTTATTGCTCATTATCACTCTCTTTCGTCTCTGTGGCTGTGCATACATTATTATAATTCAAATTAACTATTAGTTATGAACAGCAGCCAAATTAATTATATTCATACCACATTTCTGCCCATATCCTGGGCATCTGATCTTTTGCAGACCACCTGATTGTGACCAACTGTTACACCACCTTTGCTGATGCTAAGATGACGAAAGATAGTCGTACCAACAGAGAGAGGATACACAAGGCAATACATCATGCACTTAATGCTCAGTCAGTCGAAGCCCAAGATGCTTGGCTGGCAAGTGACGATGCACGTCAAGAAAGGCGGCGTGAAGCTGAGGAAGAGGACGAACGCCGTGCTCGGCTGGCAAGTGACGCTGCACGTCAGGAAAGGCGCCGTAAAGCTGAGGAAGAGGACGAACGCCATGCTCGGCTGGCAAGTAACGCTGCACGGCTGAAAAGGCGCCGTGAAGCTGAGGAAGAGGATGAATGCCATGCTCGGCTGGCAAGTGACGCTGCACGTCAGGAAAGGCGCCGTGAAGCTGAGGAAGAGGACGAACGCCATGCTCGGCTGGCAAGTAACGCTGCACGGCTGAAAAGGCGCCATGAAGCTGAGGAAGAGGACGAACGCCATGCTCGGCCTGGCAAGTAACGCTGCACGGCTGAAAAGGCGCCGTGGAGCTGAGGCGGACGACGAACGCCGTGCTAACTTGAGAGATAAGGAAACACCTGAGATACGAGTGGATCGCCAGATGCATGACTGTCAACGACACAACCTTCTGAGAGAGGAGGAGACCCTTCAGCAACAAGAGGAACGACGAGCAAGGGATACCACGTGCCATCAGAAGATGCGTCTCGCCCGTCTGGAAAAGGCACGAAAAGACAATCGCAACCTGGCTCGGTGTGACGATACGGTGTGTTCACTGCAGCTGCTGTTAGAAGCTCCGGTTCCAATAGAAACAATCAGACGCGCTTCCACTGTGCATGTACATTAGCTTGATCCAGCCTGAAAAATGTTGTTCCCTTTCGAGAGGTCTCTCGTATTGCGCAAGGCTAGCTTCGCTGACCTCCGGAATAGGAAGCAACTCGCCGCCGTCGAAACGCCTCTCAGCGGGATAAAGCTACTGAGGACACCGGCTTCATTTGCCACCTTCAGCACGCTGTGCCATCTGGCGCGCGTATCCTTTTACTGCTTATTCTCGTGTGTTCGCTGCTGCGTTCACACTCTAAAAGAGTAATATTTCGAAGGCGTTGTTTCAAATGCCTCGCACCACCTGTGCCTCGTGTAGAGGCCCACTCGTCGGTGGAGACAGCCACATTCTGTGCACTTCCTGCTTGGGCCGTGACCATGCCAAAGCTGCACTCGCTAAGGGCGGCTGCCCTGAATGTGATGCCATGGACCTTACCACTCTGCGGGCTCGACTCACCTGCTTCGCCGCCGACGACCCGCTCCCCGCCCCTTTGCTCGAGCCGCACAAGAAGAAGTGCCGCTCACAAAGGGAGCCTGAGCGAGCTGAGACGAGCGAGCTCACGCCGGCCCAGTCCCTGCGTGCCTCGGCCTCTCTCCAGCAATCTCCCTCGCCAGTCCTGTTTACACAGGCCGACCAGCTCCCCTCTCTGCGAGCGGTGGACCTTGTGTTGTTCGGGGCTTTGGACGAGGAGGAAGAGGAAAAGGATGACAGCCTTTCCCTTGCGCCTTCGGACTGCGATGACTGGGCTGGGTCCGTTTCCGGCCCCCCGCCATCCACACAAGACAGTGTGAGAGCCAACATTGACTCAGAGCTTCTCCGCGACTGGTCTCCACCCGAGCAACCATCACGCAGCAGGCTCGACGAGTGGTTCCTGCAAGGGTGCCGGCAGACCCCCCAGCAGACCCCGAACCTCGTAAGCCGTTCTAGCCACGGGGAGAAAAAGAGAGAATTCGAGTCCCGCCGAGGCCGGACCGATCTCTCAAAAATCCCTCAGACATTTTCCATTTCCCTCTCAGGCGGCTGGAAATGTAAAATCCGCAGCAAACGAGTCTGCCGCGAAGCACGCTCACCTGCAATCAAAAGCCGCTTTTACTATAAAGCCACTATAAAGTTTGCACACCTGCACACTAGCACTGTCCCCACAGTTACCAATTCGCCATCACAGGCTGTGAATTTAACAGATGTAGAAGGTGTGCCCACCACAAGGTCTGCACTTCCACACACAAACACTGTGCATACAGTCTCAAGCTCTTTTCTTGTTTTATTTGTGTCGCCTAAAAATGGCGTTTGATTGCAGGCGAGCGTGCTTCGCGGCAGGCTCGTTTGCTGCGGATTTTACATTTCCAGCCGCCTGAGAGGGAACTGGAAAATGTCTGAGGGATTTTTGAGAGATCGGTCCGGCCTCGGTGGGACTCGTATTCTCTCTTTTTCTCCCCATGGCTAGGACGGCTTACGAGGTCCGGGGTCCAACGCAATCTTGGGTCGGGGTCCCCGCCTCTCAGGGAATGGAGCACGTCTAGTAGAGCGGGAGCAGCGACGGACTTCAACCACTGGGCGGGGCTGGGTGACCGGTGGCGCTGGCTTGGGCTGCTGAGGAGGAGGCTTCCTCCTGTTCTGGCGACATGAAGCCAAGCTGGAGCGCTTGGGGAGGAAGTGGCGCATCGCCTGCGATGCTTTCTGCGCCTCCGTGTGGCGCTCAGAGAAGCTCTTAACAGCCGGACCGAAGAGACCGGTAGTGGTGATGGGAGAGTCCAGGAAAGCCACCCTATCTGCCTCTTTCATGTCCGTTAAGTTCGACCATAGGTGCCGCTCGAGCACCGTTAGGTTGGCCATGCTCCTGCCGATGGCCTGGGCTGTAGACTTAGTACCTCGCAGGGCCAGGTCGGTGGCGCTGCACAAGTCCTTGAAAGCCTCAGATTCAGGTCCAGACTCGTCCAGGGAATGGCCTGGAAGACTTGTAGTACAGACATCGTATAAAGCGCCGGCACGGCCAGCGAGGGCGGATGTAGCGCGGCAAGGCTTGGAGGGATGTGAAGCCTTAGTCTTCCATCCCGCGGTGGTAGTTGGGCAAAGGTGAGCGCCCACCACCTCTTCGAGGGGGGGGGGGGGTCGCCTTGTAGCCTTTCTCAACGCCGTCGACGTTGGAGAGCGCTGAAGAAAAGGAGGGCTTGATGCGAGCCGAGTGTGGCGCCTTCCATGATTTAGTGAGTTCATCGTGAACTTTGGGGAAGAAGGGGGCGGGCCTTGTCGAGCCTGCTCGGTGATGGTTGTTTGGGTGGAGACCAGTCGAGCCCTAGGTCTGCCACGGCCTTAGTGAGCACGCGGAGAAGCTCTGAGTCAATGTTGGCTCTCACGCTGTCTTGTGTGGATGGCGGGGAGCCGGAAATGGACCCCACCTAGTCATCGCGGTCCGAAGCCGCAAGGGAAAGGCTGTCATCCTTTTCCTCTTCCTCCTCGTCCGAAGCCCGAACGACACAAGGTCCACCGCTCTCAGAGAGGGGCGCTGGTCGGCCTGTGTTAACAGGACTGGTGAGGGAGATTGCTGGAGAGAGACCGAGGCACGCAGGCACTGGGCCGCTGTGAGCTTGCTTGTCTCAGCTCGCTCAGGCTCCCTTTGTGCGGCACTTCTTGCGCGGCTCGAGCAAAGGGGCGGGGAGCGGGTCGTCGTCGGCGAAGCAGGCGAGTCGAGCCCGCAGAGTGGTAAGGTCCATGGCATCACATTCAGGGCAGCGGCCCTTAGCGAGTGCAGCTTTGGCATGGTTGCGGCCCAGGCAGGAAGCGCACAGAATGTGATGGTTTCCACCGACGAGTGGGCCTCTACACGAGGCGCAGGTGGTGTGAGGCATTTGAAACAATGCCTTCGAAATATTACTCGTTTAGAGTGTGAACGCAGCGGCGAACACACGAGAATAAGCAGTAAAAGGATACGTGCACCGGATGGCACAGCGACACAGCGTGCTGAAGGTGGCGAATGAAGCCGGCGTCTTCAGTAGCTTTACCTGAGAGGCGTTTCGACGGTGGCGAGTTACTTCCTATTCCGGAGGTCAGCGAAGCTAGCCTTACGCAATATTCGTTCCCTCATCTCAGGGAACTGAGGTTACATTAGTAACCAAGTAGTTTTCTGTCATGATTCGAGCGTTTAGAAACCAAATTTATGAAACAGTTGTTGTCAGGTTTCATAGGTGATTTAAGGTATGAAATTTAATCGTAAGCTTGGCGAACAGTTTTGGAGAATTGGATGTTTCCCCATTCAAAAAGATAGGAGCTGAACTTGCATGCCCAAAATGGGTCTCAAAGATGTTGTCAAGTCAAGTCAAGTCAAGTCATCTTCATTTATATAGCGCTTTTAACAATGTAGATTGTTCCAAAGCAACTTTACATTGATAATAGGAAATTAAAGTAAAGTGTTTTTGGCTTTATAGCAGCTCTAGAATAAAGTTATTGTCCAGCTTAAGTTAGTTTGATTGATTCACTTCCGTCGCAACGATCATTAGTTATTAACTTTGGGGCCGCTAACTTGACAACGTTTTAACAGAAAACTCTTAAGTTCTTTCAGCGCAAACTTCAAAAAACGCGAACCAGTGAGAACGCCGATGGCATTCACATGCGTATTACGAGTTCAGTCTATAGGTATGCGCGTTTGAATATGTGCGCAGGGGTGTAGTCCTTCCCTACAAATCAACCCTCAACATAGTACTTGTCTGGCCTTAAAATTAATAATACAGAATTTTTATCGCTTCCATGTAGCCACGCGAACCGGAATTATCCCGATAACGCTTTATCTGTAGATAGGTAAAAGGAGGGGAGGGAGCCTAGTTGACATTTCAGGACTGCTCTGTCGTCGCGTCCAGACGCAGATCCTTCATCAGATCTGGATACGGCCTGGATCTGGCGGACTGCGGTAAACCTCGGGATAAACAGAGAGACTAATATTAGCGTAGATGCCATTCTTCTTATGATGTAACGAGTACATCAGGATTTATGGGAAGTGTTCCCGATTCCGGCTGACCTAATCTATGCAGCCTAACATTGAATTATAAAAAGTCTATAATGTGTTATGTGTATGCTAGGTCAAAGAGATGTGTTTTTAGTCTAGCTTTGAACTGACAGAGTGTGTCTGCTTCCCGGACAATGTTAGGAAGCCTGTTCCAAAGTTTTGGTGCTAAATAGGAAAAGGATCTACCACCAGCAGTCGATTTTGATATTCTAGGCATTATCAGCTGGGCGGAATTTTGAGATCGCAATAGACGTGAAGGACTATAATGCGTTGAGAGCTTGCTCAAGTATTGCGGAGCTTAACCATTTAGTGCTTTGTAAGTAATCAGCAATATAAAATGTATACGATGTTTAATAGGGAGCCAGTGCAGTGTTGACAGAACTGAGCTAATATGGACTTGCTGGTTCTGGTAAGAACTCTAGCTGCTGCGTTTTGGACCAGCTGTAATTTGTTTATTAAGCGTGCAGGGCAACCACCTAGTAGAACATTACAATAATCTAGCCTTGATGTCATGAACACATGGACTAATTGTTCCGCATTTGTCAATGAGAGCATATACGTAATTTAGATATATTTTTAAGATGGAAAAATGCGGTTTTACAGATACTAGACACGTGACTTTCAAATGAAAGATTGGTATCAAAGAGCACACCCAGGTTCCTAACCAACGACGAAGACTTGACAGAGCAGCCATCAAGTGTTAGACAGTATTCTAGATTATTGCGTCAGGAATTTTTTTGTCCAATAATTAGAATTTCTGTTTTTTTTCAGAAATTACTAGTCATCCAATTTTTTATATCACCTATGCATTCCGTTAATTTTGTGAATTGGTAAGTTTCGTCAGGGCGTGAAGAAATATAGAGCTGAGTATCATCAGCATAACAGTGAAAACTAATTCCATGCTTCCTAATGATATCTCCCAAGAGTAGCATGTACAGAGTGAAAAGCAACGGTCCTAGTACTGAGCCTTGTGGTACGCCATACTGAACTTGTGATCGATGAGACATCTCTTCATTTACTGCTACAAACCGATAACGGTCAGATAATTATGATTTAAACCATGTTAATGCAATTCCACTAATGCCAACATAATTTTCGAGTCTATTTAAAAGAATGTTGTGGTCAATAGTATCAAATGCAGCACTAAGATCGAGTAACACTAATAGAGAGATACAACCACGATCGGATGATAAGAGCAAATCAATTGTGACTCTGATGAGAGCAGTCTCAGTACTTTGGTACGGTCTAAATCCTGACTGAAAATCCTCGCAGATATCATTTCTTTCTAAAAAGGAACATAGTTGTGAGGATACCGCCTTTTCTAGTATCTTTGACAGAAAAGGTAGATTCGAGATCGGCCTGTAATTGACTAATTCTGTACGATCAAGTTGCATTTTTTTTTAACAAGCGGTTTAATCATAGCCAGCTTAAAGGTTTTTGATACGTATCCTAATGACAAAGATGAATTAATGATATTAAGAAGAGGATCTATGACCTCTGGAAGCATCTCTTTCAGTAGCTTAGTCGGTATAGGGTCTAACATACATGTTGTCGATTTAGATGATTTAACGAGTTTAACGAATTCTTCCTCTCCTATAGCAACGAATGATTCAAATTTTTCCTCAGGGAGACTACAATGCACTGCCTGATGCGATACTGTAGTAGACGGTTGCATAGTTATAATTTTCTCCCTGATATTATCAATTTTATAAGTGAAGAAGTTCATAAAGTCATTACTGCTGTGCTACTTGGAAACTTCTGGGCTTGAAGCATTATTTTTCGTTAGTTTAGCCACTGTTTCAAATAAATACCTAGGGTTTTGTTTATTTTCTTCTAATAGGGTTGAAAAATAAGCAGATCTAGCAGCTTTTAAGGTCTCTCTGTATGCAATCGAGGTCTCTTTCCATGAAACGCGAAATACCTCTAGTTTTGTTTTCTTCCAGTTGTGCTCCATTATTCTGGCTGCTCTCTTAAGGGCCTGAGTGTGCTCGTTGTACCACGGCATTGGACTATTTTCTTTAATCTTTTTTAAGCGCAAAGGAGCAACTGTGTCTGGAAAAGAGAAAGTTAAAAGTTTCTGTCACAATATCAAGTTCTTCTAAGCTATCTGGGATGCTGAGATGATGAAACTGATCAGGAAGATTATTAATAAAGTAATCTTTAGTGGTAGAAGTGATAGGTCTAACATATTTGTAACACGGAGTCCGCTTTGCAGCCTTGGCTAAATTTAGTTTACATGAGACTAGATAATGATCTGAGATGTCATCGCTCTGCTGCAGAATTTTAACGGCATCAACATCTATTCCATGTGATAATATTAGATCTAGAGTGTGATTACGACAATGAGTGGGTCCTGACACGTGTTGTCTAACTCCAACAGAGTTCAGAATGTCTTTAAATGCCAATCTCAATGCATCTTTTTCGTTATCTACATGTATATTAAAATCACCAATTAGGACTTTATCTGCAGCCAGTGATAGAAAGTCAGCGTATTGCGTGGGCGGAGATTATTAAATGAGAAACATTATGATTTCATAAGATCTGGAAAAATCGCGTTGTAGTCTGAACGAGCCGTTCGTTGCAGTTCTTGAAAAGTGGACTCTGTAAAATAAAATGTAAATATAATATAAAATAATAAAATATAAAATGGAAAAGCACAACAGGACCCCTTTAAAGCTGGCTCCTCAAAACCCAATTGAGTGGCTGCGCTGAGTCTTGGCACTTCCACGGCCAGCATCCACTACACTGGACCTCTGGGACTGCCAGTGGGTCTCTTCCAGTTTCCTGCAACACCATCAACAATCCACATGTCAGGCATGACTTACATCCAATCAGAAAAAAATAAACTTGTGCCCGGTTTCACAGGCAAGCTTTAAAAGGGTTAGTTCACCCAAAAATAAAAAAAAGCCATCAAGTGTTAGACAGTATTCTAGATTACCGGCCGGTCAGATAATTATGATTTAAAGGGGTCATATAATGCTACATGCACTTTTACAAGTTGATTGTACTGAAATGTGTGTTGGCAGTGCCTGTACACAACCATCATAAAATGATAAAAATCCATCCAGTGTTTTTTTTTTTTATCTTCTTATATGTTTCCTCCCATCTCAAATCAAGCTGTTCGATTTTGTGACATCACAAAATCGACGCCCCTCCCACGATGGTTGATTGACAGGAGCGTTTCAACACAGACCCGCCCTCGTGAGCGAGCTGTCAATCATAGCCCGTGCGGACCGGCGCGTTCAGTGTTGATAGCTGGAGCACTGACTAGAATGGCGTCTAAGTGATTGTGGTGTTCTTGGGTGTAATAAAGAACACAGCATCATATTGATGTTCCTAAATCCGTACAGCTGAAGACGCAGTGGCTGAGTTTGTTTTCGAAGGGAATATTCCCCACGATCAACGTCAATGCTTTCATGTTTGCGTGAATCATTTCACCAGACTGCTTTATAAATGAGGATCAGCATAAAGCTGGTTATTTGCTAAGAAGCTGCTCCTGAAAAAAGGATCAGTACCAACTATTCGTGTTCCTGTTGCACCTCCAGAAGAACTGAAGTGAGTGTAACGTTTTATTGACATTTATATTAATCTTTGCAAATCGCTTGCACGCTTCACGATGAATGCGGCTATTTTTACACTCAGGGTACATTACACAGCATGTTTTTTTATGTATGACGGTCTCAATATAATTCATAATCCCATGTTTATAATGAACGACGCGTTATGGTTATTGTGTTATTGTGTTACAAACGGTGTACGCACAGAACAGAGGGGCGGGGTGAGCAAAGCTCATTATCATTTAAAGACACATGCACTTAAACGGCGTGTTGAAAACAGAGCTGTTTTTGACCAGGTAAAATTAGTGTTTTCTTACAATACTAATGAGAATTTTTAATTAAAGTATATTACAAACTTTTAATTTAGACCCTGAAGAATCATATTAGCTTGTACAAAAATGACATTATATGACCCCTTTAAACCATGTTATTGCAATTCCACTGAAGCCAACATAATTTTCGAGTCTATTTAAAAGAATGTTGTGGTCAATAGTATCAAATGCAGCACTAAGATCGAGTAACACTAATAGAGAGATACAACCACGATCGGATGATAAGAGCAAATCAATTGTGACTCTGATGAGAGCAGTCTCAGTACTATGGTACGGTCTAAATCCTGACTGAAAATCCTCGCAGATATCATTTCTTTCTAAAAAGGAACATAGTTGTGAGGATACCGCCTTTTCTAGTGTCTTTGACAGACAAGGTAGAATCGAGATCGGCCTGTAATTGACTAATTCTGTACGATCAAGTTGCGTTTTTTTAACAAGCGGTTTAATCATAGCCAGCTTAAAGGTTTTTGGTACGTATCCTAATGACAAAGATGAATTAATGATATTAAGAAGAGGATCTATGACCTCTGGAAGCATCTCTTTCAGTAGCTTAGTCGGTATAGGGTCTAACATACATGTTGTCGATTTAGATGATTTAACGAGTTTAACGAATTCTTCCTCTCCTATAGCAACGAATGAATAAAAATTGTTATTTTATACAACTGTGTCTGGAAAAGAGAAAGTTAAAAGTTTCATTGGGCACCCCTGTTCTAAGCTATCTGGGATGCTGAGATGATGAAACTGAATAGTCTGGCCGCCTCCCTACCCGCCACCGCACGATCGAAAACCCTTCTCATCTCCTCGGAGAGTGCCTGGAACGAGGCGCAGCATGGGTCTTGATTCTCCCACACCGCCGTTCCCCAGAGAGCCGCTTTGCCGGATAGCAGCGTCAGAACAAATGCCACCTTGGTCTGTTCTTGATTGAACGTCAGTGTCTGTAATGAAAAGTGCATAGAACATCGGGTCAAAAATGCTCTGCAAAACTCCGGTTCACCTGAATAACCCTCTGGTGTCGGCAGTATCGGTTCACGCTGCTGGGGCAGCTCTGGTGGATTGGGCTGAACGGGCGGTGTGGGAGGCGCAGTGGGAACTCTTAGCTGTTGAAGTTGTTTGGTGAGCTCGGACTCCTGCGTCACAAGCGCTTGGACCGCCCGACCTGTGTTGGAGATGCTCTCCTCTTGGGTGTCCATTCTCGCGATGCTTCGAGCAGCAAACTCGTCCCAAGTCGTGGCGCCTGCTACATCCATAATATGGTCAGATCGTTCTGTAACGGATGACAGAACAGGATGTAAATGCAATAACGCTCTTTAGTAGAATAATCACAGTAGATCAGAACACAGATGGTCACCAACACAGCGGGACAGGCGGGCGGACACAAACGCTGGTGGTACAGTGACGCAGGGACCTCGGTGGACAACAGGTGCTGGTGCTAAAGTCCAGTGATGATCCCTCGTGACGGTGCTCTGGTGCAGTGAGTGATCCCTCGTGACGGCGCTCGGTGGTCCAGTGCAGAGTGCAGAGAATCCAGAGACGAACATGACGAAGACACAGGGAATCGAATCCAATCCAACACGAAGAACACAGGAACAGGCACAGGAAACACACCGGGAAACCACAACGATCTGACAACATGAGACACCAGTTACTGAGCATATAAAGGGACAAACAATTGAAACCAGCTGACGCTACTGATCACTGATGATTAGTGACCACGCCCACAGACACACACACACACACACACACACACACACACACACACAACAGCACATGAGACGAGAGAGAGACAGTGAATTCATAAACCGTGACAACAGCTTGAACCACTGCAGGAATTCCACCCTTAGGACAGGACACAATTAATTGACTTTGCGTTGTGTTTTGAACGATTACGGCTGGATGTGCCTCTTGGATCTTCTGCCTCTCGCTGATGAGCGCCGCCTGCATCTCGTCCGGCCATCTTGTCCTTCAGCTCTTTCTGAGAGAGAAGAAAAATGTAATTCGGCATTTTCTTAATAAACATGACACAATAATTCTCCGACCACATAAAGCCCTTGTTATTGATTCAGCACAAATCTCGATCATCAGGAACAGTTACCCTAAAGTGGAAAACTCTGACGACACTAACCCTAACATTTACATGAACCCCGCCCCCGGGAACGCAATTATCATGACAGAATATGCTGATCAATGACTAGATTAGAAGATAACTACACATAAGCTACATAAATTCATCAACTAATCATTCAGAAATGTTGTCAACATGTTGTGACTTCTTCTTGAGTCTCTTCATCTTTGTCTGACTGCGGTTTGAATATAAAAGGCTAAAAGTTTTTGAAATATTCAGTGTGTGTCTGTGTGAGGTAATCGTAGATGCTCACACGGCGCGTTTTTGCTAACCCTCAAAAAGTGACAATTTGAATATGCTATAAAAAATATCTGTGGGTTATTTTGTGCACTCTGGGGACATCAGAGACTTATTTTACATCTTGTGAAAAGGACATTATCGGACCGCTTTAATACTTTTATTTCAAAAGGACTTTCAACAGGAATCGGCGTGATCTGGAGATCGCGTGAGGGATGTGAAGTGACTTCTGTGTACAAGAGGCTTCATACATTGGCACACTTTTGACAGTGGACTTTCTTTGTTTGTGAAATTTCATGAGGGTGAATTTGAAAAGTTATTTTTGGTTGAACTATTATTTACTCACCATGGTGTTGTCCAGATCTTGCAGTCGGTTGCAATACCGCTCCAATACGGGCACAAGACGGAGAGCCAACCAATCATTCATGTTCAGCTGAGGATGACAACATGTTATCAAGTGCTGAATATAAATGAGCAGAAATGTGAGTGATACTGGTTTGTGTGTGTGTGTGTGCGTGCGTGCGTGTGTGTGTGCGTTCACCTGGCTGAGCTGACCATTCACCGCATCAGCTTCCAGTCTCAGAGCATGTCCGAAGTCTATGAGCACCTGAACTTCCAGTTTCAGAACATGTGTGAACTCTAGTAGCAGCAGAATTTCTAGTCTCAGATCATCTCTGGACTCTGAGAGCGACTGAACTTCCTGTCTCTGAACATTTATGGACTCTGTGAGGACCTCAGCTTTCTGTCTCAGAACATTTATGGACTCTATGAGCACCTCAGCTTTCTGTCTCAGAACACTTCTGGACTCTATGTCCGCCTGGACTTCCTTTCTCTGAACATTTCTGGACTCTATGAGCACCTCAACTTTCTGTCTCAGATCATCTCTGGACTCTATGGCCGCCTGGACTTCCCTCAGCAGGTCTTGGATTGAGTCCATACACTGAGGAGGAAACAGTTTTTGAAGACTTACTTGGTTTAATTTCATACCTCTCATACAGTAACTGGGAAACCAACACGCTCTTCAGAGAAAAAGCCCATAATGCCCCTTTGCCTGAACTTTGAAGAGGGATCAAACTCTATGAGAGCACTGCTGAATCAGTTAAGCACATCCTCCGTGTCTCTTTCTTTGAAAAGGCAAGTAATATACTTTCTGAACTTTTAACCTTTAACCTTAATTGATGCTTTTTTTCCATCATCAGAATTGACCTTTATAACTCTCAATTGCGAGTTTATATGCAAGAAAAAAAGTCTGTAATTGCAAGATAAACATGCAATTCTGACTTTATAACTTGCAATTGTGTCTTTTTGAAAATCTCTAATACTTACCATATATTTCATACAAATTTCAGTAAAAAGTTATATTGTGAAATATTAGTACAATTTTAAAAACTTTTTTCTATTGTAATATATATATTAAAGTGTAATTTATTCCTGTGATCAAAGCTGAGTTTTACAGTACTCCAGTCTTCAGTGTCACATGATCCTTCAGAAATCATTATTGTTATTATCAATGTTGAGAGGATTTGTGCTGCTTCATATTTCTGTTGAAAATACACTCTGGGGACATCAAATACTTATTTTACATCTTGTGAAAAGGCATTATACCACCCCTTTAACTAATGTTAACTAACGAACTGTAAAGTGTTACCAGCAAGTTATTAAATGTGTTCTGTGGTGATAGACCCACAGTGTAGTGGAGGTACCATGGTTTTGTAAAGCACACACTTCTAGTTCACAGTACTAGTTTTTATAAGTTTCCTCCTTTCTCTTATGGCTCTTTCATACTAACAGATTGGCGAACGTTCATCGCCCGCGATTTGCACGCGATAACACCCTGACCTGTCGGCGAGCTCAACGATTTGCAAATCGGGCTTAAAATCATGTAGTGTGAACTAGGCTTTACCTGGTTTGACCCTACGTCTTCGTTCCCCTGGGCGATGGGAAGAGCCATCAGCGCCCGCACCCTCTCCTCCAACACCCGATGCCGGCTCGACGGCCCCGGCCGGAAGGCTGTAATCTGCAGGTGTCCCAGGATGAAGTTTAGCAAAGGGCGCAGGGCCCTGAAATCGACCGTTCCGACATCAATAATTGAGAGATCCATCAAGCTTTTGTCTGTTGACACGATCTAAGAAAATCGCACGTTACTGGCTCTTTTGCTTTGGTGGTTTGCTTGTTTGCTCTGTTTACGCTTAGTGTTGTGAGCGGCGGCGTCTTTGGGTGCTTAGCAACTGATTCAGTGCCCTGGTCACGTGAACGTGACGTCTGCGGGTGTGTGTCCATACTGTCTATGTGTGTGTCGAGAGCTGTGTCCCAATGTGAAGGCTGCATCCTCCGAAGGTCGTATTTGAAGGCCGATTGCGTCACGCGGCTCGATGAAGGCTGTCCCAATTCAGTTCTGCATCCTCTTTTTTGATATATATATATATATATATATATTTTTTTTTTTTTTATTAGATATAAAAAAACAAAAGTCAACAAATAATGAGTTCTCAACATGAAAACGCGAAATGGAACATACACCAGAGGAGAGAAGAATAATAAAAAATAAAAAGATAAAAAATAAATAAGAAAAACAGACAAAAATTACAATAATAATAATGATAATAATACAAGAAAAGATAAGATAAGCAAATAAATGAAGGAGATACAATCCATTAGAGCATGTTAGGAAAGTACAATGTGACAAAATTTAAAGGGGGATTTTAAAGAGAGCACAACAAGACAATGTTTTCCTTGCTTTGTTCTTCTCTGAAACAGAAAGCATTTGAAGGTATTGATGGAATTCGTTGAGAAAAGCTTTGAATAATGGCTTATGATTGGAAAATTTACATTTGTGAATATGAAATGTTGCTAGAAGAAGTAAAAGATTTATAAAGTAAAATTCTTTCTCAAAGTTTTTCTCCGTATTAATAAATCCAAATATAACATGTTTCCAAAATAAGGAAAAATGAGGGTACACAAAATCAATAATATACCTGCAAAAGTTCTTCCAAAACATTTTGGTATAGCTACAGTCCCAAAACAAGTGTACAGTAGTTTCATCTTGTGCATTACAGAAATCACATTTTATATCAATGTCAGGTTTAATGTTTTTTAGGTAACTTTTCACTGGATAGAATCTATGAATTAATTTAAATGAGACTTCTCTGACTTTATTTACTATAAGGTATTTATGTGGCAATAACCAAACTTTTCTCCAGTCCACAATATCCACAAAATTGCTCCAATAGGTAATTACATAAGGTTTGGTAATAATATCTTTCTGAAAGAGAGCACGAATGGACCTATTGCTAGAATATGGAACTAAACAAATCTTGCCCACCATTGTTTGAGTGGGATCAAAAATAGGTGATGTGGTAAACAAAGTCCTATCCAAACCTCTAAACAATGTAATAACACCTGTGGGAATAGCATCGAAAACGATGGCAAATTCTCTAGGCGTGACAGGAAAATTAAACTTTTCCAGGAATTCGCCATATGTATATAGACATCCATCATCATTAAAAAGATCACGTACTAACGTAATACTGTTATCATGCCAGTTTTGAAAAAATAAGGACTTTTTTTATAGAGAATTTTATGATTGTTCCATATGAAATATGAATGTGGGGAAAAGTTGTGTTTATAAATAAGAGACCAAGCCAGAAGCATTTGTTTGTGGAATGAAGAGAGCTTTCCAGGTTATTTTTCAATGTTATAATTGCATAACAAAAGAAACTGAAGACCACCCAGCTGGGAAAATATATAATTTGGGATAAAGTTCCAAATTGAAGAGGGGCATTTTAAGAAGTGTTTCATCCAATTGATTTTAAAAGTGTAATTTAACGTTTTAAAATCTAGAAAATTTAGACCACGTATTTTCATACGTGTTCATTACCACAGTTTTTTTAATATAGTGAGTACGATTCCTCCAAACAAAATTGAATAAAAGATTGTCTATCATTTTACAAGTTTTATTGTCCAAATATAAAGCTATTGCTGCATATGTTAATCTAGATAACCCTTCAACTTTAGTAAGCAAGACCCTGCCTTTTAATGAAATATTTCTTTGGAGCCACTGGTTGAGTTTTTTACGGGTTTTGTCAATAGCAGGAATAAAATTTTCAGAACATCGTGTGGCTTGATTCCTAGTTATAACAACTCCTAAATACGTGACTTTTTCTCTGACAGGAATATTACAAATGGATGAAATATCACACTCTGTAATAGGTAATAACTCACACTTAGATATATTAAGGAATAAATATTCCTTATAAGAGAATGCATCAATTACCCCTAGAGCTACTGCAACTTGATCACTATTTTTTATTAAGAAGAGAGTGGTGTCATCAGCCAACTGGCTGATGATCACCTCCCTGCCTGCAATTGAGACACCTACAAGGTTGCTTTGCTTAATATGGTCTACTAAGAGTTGAGCTGCTGATAAAAACAAATAGGGAGATATAGGACAACCTTGACGTATACCCCTTTTAACATCAAATCTAGAAGAAGTCCCATGTTTTAGTTTAATTGAACTGTTGGCATTACAATATCAAGTTTTAACTGCATCACAAAAAAAAGGGCCAAAACCAAATCTTTCCAGACTAAGAAAAATAAATTTGTGCTCAAGAGTATCAAATGCTTTGCAGAAATCCAAAAATAAAATATAACTTTGATCCGAAATCAGATGAGAATAATCAAGAACATCTAAAACTAATCTAATATTATTGGAAATATGTCTGTTCTTCATGAAACCAGATTGTGTTTGATCAATAATCGAATCTAGGACGGTCTTAATTCTCTCAGCAAAAATACTCGCAAGTATTTTATAGTCGTTGTTTAGAAGGCAAATAGGACGCCGCCAATTATCAATAAATAATAAATCCTTTTTTGGTTTCGGTATCAAAGTAATAAGATCCTGATTTAAGCTTGGTGGAAGCTGGCCAACGGAAATACTTTCATTAAAAACGTTAAATAAAAACGGCACCAGTTTTGGGGCAAAGCACTAATAAAATTCTCCAGTAAGCCCATCCGTCCCAGGAGATTTGTTATTTTTTAATCGAACAATTGAGTCTGTTATTTCTTTAATACTTAGAGGTTTGTCACAAAGATCTTTATCTTCTGGTAGTATACTCTTAGGTTTATCCAGAGAGGCAAAAAAGGAGGATGTAGATTGTTCAGAGTAATTAGAGGTATAAAGCTTACTATAGAACATTGAGCAGAATTTAGATATCAACTTCGAATCAGAGGTAACGATGCCATTAATACTGATTTGGTGTATAGTATTGTAATTAGCACGTTGTTTTTCCAAGCGGAAAAAATAAGCAGAATTCTGCTCCCCCTCCTCGAGCTATTTCTTTCTGGAGCGAATAAAAGCGCCCTCAGCTTTCTTTTTATAGATCTCGTCTAATTTGTTCTGCAATTCTGCCAGACTTAATTGATCTTCATTTGTAAGTGTATCTAACCCCTTTTCCATAATAGAAGAAATGCTTGAAATAACAGTATCATCAGAGCCCGTCTACGGAGAGCCTGCCCACTCCCTATTCAGCTCTATTGTACCGAATTTTGGTTGTAGTACCACCAGAGATCCACTGGGGGCGATCGCCATGAGTGCAAAATGAATGGGAGTCAATGGGGCTAGACAGCTAAATTTGTCTCTTTCACCCGATTGCCGTTGAGAAATCTCAGATCTGATTGTAGATTTTGCAAGTTCAACATGGGTTTTAGGTCGAAAGTTGAATGAACGAGTACACAGCAAAAACTCCAGTGTTAAATTAACACTCCTGGGAGTGTATATGAGTCCACACTCAAAAGTGTAAAGTGTTAAAATATGAGTGTTAAATGAACACTCAAGAGTGTTAAAGTTAATGAGATAATTAAGTGATTAATTTAGTGATGATTGAGCATTATTGAAGACACCTGATGTTAACAAGCAGAATCACTGAAGGAGGAAATCACTAATTGTAAGTTACCATTAAGGTGATGGGTGTTTGCTTTAGTTGGGCTCTTGACCCTTATATGTTTACTTTAAATTTTGCTTGTCTGCTGTTATTGATTTATAACAGTCAGATGAACAAAGAGACAATGTGATCTGATGGTGTTGGTTATGTTTTGACATAATCATGTTGTGATCCGTAAAACAAAACTTATGAGATGGCTTACCTTATTAATTACAGCAGCTCTGTGATTCTACAGCACATGATTTTCAGTATTTTTCATATAATCCAAAAATATTTCTTAATCATTGTTCTGATCAAAAGACTTTCAAATGAATTTATTTAGAAACACAGACATCAATAATCAGCCTGTGAATCTCAACAATGGTGACAATAATAAAGCATGTTGCAGTGGCTGCCACCAATCACAACTCATTAATGGCTCCCATCATGCATTGCGGTATGAATAAATTATGATCTGAATTGTCTGTGTAATTTACTTTTCCTAATTGAATATTCTGCTCGTCACCATTGTTGAGATGCATAGACTGAATCTTGGTGTCTGTGTGTGCCTAAAAGAAAGATTTTTTTTTTTTTTTAAACAACTTTTAAGAAATCCTTTGTATTATATCTAAAATTCTGGATATTTATGCAGATTCACAGTTATGCTGTAATCAACAACATAAATCTAAGTCAGAAATAAGGATCTTAATGAGTTCAGTGATCAAGTTCAAATAATGATTGTCATAATATAACCAACACCATCAGATCACTTTTTCTCTTTGTTCATCAGGCAATTATAAGATACAACAGCCAAACAAAATCTAAATTAAATGTATAAGGGTCAAGAGCCCGACTAAAGCAAACACCCATCACCATAACGGTGGCTTACAATTTGTGATTTTCTCCTTCAGTGATTCTGCTTGTTAACATCAGGTGTCTTCAATAATGATCAATCATTACTAAATTAATCACTTAATTAGCTCATTAACTTTAACACTCTTGAGTGTTAATTTAACACTCATATTTTAACACTTTACACTCTTGAGTGTGGACTCATATACACTCCCAGGAGTGTTAATTTAACACTGGAGTTTTTGCTGTGTACTTATGTCCTTTTGATTTCTTACAGGTTGAGTTGTTGTTGCCCATAAAACGCTAGTGAACGCTGATTGGTCAGTGAAGGACTGATTACGACCAGAGATACCGCTTGATGGCATCGTGTCATCGGCAGCGGGACCAGAAACAAACAAAACAAAAACTCTTCTAGCACGTGTATTTACCTGTGTCAGCTGTGTTGTCGATGCCTCGAGTGAAAAGAAAGTGCAGAGCGCGAACGCACCAGAGTGAGTGAAGGATTGCCGTTAAGCAGTATCTCTGGTCGTACGATGTGTATGACGTCATTGACACTTTAAAAGACTTTTTAAAGCAAATAAGTGACTCAAAAAAATCTAACACCCAGCAGTGTGTAATTTATTTGCATCTCCTTTCGAATACAACATTCAAATTACTAGACAAAAAATTATATCCTGAGAAAAGTGGATTTTTATTGGTATAGCGCCATAGATCTCCATTCATTCTGCACTCGTCCTGTGAGCACCCTCATATGGAATCAGAGAGGAACTGCAACCAGTTCAGAAGCCGGAAGTGTACTGAGAGTGAAACTTCTCGCCATATTAGACATTCTCTGGTATCATCCTCTGCCCTTCCAGCCCGGATATAGGAACTAGCCTACTAAAAGACCTTAAATATTTTGAGGATTCGTACTTAAATATACTTTTATAACCAAACAGATTATTACGCCACGATAGCACTACTAGAAAGTATGACATTACCCGTTTTTTTGAACATATACATTAATTTATACATTAAATAAGCTACCATTGTTTACAGTTTATGAATACCCGATATCCCGCGGTAGTTTGTGTCTATCATTGCGCAGTGGCGTGCGAACTGCTTCAAGTCAGCCACCGATCGGTCTGCGCAGCACTGTATGAATTCGAACCAAGGGGGTCATCCAGCACCCGGAAAGCGTACCTTCCCTGGGGGCCGCCATTAGTTAGCAGACCCTCACCTGCTGTTAGCATCCCATTGACTCCCATTCATATTGGCGTCAATTTGACAGCGAATAACTTTACATCTGAGGCGTTTAAAGACTCTATCTATTCATTGTTTATTTCTAAAGAAACACGACAATGTATAAAAGGCTCCATTACCTTGTATCTTACGTTATGGCCCCGTATAAACAGTTTTTGTAAAAATAGGCTAACGATTGCGTCATAACCACGCGATTCTCTGTCGCACAGTAGAGAAATTACCATATAGACAGGAGGAGAAGCTCGCAGTCAATCGGGGGGATGTGGAGGCATAAAGTCCGATAAAGTCAAGGGAGAAGCCCAGAGAGTCATAAAGTTGCTCCAGCTCCTATCTCATGGACAGCTCCTACTCACGCTCTCCGTCTCTGCGAGATTCAGAAGGGAATGATTCAGATTTCTCTTGGCACAGCTACTAGAAGACAGACGGGTTGCTCACGTCACATCTACACAGCAAAATCCCCAGTGTTAAATTAACACTCCTCAGTGTTTATATGTGTCCACACTACAGGGTGTTAAAAATTAACACTGAAGCAGTGTTGAAGTTAATGAGTTAATTAAGTTAACACTGAAGCAGTGGTGAAGTTAATGAGATAATTAAGTTAACACTGAAGCAGTGTTGAAGTTAATGAGATAATTAAGTGATTAATTAAGTGATGATTGGCCATTAGTGGTGACACCTGATGATAACAAGCAGACTCACTGAAGGAAAGAGAAAAAACAATAACAGAAAAAAGAGAAACACAAGAACTACAAATGACTTCGAGTCATTACACATTGTTGCACTTATTATTACCAGTTTGACTTTATTTCTGTCATACATCGACAAAAGTTCTTGAGATTCAACAGAAGTTTAGACGGTAATATTTTATGGAATTTTTCTTTTCAAGTTACCATTTTGGTGGTCAGTGTTTGCTTTAGTTGGGCTCTTGACACTTTTCATTTTTTAATATTAGTTTTTCTCTGGTTGCTACAACTCTGTGTTTATAAAGCACATTTGTTTCTGCAAGAGAAAACATGACCTGCTCACAATATGTTTTGATGATAAAAACATTATCATGTAGTGACCTGATTCACTGATGTGAGAGTCTGAATCTTTGACTATATGCTTGATGTCTTGTTTTAGTATTGGTGGTTGTAGCTCTGAGATTCTACAGTTTGAGATCCAACAGCAATATCAAAATTTTTGAAAATACTTTGAGCTAAGAAGTTACTGTGTTTAAACGCACAGACATCAAGAATCAGCATATGAATCTCAACAATGGTGACAATAAACAAACTAGTGACAAACAGATCAACTCTGAACATCACAAAACAAGCTACTAAAGTCAGAACAAAACAATAGCAAAATAAAAGCCAACAGAAAAAACAATGAAAATTACAGGACAATTCAGCTGCATAATTTATTCATGCTGCATTGCATGATGTCAGCCATTGATGCATTCTGATTGGTGGCTCCCATCATGCATTGCAACATTAAGCATTTGTTTGATTGTCACCATTGTTGAGATTCATATGTAGATTATTGATGTCTGTGTGTGATTTTAAATCCTACAGATCTTTAAAATATTGCTGGAAGTAACTACTGTAGTGAAAAATTAATAAAAACAATTAGATAATCAGTTCATAAAGCTGGGTGACATCATTGAATCAGGTCACTAGTAATTTCATCATTGAAACATAACCAGGGCTGAATTTCCAAAAGCATCTTAAAGTTAACTTGATTGCAGACCAATTGCTACAAATGGTCTGTACGATCAAATTAGGCTTGTGATGTTTTCAGGAAACACAGCCCCAAATAATAGTTTTTCTTGCCATAACACATATGCTCTATAAGCACAGAGTTGGAGCAACCAGAAAAATACTAATTTTACAAAGTAAAGGGTCAAGAGCCCAACTAAAGCAACCACTGACCACCATAATGGTGACATGAAACGAAACATTCCATAAAACATTACCATCTAAACTTCTGTTAAATCTAAATAAGACCGTGTGTAGATGTATGACAGAAATAAAGTCAAACTGGTAAAATAATAAGTGCAATAATGGTTCAAAGTCAGTAGTTCTTGTGTTTCTCTTTTCTGTTCTTGTTTCTCTTTCCTTCAATGATTCTGCATATTAACATCAGGTGTCACCACTAATGGCCAATCATCACTTAATTAATCACTTAATTATCTCATTAACTTCAACACTGCTTCAGTGTTAACTTAATTATCTCATTAACTTCACCACTGCTTCAGTGTTAACTTAATTAACTCATTAACTTCAACACTGCTTCAGTGTTAATTTTTAACACCCTGTAGTGTGGACACATATAAACACTGAGGAGTGTTAATTTAACACTGGGGATTTTGCTGTGTATGTCGTCAAGTTCAGTTTGAGGCTGCGCAGTACGCTCGACCATCAGGAAATGAGTGCTTTTTATTGACTTCACTTTTCTCTGTTGAAGTCAATGGGTTCGCTGCGTCCATTTCTTTTACTGTCTATGAGTCGAACAAGCCTATAGCTAACTGAGAGACTAATGCAATTTTTATCATATGATGCACTTGTTTGTTCACATAGAGTTCTGTGTTTTTTTGTTTTGTTTTTTTTTACATCTGTTTCCTTTTATTTATTTTCCACATCTGAGGTAGATTAGTTTAATTGTGTTAAATTAAGATCAGACCACATTTGTTGACTATGCATTGCATTTATTAAAAATATCTTATTGGGAGATCTGTAAGCTACTTCTTACAATCAAATAAGTTTCATCAAATTTCAACAAAATGATTTATTAACATTCATTTTTATACAGCAATTATTATATTAATTTAATGAGAAAATGAACTCTCATTAAACCTGTGATCATTACACATTCACTTTTAAATCATGTTATAAAATAAAAAAATACATAGAAGTCTGATTTAATTGGTCAGACGACACAGTTTCACCCTTGAGGATCTATCTAATCCAAACACGGCGTAGAGCGGCTGAGTGAATGTGGCCTGGACTCTGTGGATGAGACTCATTGTGTCTGAGACGCTGTAGAAGGACAAAATCCCTGTGCTGTGATCCACATACACTCCTATTCTACTGGAGACACTGACTACAGGAAGAACAGTCTCAATGTTATTGTGCCAGAATGAACAGTAGTCTGGAGAGCAGTATAATCTCCAGGATTGATTATTACGTCCAGCATAATAATCAGGGTCCTCTCCCTTCCTCCTGATGCTCTTATACGCCACTGATATATCCACTCCCAACCTCCCATCTCCACTCCACTCCACCTCCCAGTAACAGCGTCCAGTCACACTCTCCACACACATCGCCATGGCCCAACAATCAAATCTGTCTGGATGATCAGGATACGGCTGATACGTGTCAGCGAAAGTGATCACTGTGTTTCCCTCAGATAGACGGAGCCAATGATTCACTGAGTTCAGATCCAGAGTCAACAGACGGAAATCTGATGGAGAAAAACACATAATCATTCATGACCTTACTTTATTAATATAACACTTTAGTGGGTCTATTATAGTTTTATAATGCAATTATTATTTTTTTGGATCTATTTATTTATTTTATGTATCTCTCTGACTGAAATCATCAATGAAACTTCAATCAATTTCAAGCGATGACATGGCATTTAATTTAGGGCTGCAACAAAAAAAGTCCTTTCTCGGTGGCCAAATGTGTTTTTCATTACTGTGACGCAGTTCTTCATCGTCACAGGTGCAACTAATCCATAATGAAATTTGTTCATGATTATTTTCATTTATTTGTTGCAGACCATGTTACCCAGGGGGCAATGTTTATTAGGAAATCAGACATGGGCTGCTGTTAAAGGTTGTCATATAAAAATGAAATCTATGATGTCTGAAGATCACAACCTGGGTGGACAACCCGGTCAACAAGCTGCTGGAAACTTGTAATTAGGGTCAAAACAATGCTACCTCAAATTCTGCTTTAACTCCCCGGAATCACCCAAACATGCTAAAAAGGTTTAATTATACACAGCAAAAACTCCAGTGTTAAATTAACACTCCTGGGAGTGTATATGAGTCCACACTCAAAAGTGTAAAGTGTTAAAATATGAGTGTTAAATTAACACTCAAGAGTGTTAAAGTTAATGAGATAATTAAATGATTAGTTTAGTGAAGATCGAGCATTATTGAAGACACCTGATGTTAACAAGCAGAATCACTGAAGGAGAAAATCACAAATTGTAAGTTACCATTAAGGTGATGGGTGTTTGCTTTAGTTGGGCTCTTGACCCTTATATGTTTACTTTAAATTTTACTTGTCTGCTGTTATTGATTTATAACAGTCAGATGAACAAAGAGACAATGTGATCTGATGGTGTTGGTTATGTTTTGACCTAATCATGTTGTGATCCGTAAAACAAAACTTATGAGATGGCTTACCTTGTTAATTACAGCAGCTCTGTGATTCTACAGCACATGATTTTCAGTATTTTTCATATAATCCAAAAATATTTCATAATCATTTTTCTGATCAAAAGACTTTCAAATGAATTTATTTAGAAACACAGACATCAATAATCAGCCTGTGAATCTCAACAATGGTGACAATAATAAAGCATGTTGCAGTGTCTGCCACCAATCACAACTCATTAATGGCTCCCATCATGCATTGCGGTATGAATAAATTATGATCTGAATTGTCTATGTAATTTACTTTTCCTAATTGAATATTCTGCTCGTCACCATTGTTGAGATGCATAGACTGAATCTTGACATCTGTGTATGCCTAAAAGAAAGTTGTTGTTTTTTTTCAAAACAACTTTTAAGAAATCCTTTGTATTATATCTAAAATTCTGGATATTTATGCAGATTCACCGTTATGCTGTAATCAACAACATAAATCTAAGTCAGAAATAAGGATCTTAATGAGTTCAGTGATCATTTTCCAATGATGATTGTCATAATATAACCAACACCATCAGATCACTTTTTTTCTTTGTTCATCTGGCAGTTATAAGATACAACAGCCAAACAAAATTTAAAGTAAATGTATAAGGGTCAAGAGCCCGACTAAAGCAAACACTGATCACCATAATGGTAACTTACAATTTGTGATTTTCTCCTTCAGTGATTCGGCTTGTTAACATCAGGTGTCTTCAATAATGATCAATCATCACTAAACTAATCACTTAATTAGCTCATTAACTTTAACACTCTTGAGTGTTAATTTAACACTCATATTTTAACACTTTACACTCTTGAGTGTGGACTCATATACACTCCCAGGAGTGTTAATTTAACACTGGAGTTTTTGCTGTGTATTCATGAATTCTGAGCCATATCTCCCTGATACTTTATGCTAGAAACAAACTGAGCACACCTTTCAAAAGAGTGGAAGATAAGATTTCATCTGATGCCTTGATTGTACATGTAATTAGAATGTAAGAGTTAACAATGCCTCTTAATTCATAGGTAGGCAAAAAAAAATATATATAAAAAATGGAACATTCCATTTGTAATCAGTAGCATTCTTTTCCCTTTGTTAGCTATTTAAAACAATTCTATGACAATTTCTCAGAACTCTAACGTAGGGGTGGGCAATCTGACAATTTTATATCGTGATCGATCTTGAAGACGTCCACGGTCGACTTTTCAAGCGAGTCTTAGAGATCGCAAACTTTTATGTCCTCATAACAGCAGGACTTTTATTTTGACAATAATGTGTCCCCAGTGAAGCTGACTTTTATTTTTACGGGCGACCCTGAGCACACAGCGCTCCTATTCTCCTAAAATTTGTTTTTACACACGTCAATAGTCTAAATTGATTTTATTATTATTGTTGTTCATATTATCATCATTATTGTATACTAATAATAATTACTGCGTTTGTCTGACAGCTGCACTGTTATGAAGCACAACTTGATAAATAAATTATGGGTGCAATATGTCTGTGTCTCATGGAATACAAATTAAGGCCATGTGTTATAAACGCTATAACCAAAATTTCAGTGCCATGAGGTCCAACTCACCTGATAAGTAGCCCTGATAAAACAGCTAAAACTTTTGTCAGATGCTGTAAGCTGATTGATGATATGAATATGATCGTCATATAGTGGCTTAACTCATTGATTATTTGTGAGGTTCATACGGTAGTATGTTATTCATTTTGTTTTATTGTTGTGATTCTACAACAAGAGAATAATAGAATTTAATCAGAACGTCAAATTATTTTTAAAACTCCATTTACATATTTTGGGCTCCTCCTAATCTTACTCACACACAGACATCAAGAATCAACATATGAATCTCAACAATGGTGACATGCTTCATGCTGCAATGCATTCTGGGAGCCATGGATAAGTTTTGTATGATGCACTCAGAATGCATTGCAGCATGAAGCATGTCACCATTGTTGAGATTCATATGCTGATTCTTGATGTCTCTGTGCAAGTGGAACTTTCTGTCGTCCAACATGTGTAAATGGTGTTTTAAAAATCATTTGATGTTCTGATTAAACTGTGCTGGATCTCTTGCTGTAGAATCACAACAATAAAACAAAATGAATAACATACTACCCGTATGAACCTCAAAAATAATCAATGAGTTAAGCCACTATATGACGATCATATTCATATCATCAATCAGCTTACAGCATCTGATCATATTTTCTCTTGCTGTTCTCGCCATAACAAACAAACACAGCTGCCAGAGAAAAACTAATGTTAAAAAGTCAAGAGCCTGACTAACGCACTGATCGCCACAATGGTAACATCAAATCAAACTATTACTTTCAAAAAAGTAATCAACATCTAAACCTCTTCTTAATTCTTTTCGTTAGATGTCTGACATAAATAAAGTCAGTCTGGTTTGTAATAAGTGAAGCTGGTAATGCTGTTTGTGGAGTTGTTTAATCTGATCTTGAGAGATGTAATGTATTTTATCTTCAGTTGATTTCATCCAAGGCTGTGGCTGGAAGTAGTTCTTGTGTTTCTCTTTCCTTCAGTGATTCTGCTTGTTAACAGCAGGTGTTCATCATTAATGCACAATCATTATTCAATCACTTAATTATCTCATTACCTCCAACACTGATTAAGTGTTACATTAAACAGCCTGTACTGTGCATACTAAGCAGTGTTCATTTCATCTGGGCAAACCCATGTGGGGCCAACATAGAAACCGAGGACAAAACTGGCTGGGTCCTAGTTAGATAGCCCAGGTCAAACCCATTTGGGCCCCACATGGCTGTGCTGGCTGGGAAAATGTGGAGTCTAATCGATAAAATCTCAGATAAGCCACAAAATGCTGCTGCAAGCAAAGTCCAAATGCTCGATGGCTCTAAACCAAACTCGAAGACCGAGCTCATCAGCGATTGGGGCAAGTACTTCTGCAAACTCTTCAACTACAAGAGTGCGAAGGTGGAAACAGTCAACTTTCCAGAACCAAGCCCAGACATCGCTATTTCATCAACGATTCCAACGCGAGAGGAAGTGGTGAAAGCGATCAAACAGCTTAAGCGGAACAAGTCACCAGGACCCGATTATGCAATGACGGCAGAAGTCCTGAAAGATGGCGGCAAATTCATAGTAAATGAATTGCACAAACTCTGCAAGCTTGTTTTTAGGCATTGCTGTGCACCGAAACAATGGACGTCAAGCCTGATCATCCCACTGCCAAAGAAGGGCAACCTGCAGCTGATGAAAAACTTCAGAGGAATCAGCTTGACGTCCATCGCAGCAAAAACGTATAATCGCATTCTCCTCAACCGCATCCAGAATCCCATCGACAAGCTGCTCAGAAACAATCAGGCAGGCTTCAGGAGCGGGCGCAGCTGCGCACAGCAGATCCACATCCTGCGAAGAGTCATCGAAGGAGCAAGAGCACAATTACTACCCTTGTACATCACTTTCATCGATTTCAAGAAGGCATTTGACTCGATAGACAGACCTATGATGTTCGCAATCCTGCGACACTATGGCATCCCACAAAAGATCGTTGATGCTATCCGAGTCTTGTACGACGAATCGACGAGCCAGGTGTATTTGGAGGGCCAGCTCTCAGAGCCTTTCGCTGTCACAACTGGAGTATTACAAGGCGATGTTCTAGCTCCGTTACTATTCATCATAGTAATAGACTACGTCTCCAGGCAATCTACTGGAAGCTTTGGATACCTTACACATAAAGGTCCTCCGCCCAGGAGTAATACGAGACCGCAACGTGGTACAGCAATAGCCAAAGAATCTAGAACCGAACGCAAGCTTAACGATTTAGCATTTGCCAACGATATTTCACTCCTGGAAAATGATCTCAGCAGGGCACAACAACAGCTCACCCAGCTACAACAGAAAGCTGGTGCAGTCGGACTAGAATTAAACGAGGAGAAGACGGTCCAAGTCCAAATGAATGCTTCCAGCGACAATGAACAACATCTACAAATTAACGGAAAGGACATTGAAATCGTTGACGAATTCAAGTATCTTGGATCCTACATCATATCGACGGAGAAAGATGTCAAAAATCATATCTCTCTTGCATGGGTTGCCTTTACTAAGTTAAAGAAGCTGCTCACCGCTCCACCACCCAAGCCAAATATAGAATTCAGGACTCGGCTCTTTAATGTAACTTGTCTATCTGTGTTGCTTTATGGCTGCGAGACATGGGTTCTAACAAAGGCTCTAGAGGAAGAACTGGATGTGTTTGCGAGAAAGTGCTACCGAACCATGCTGGGAATTAGTCAAGCAGACGCCCATATGACAAACGAGGAACTCTACAGACTGACTAAACAACATCCAGTCAGCGCGACCATCCGCAAGCGACAGCTAGAGTTCGTAGGCCACTGTCTTCGCATGGAAGAAAATGAACCAGCTCACATCTACGCCATCTATCACTCAGAAGTCAGTGATAAGAACAAGCGAGGAGCACCTCGCCTAACCTTCAGACACAAAATCCGAAGCTACATCGACGAGTACAACAAAAACCAAAAAGTCCGGAATCAAATAGCTCTCCCCGCAGCGAAGAGCAGTCAGTCACTCACCCATGTCGAAAGGGAAGAGGAAACAAAAGTGATCATCAGCATCGCCAAGAATAGAGAATTGTGGAAACGTATTGTCGAGCTCCATACCAGGGGACCCGACCGATGATGATGAATACCACAACCTAAAACCAACAAAACATCAACGTCTAATGATGTTAGAATTTGACGTTGTGCGGACGCCAACATTGACGTTAAGGTGACGTTGGGGTTTGGTCACCATACCTCACAACTAAATGTCAGTGTTTGACGCAAATATAACGTTGTCAGGAGACGTTGGCTTGACGTTGTATTTTGGTTAGTTAATACCACAACCTAAAACCAACAAAATATCAATGTCTAATGATGTTAGAATTTGACGTTGTGCGGACGTCAACATTATGGGCCCTATCTTGCACCCAGCGCAATTGACTTTGTACACCGACGCATGTATCATTCCTATTTTGCACCCGCGCAAAGCGGACTTTTCCCTCCACAGATTCACGTCGGTTAACTAAGAAATACACTTGCGCTCCCCGGGGCGGTTCAGCGCAAAGAGGAGGCGTGTTCCGGCGCAAACGTTCCCTCATGCTATTTTACAGGTTTAGAAAACAATTGCGCCACTGACCAAAAAAAAAACAGTTTAAAGTCAGTGGCGCGTTGCGCATGTTATTCATATGCTATTTTAAGGGCGCATGCTTGGCCTTAATCAATGTAGCGTGTGCACAATGCGCATACACTTTGATTCTCTCATCCACACACAGACGCAGCAGTTATCATTTTTGCAAATCATACATTATTACGATAGATAGATAGATAGACATTTTATTATAAAAGCATACATCTAGCTTACACATTTACCCAAATTATCATACGCCTGTTTAACCGAAGTTAATTTGGGTGTGTTTCTCCATCCCCAACGTCCCTGACGAGAACGTCGGTCTCCTCGGCCTTGAACCGCTCCTGTCGTGCGCCTGGCAAATCCGCCGTTATAATAGGAATCCGCTTTAGAACAAGCGCGCCTGCTCTTAAAGGGAATGTGTGATGTCGCTGTGTTTCAGATCGTTAAAATAGGGCCCCATGACGTTAAGGTGACATTGGGGTTTGGTCACCATACCTCACAACTAAATGTCAGTGTTTGACGCAAATATAACGTTGTCAGGAGACGTTGGCTTGACGTTGTATTTTGGTTAGTTAATACCACAACCTAAAACCAACAAAATATCAACGTCTAATGATGTTAGAATTTGACGTTGTGCGGACGTCAACATTATAACGTTAAGGTGACGTTGGGGTTTGGTCACCATACCTCACGACTGAATGTCAGTGTTTGACGTAAATATGACGTTGTCAGGAGACGTTGGCTTGACGTTGTATTTTGGTTAGTAAATACCACAACCTAAAACCAACAAAACTTCTACGTCTAATGATGTTAGAATTTGACGTTGTGTGGACGTTACCATTATGACGTCATAGAGACGTTGGATTTTGGTAACTTTACAACACAACCTAAAAACAACAAAATATCAACGTCAGCTGACGTCGGTATTGGACGTCAGCTTAACGTTGACATTACGACGTTGAGTTGATGTTGGATTTTAGTCATCCGACGTCGCAACCAAAATTCAACCGAATACCAACGTCATATGACGTTGTGTGCCTGCTGGGTTTCCTCTCTCATTTTCCATAAACAATGCTTTCACCATTCATTATGTTTACATTATTACATTATTTGACACTGACACGTACGTGCCAGCTTTGCAGGTCATGCATTCTGCTTCACATGGATCCCGATCGAGACGAAAACACAGGAATTTTCTTAGCAATGCTAAAACGCACATCAACCGATCACTTGTTTAGCGTTCATGTAAACACTACATTCAGATTCACCAATCGGAATTAATTCAGTCCTACTGAATCAAAAGGTGTGCGTGTAAACAAAATGAATGGCGACGAGTAAGCAAAAGCCGTATCCCGGATATTTTGGGTGATCTCGAAATCCCGGCCGGACATGTCCTGGAATATGGTCACCCTAATATATATATTCCGTGTTGTGGATGCGAGTGGCACAATACGAAGCCACACCCGGCCGCGTCTGCTGATCTGCTCGATCCGCGTGGCAGCGTGCAATTTAAAATATTTAAGATTCATCGTATAGACATCGTATAGAGGTAAGGAAGACGGCTCATTAATATTAAAAAACGGTCGTTCGAATGCGATGTTTACCAGACGCTACGATCTTTCAAAGACGTCTCCGCGATGTACGTGTGCTATCTGGGTAGTCTGATAATAATTAAATGTGTGTTTAATTTACTAAGAACAACATAATGATGTTGAAAGTATTCTGTTCACAGTTGTAAAGTACAACACATTACTATTAAGACTCCTCTCATAAATTACATTTTATTGTCAAATATTATGTATAAAACAGGCAAAAATGTCAACAATATGTTGTACTTGATTATAATGTACAAGCAAATGTATTGGAAAAATACATTTCAAGTGCATTAATGCACAAGTATATATTATAGACTAAACATATTTAAAATACATTAACAAATTATTTTTGGACAACACACCTGAGTTGTAATTAAAATCAATTATTTTCCATGTTTTCCATTAAAGTTCTTATTTTATTTAGTATATTAGTCAATACATCAAAATAAATTTCCTTTAATAACTTATAACCTTAACTTTAATAACTTTAAAACACTATAAAATCATAATTATTTAAAATGTTTGTTTAAGTAAAAAGTGCATTTTTAAAAAGTACACTTAAGTGTGTTTAGAAATATTGTGAGGAAAGTGTACTTTCTTCAAGTAAAACTTAATTAGACATTATTACAACGTGCATTTTTAAAAAGTACACTTAAGTGTGTGTAGCCAGGTCAGTAGAGGGCGCTACTGAGGGTATCAGTAGAGGGTGTAATTTCCCTTTAAATATGCCACTTCCTTTTGGGTGGAATGGCTGCAGTGCTTGAATTGTTTGGCATGGTTGGTCGCTGGAAGAACAAGCTCTGTTGTTTTGTTTAGACATGTGGTCTAAATACCTTAATGGCAAGAAGGTTTGACTGGATGAGTTGTGGACACTGGGTTACCATTGCAGTACACTGCACGTGAGTGTTTGTCCCTTATCAAAACAGGTTGTTTTTATTGTCCGAAATGAGCTGTGAAAAACCTTTTTGTATGTATTAAAACAAATAAATACTTTTTAGAGAAGTTTCCTTAAAGGCCCTCACATTTGCTATGCTGAACGAGATGAGTAGTGGACATTAATGATGGTTGTACTTCCAGTGTCTTCTGAAATAAGGTATCTATTTATTCATGTAATTCTGGAATAGTTCGTATATTTTAACATTGATTGACTTTGTAATTTTACTTGTACGGGCCATGGGCTCTAGTAGGAACTGTTATGTCTAGAGATAATACTTGTATGCTTTGATAAGAACGTGTTTTTGCTTTATTGTTTTGTTTCTTTATAGAATTCGATCCATCCAGTGCAAATGACCACTGTTTTTCCCTACCTTTATTTTTCAGTTTCTTAATAGGATTATGGTATTGTAATTGGTTTAGTTTGTTTATTTGTTTGTTTGTTGGCCCAAAAATTAATCCGTTGTATTTTCTTTATGGTTCATTTTGTGAACTCCAAGCTAGGTCATTTCTTGGAAAGATCCAAGATGGCGGCGCGAGTACATCGCGAGGCTCGCGGTCTCTCCAGATTCTGTAATTTAGCAGTATTTTTCTTGCTCATTTCGGGTCTGTTCGTCCAGAACAGTTGTGCCTTAACATCGTACACCCAAGGTGAGCTTTTGGATATTGGTTTGCGAATTTCCGACAGTTTTATGGACAACCTTCGACTCCTTCCTGAGATCGCCAGATCACCCGAGGCTATGCACTCTGCCCGGCCGGGCGGAAGTGCTCGCAGGCGCCGGCGAGATCGTAAACAAAGGCGGGGGAAGCGCGGAGGACTAAGAGCTAAGCTAAAGCTAACACCACACCGGCTCTCTTTACCCAGCATTTTCCTTGCCAATGTACGGTCGCTGTTGAACAAAATGGAGGAGATTCGACTCAACATCACATACAGCAAGAGACTTTTGAACTGTAATGTTCTAATTTTCACGGAAACATGGTTAAACAGCGGAATACCGGACAACGCTATTGAGCTAGCGGGACGCCATACATTCCGGGCGGATAGAACATTAGATGGCTCCGGTAAGACCAGAGGTGGTGGATTGTGCATTTACATTAACAAAGCTTGGTGCACAAACCTTGAGTTTCTCATGGTTAAATGTAGACCGTTTTATCTACCGCGGGAGTTCACTTCCACTATTATAACTGCAGCCTATATTCCCCCGGATGCTGATGCCAAGTTTGCTATGAAAGAACTTCACGCAGCCATCAGTAAACAACAGACCGTTCAACCGGAAGCTGCGTTTATTGTTGCGGGTGATTTTAATCATTCAAACTTAAAGTCAGTGCTACCGAAATTTCACCAGCATGTTTCCTGTCACACCAGAGGAAACAAAACCTTAGACCATGTTTACACAAACATGGCTGAAGCTTACGTCGCGACACCCCTCCCCCACTTGGGACAGTCAGATCACCTTTCTTTGTTCCTCACCCCCAAATATGCACCTCTGATCAATCGCGTGAAGCAATCAGTGAAGACCATCAAGGTGTGGCCTGCGGGGGCAGATTTCTCACTCCAGGAAAGGTTTCTACACACAGACTGGAGTATGTTTGCTTCTCAAGCCACCAGTGGCTCTCACACGGACATTGACTGCTACACCTCCTCTGTACTGGATTATATTAATACCACCATTGACAGTGTTACAACCCAGAAGCAGATCACCACATACCCAAATCAGAAGCCATGGATGAACAGGGAAGTGCGACTCCTATTGAAGACACGCAATACTGCCTTCAGATCAGGAGATGCACAAGCCTATAGTACATCCAGAGCAAATCTGAAAAGGGGCATCAAAGAGGCCAAGCACTGCTACAAGCTTAAGATAGAGGGACACTTTTCCAACGCTGACCCTCGGCGCATGTGGCAGGGCATTCAGGCCATCAGTGACTACAAACCCTCTCACTCCACCCCCGCAGCCACTGATGTCAACTTCCTGAACGAGCTAAATGACTTTTATGCTCGCTTTGAAAGAGACAACAGAGAAACTGCCACCAAGCTCAAATCCTCAGCTGACCACCCACCGATCACACTCTCCTCCACAGATGTCTGCAATGCACTGAGCAGGATCAGCGCGCACAAGGCTGCTGGACCAGACAACATCCCTGGACGCGTACTCAGGGCATGTGCGGAGCAGCTCGCTGGGGTTTTTACAGACATTTTCAACCTGTCTCTTGCCCAAGCAGCTGTACCAACATGCTTTAAATGCACTTCCATTGTGCCAGTGCCAAAACACTCCAGCCCGAAGTGCCTTAATGACTACCGCCCTGTAGCACTCACACCCATCGTAATGAAGTGCTTTGAGCGGCTGGTCCTGGCACACCTAAAAGACTCTCTACCATCCACATTGGACTCACACCAGTTTGCCTACCGTAGCAATAGGAGCACAGAGGATGCAGTCTCCATGGCACTGCACTCTGTGCTCACACATCTGGACAATAAGAACACTTATGCACGCATGCTGTTTGTTGACTTCAGCTCAGCATTCAACACTGTCATCCCAACTAAGTTAATAGCCAAACTTGGAGACCTGGGCTTCAACACCTCCATGTGCAACTGGATTTTGGACTTCTTGACCAACAGACCCCAGAATGTTCGATCAGGCTCCAACTGCTCCACATCCATCACACTCAACACTGGTGTACCACAGGGCTGTGTGCTAAGCCCGTTCCTCTACTCCCTCTTCACCTCCGACTGCAAGCCTGTGTACGGATCTAATTCCATCGTCAAGTTTGCGGACGACACTACGGTGATTGGTCTCATCAGCAACAACGATGAGACTGCCTACAGGGAGGAGATCAAGCACCTGGCCACATGGTGCACCGAAAATAACCAGCTCCTCAACACCACCAAAACGAAGGAGCTCATCGTGGACTTCAGGAAAGTGTCAAGAGGCACACACGACACCATCCACATCAATGGAATGGCTGTTGAGCGTGTCTCCAGTTTCAAGTTCCTGGGGACCCACATCTCGGCGGACATGACCTGGACAACCAACACCTCCAGCCTGGTCAAGAAGGCTCACCAGCGCCTTTTCTTCCTGAGGACACTGAGGAAGAATCAGCTTTCCTCCACTATCCTGGTGAACTTCTATCGCTGTGCAATAGAAAGCATCCTGACCAACTGTGCTACAGTGTGGTATGGGAGCTGTTCTGTTGCAGAGCGCAAGGCACTGCAGCGGGTGGTGAAAACCGCCCAGCGCATCACTGGGACTCCACTACCTGCCATCGAGCACATCCAGAGGAAACGCTGTCTGCATCGAGCTCGCAGCATCCTTAAGGACTCCTCTCACCCAGCCCACAGACTGTTTTCTCTCCTGCCCTCCGGCAGGCGTTTCAGGTGCCTCCGGACCAGGACCAGCAGACTAAAGAACAGTTTTTTTCCCCAGAGCTGTCTCTTTATTAAACTCTAACCCTCATTGATCCCACTCCCCTCATATACTGATTGACTCGGCTCTCCCTCCTCACACCTGCCTCCATTTTGTTATTTGCAATACTATAATGTTCATTTGCACTGCTGATTGTTATTACAGTAACAACTGTTTACATATGCATCTTGCACTACTACCTTGACTGGAATATGCTCAATTTGCACTGCCGACTGTTTATTTACAGTACCGACTGTTTATATATACATTGCAATATCGTACCTTAACTGTAATATGCAATTACTTTCCACTGCACTTTCACTCGGATAGCTTCTGTCCAAACTTTATTTGCACTACTTTAAATCCATTGTTATACTGCTCATTAGCCTAACTTATACATATATCTATTTGTTAAATTCTGTTTATAGTAATAGCCATCTGTATATTATGCTCACATTCTGTTTATAGTAACAGCCATCTGTATATATATTCATAGTACATATCTATCTGTAAAATTCTGTTTATAGTAACAGCCATCTGTATATTATATTCAGTACATATCTATCTGTAAACATTCTGTTTATAGTAATAGCCATCTGTATATTATTATATTCAGTACATATCTAGCTGTAAACTCTGTTCACAGTAATAGTTATCTGTATATTATATTCATAGGACAATCTATCTGTAAATTTTTGTTTATAATAGTATTCAACTCTATATTTATTCAGTACATATCCATGTTCTGCACTTATGAACCACTGTATATCCTGCACTTGCTGCTATTGCACTTCTGGTTAGACCTAAACTGCATTTCGTTGCCTTGTACCTGTACTTGTGTAATGACAATAAAGTTGAATCTAATCTAATCTAATCTAATCTAATCTAATCTAATCTAATCTAATTTCCAACAGCTCCTAACAGAGTAACTAGTGGGGGAAGGTACTCATTTTGATTTATACACCTGTGTGGTGTGGAAAGTTTGGTGTGTATTTGTGCACGCAGTGTGCGGTGTAGAAAGTTTGTAATTTCTTTTTGGGATGTATTGTATTTATTCATTTGTTGTGTATATTTTCTTTTTTTTGAAGTATTGTTACCCTACATAGTCTCTTCTACTGCCACCCTGTATGACTAAATGTGGCTAGCTTGTGAGAGAAATCGAATGAGACCAGAATGCATGTATTTAATAAAAGTGATGTATTAATTTTTATAGCAATCTTGCCTTAAGTTTATTCATTTAATTGGATAGCCTAGCGGGAAATCTCTCTATTGACTTGGGGACTCCTACCCAAGTAAAGTAAGTAACAAAATTGGAGTGGCGTAGTCAAAATCAGTAACAAAACACCTCTATTGCCTCGTCACATGTGTTTATAAATATTGTCATGAAAGTGTACTTACTTTAAGTTAAGCTTAATTAGATATTATTACAAAGTGCATTTGAAAAAAGTGCACTTAAGTGTGTTAAGAAATATTGTCATTAAAGTGTATTCCATTTAAGTACACTTAAGTCGTCTTTAATTTTAATTATATCATATCTGCAAGTGCACTTTTTAAAAAGTATACTTTTATTATTTTAAGCACACAAAAAGTACGCTTTCAATACAATTAAGTACACTTCTTTTTCACAAGGGGTGTATAATTGTTTTTAAGTATAATTCTGTTAACTGTCAAATCACCTGTCAATCAAACTTCGGCGAAACTCTAAACGAAATATTACAACGCTAAAATGAAACATTACAAATATTATTTGTGTTGGTCAAGAGACTCCTAGTACATACACATACATGCTATAACAACTTTTTATGAGTTCTTTACAAGTATCTGTGGATATGTTTGACAAGAAACAATGGCAAACAAAAAAAATGTAATAAGGTAATTTGTGTAAATTAATATTTACTATTTGAAAAAAAATATATATACGTATACAATATAAAATACAATTTTACAAGGTAAAAACACTTTGATAATAAAACAATTGAAGATCAGTGGGGAAGAAAAAAAAGGTATTATTCATTCCTTATGAGCTGATATATTTGCCCCCCACCAGACGTCACGTTCACGTGACCAGTGCGCCATACCTGAATCAGTTGCTAAGCACCCAAAGACGCCGCCGCTCACAACACTAAGCTTAAACAGAGCAAACAAGCAAACCACCAAAGCAAAAGAGCCAGTAACGTGCAATTTGCTGAAGATCGTGTCAACAGACAAAAGCTTGATGGATCTCTCAATTATTGATGTCAGAACGGTCGATTTCAGGGCCCTGCGCCCTTTGCTAAACTTCATCCAGGAACACCTGCAGATCACAACCTCCCGGCCGGAGCCGTCGAGCCGGCATCGGGGGATGGAGGAGAGGTTGCGGGCGCTGATGGCTCTTCCCATCGCCCAGGGGAACAAGGTGTCAAAGGTAAGACTTTTTATTGCATGTTTATCTTGCAATTTCAGACTTTTTTTCTTGCATATAAACTCGCAATTGAGAGTTATAAAAAAAGATATGTACTCGCATTTCTGACTTTATAACTCACAATTCTGACTTCTTGTAAGATATAAACTTGCAATTGCGAGTTAAAAAGTGCAATTCTGAGGGGAAAAAAGACTGAATTTCTTTTCTTAGGGCCCTTTCACACTCTTTCAGGTGTGAAAACGCCCTTATAATTGGGTTTATATCTATTAATTCTGACTTTATAACTCACAATGGCGAGATGTAAACTCACAGTTGTGTCAAAAGTCAGAATTGTGAGATTAAAAATCACAGTTATCTTTTTTATTTCTTATTCTGTGGTGGAATCAAAAGCTTCCATCCTCTGTACGCTAGTCATCCCTTCAGTTTAATAAAGTTACATCCAAGATAAATGTGTCCATCTAACAGAGCCTCACAGGGAAGCAAACAGCACTAGAGTAACACAGGTTAGACATCAGGGGTTACGCAAACATATCAGAAAGTGGGCGGACAGCGATGCCACATCCTGTTTGATTCAAGGGTGATTCCCAGGGCTGTGTGCCATCATGGCAAACTCTGCTGGGGTTAAAGGTCAAAAGTTCAGAAAGTATATTACTTGCCTTTTCAAAGAAAGAGACACGGAGGATGTGCTTAACTGATTCAGCAGTGCTCTCATAGAGTTTGATCCCTCTTCAAAGTTCAGGCAAAGGGGCATTATGGGCTTTTTCTCTGAAGAGCGTGTTGGTTTCCCAGTTACTGTATGAGAGGTATGAAATGAAACCAAGTAAATCTTCAAAAACTGTTTCCTCCTCAGTGTATGGACTTAATCCAAGACCTGCGGAAGGAAGTCCAGGCGGCCATAGAGTCCAGAGATGATCTGATACAGAAAGTTGAGGTGCTCAGAGAGTCCAGAAATGATCTGATAGAGGAAGTCGAGGCGGTCTTAGAGTCCAGAGATGTTATGATACAGGAAGTTGAGGTGCTCATAGAGTCCAGAGGTATTCAGAGACAGGAAGTTCAGGGGCTCATAGAGTCCAGAAATGATCTGAGACAGGAAATTCAGTCGCTCTTAGAGTCCAGAGATGATCTGAGACTCGAAATTCTGCTGCTACTAGAGTTCACACATGTTCTGAAACTGGAAGTTCAGGTGCTCAAAGACTTCAGTCATGCTCTGAGATGGGAAGTTAATGTGGCGAATGGTCGGCTCAGCCAGGTGAACGCACACACACACACACACACACACACACACACACACACACACACACACGCACACACACCAGTATCACTCACATTTCTGCTCATTTATATTCAGCACTTGATAACATGTTGTCATCCTCAGCTGAACATGAATAAGCTGGTTGACCGTCTTGTGCCCGTATTGGAGCGGTATTGCAACCGACTGCAAGATCTGGACAACACCCTGGTGAGTAAGGAATAGTTCAACCAAAAATAACTTTTCAAATTCACCCTCATGAAATTTCACAAACAAAGAAAGTCCACTGTCAAAAGTGTGCCAATGTATGAAGCCTCTTGTACACAGAAGTCACTTCACATCCCTCACGCGATCTCCAGATCACGCCGATTCCTGTTGAAAGTCCTTTTGAAATAAAAGTATTAAAGCGGTCCGATAATGTCCTTTTCACAAGATGTAAAATAAGTCTCTGATGTCCCCAGAGTGCACAAAATACCCCTCAGATATTTTTTATAGCATATAAAAATTGTCACTTTTTGAGGGTTAGCAAAAATGCGCCATGTGAGCATCTTCGATTACCTCACACAGACACACACTGAATATTTCAAAAAAACTTTTAGCCTTTTATGTTCAAACCGCAGTCAGACAAAGATGAAGAGACTCAAGAAGAAGTCACAACATGTTGACAACATTTCTGAATGATTAGTTGATGAATTTATGTAGCTTATGTGTAGTTATCTTCTAATCTAGTCATTGATCAGCATATTCTGTCATGATAATCGCGTTCCCGGGGGCGGGGTTCATGTAAATGTTAGGGTTAGTGTCGTCAGAGTTTTCCACTTTAGGGTAACTGTTCCTGATGATCGAGATTTGTGCTGAAACAATAACAAGGGCTTTATGTGGTCGGAGAATTATTGTGTCGACTCATGTTTATTAAGAAAATGCTGAATTACATTTTTCCTCTCTCTCAGAAAGAGCTGAAGGACAAGATGGCCGGACGAGATGCAGGCGGCGCTCATCAGCGAGAGGCAGAAGATCCAAGAGGCACATCCAGCCGTAATCGCTCAAAACACAACGCAAAGTCAATTAATTGTGTCCTGTCCTAAGGGTGGAATTCCTGCAGTGGTTCAAGCTGTTGTCACGGTTTATGAATTCACTGTCTCTCTCTCGTCTCATGTGCTGTTGTGTGTGTGTGTGTGTGTGTGTGTGTCTGTGGGCGTGGTCACTAATCATCAGTGATCAGTAGCGCCAGCTGGTTTCAATTGTTTGTCCCTTTATATGCTCAGTAACTGGTGTCTCATGTTGTCAGATCGTTGTGGTTTCCCGGTGTGTTTCCTGTGCCTGTTCCTGTGTTCTTCGTGTTGGATTGGATTCCCTGTGTCTTCGTCGTGTTCGTCTCTGGATTCTCTGCACTCTGCACTGGACCACCGAGCACCGTCACGAGGGATCACTCACTGCACTTTAGCACCAGCACCTGTTGTTCACCGAGTTCCCTGCGTCACTGTACCACCAGCGTTTGTGTCCGCCCGCCTGTCCCGCTGTGTTGGTGACCATTGGTGTTCTGATCTACTGTGATTATTCTACTAAAGAGTGTTATTGCATTTACATCATGTTCTGTCATCCGTTACAGAACGATCTGACCATATTATGGATGTAGCAGGCGCCACGACTTGGGACGAGTTTGCTGCTCGAAGCATCGCGAGAATGGACACCCAAGAGGAGAGCATCTCCAACACAGGTCGGGTGGTCCAAGCGCTTGTGACGCAGGAGTCCGAGCTCACCCAACAACTTCAACAGCTAAGAGTTCCCACTGCGCCTCCCACACCGCCCGTTCAGCCCAATCCACCAGAGCCGCCCCAGCAGCGTGAACCGATACTGCCGACACCAGAGGGTTATTCAGGTGAACCGGAGTTTTGCAGAGCATTTTTGACCCGATGTTCTATGCACTTTTCATTACAGACACTGACGTTCAATCAAGAACAGACCAAGGTGGCATTTGTTCTGACGCTGCTATCCGGCAAAGCGGCTCTCTGGGGAACGGCGGTGTGGGAGAATCAAGACCCATGCTGCGCCTCGTTCCAGGCACTCTCCGAGGAGATGAGAAGGGTTTTCGATCGTGCGGTGGCGGGTAGGGAGGCGGCCAGACTATTCAGTTTCATCATCTCAGCATCTCAGATAGCTTAGAACAGGGGTGCCCAATGAAACTTTTAACTTTCTCTTTTCCAGACACAGTTGCTCCGTTGCGCTTAAAGAAGATTAAAGAAAATAGTCCAATGCCGTGGTACAACGAGCACACTCAGGCCCTTAAGAGAGCAGCCAGAATAATGGAGCACAACTGGAAGAAAACAAAACTAGAGGTATTTCGCGTTTCATGGAAAGAGAGCTCGATTGCATACAGAGAGGCCTTAAAAGCTGCTAGATCTGCTTATTTTTCAACCCTATTAGAAGAAAATAAACAAAACCCTAGGTATTTATTTGAAACAGTGGCTAAACTAACAAAAAATAAAGCTTCAAGCACTGAAGTTTCCAAGTAGCACAGCAGTAATGACTTTATGAACTTCTTCACTTATAAAATTGATAATATCAGGGAGAAAATTATAACTATGCAACGATCTACTACAGTATCGCATCAGGCAGTGCATTGTAGTCTCCCTGAGGAAAAATTTTATTCATTCGTTGCTATAAAAGAGGAAGAATTCGTTAAACTCGTTAAATCGTCTAAATCGACAACATGTATGTTAGACCCTATACCGACTAAGCTACTGAAAGAGATGCTTCCAGAGGTCATAGATCCTCTTCTTAATATCATTAATTCATCTTTGTCATTAGGATACGTACCAAAAACCTTTAAGCTGGCTATGATTAAACCGCTTGATAAAAAAACGCAACTTGATCGTACAGAATTAGTCAATTACAGGCCGATCTCGAATCTACCTTGTCTGTCAAAGACACTAGAAAAGGCGGTATCCTCACAACTATGTTCCTTTTTAGAAAGAAATGATATCTGCGAGGATTTTCAGTCAGGATTTAGACCGTACCATAGTACTGAGACTGCTCTCATCAGAGTCACAATTGATTTGCTCTTATCATCCGATCGTGGTTGTATCTCTCTATTAGTGTTACTCGATCTTAGTGCTGCATTTGATACTATTGACCACAACATTCTTTTAAATAGACTCGAAAATTATGTTGGCTTCAGTGGAATTGCAATAACATGGTTTAAAGGGGTCATATAATGTCATTTTTGTACAAGCTAATATGATTCTTCAGGGTCTAAATTAAAAGTTTGTAATATACTTTAATTAAAAATTCTCATTAGTATTGTAAGAAAACACTAATTTTACCTGGTCAAAAACAGCTGTTTTCAGCACGCCTTTTAAGTGCATGTGTCTTTAAATGATAATGAGCTTTGCTCACCCCGCCCCTCTGTTCTGTGCGTACACCGTTTGTAACACAATAACCATAACGCGTCGTTCATTATAAACATGGGATTATGAATTATATTGAGAACGTCATACATAAAAAAACATGCTGTAATGTACCCTGAGTGTAAAAATAGCCGCATTCATCGTGAAGCGTGCAAGCGATTTGCAAAGATTAATATAAATGTCAATAAAACGTTACACTCACTTCAGTTCTTCTGGAGGTGCAACAGGAACACGAATAGTTGGTACTGATCCTTTTTTCAGGAGCAGCTTCTTAGCAAATAACCAGCTTTATGCTGATCCTCATTTATAAAGCAGTCTGGTGAAATGATTCACGCAAACATGAAAGCATTGACGTTGATCGTGGGGAATATTCCCTTCGAAAACAAACTCAGCCACTGCGTCTTCAGCTGTACGGATTTAGGAACATCAATATGATGCTGTGTTCTTTATTACACCCAAGAACACCACAATCACTTAGACGCCATTCTAGTCAGTGCTCCAGCTATCAACACTGAACGCGCCGGTCCGCACGGGCTATGATTGACAGCTCGCTCACGAGGGCGGGTCTGTGTTGAAACGCTCCTGTCAATCAACCATCGTGGGAGGGGCGTCGATTTTGTGATGTCACAAAATCGAACAGCTTGATTTGAGATGGGAGGAAACATATAAGAAGATAAAAAAAAAAAACACTGGATGGATTTTTATCATTTTATGATGGTTGTGTACAGGCACTGCCAACACACATTTCAGTACAATCAACTTGTAAAAGTGCATGTAGCATTATATGACCCCTTTAAATCATAATTATCTGACCGGCCGGTAATCTAGAATACTGTCTAACACTTGATGGCTTTTTTTTATTTTTGGGTGAACTAACCCTTTTAAAGCTTGCCTGTGAAACCGGGCACAAGTTTATTTTTTTCTGATTGGATGTAAGTCATGCCTGACATGTGGATTGTTGATGGTGTTGCAGGAAACTGGAAGAGACCCACTGGCAGTCCCAGAGGTCCAGTGTAGTGGATGCTGGCCGTGGAAGTGCCAAGACTCAGCGCAGCCACTCAATTGGGTTTTGAGGAGCCAGCTTTAAAGGGGTCCTGTTGTGCTTTTCCATTTTATATTTTATTATTTTATATTATATTTACATTTTATTTTACAGAGTCCACTTTTCAAGAACTGCAACGAACGGCTCGTTCAGACTACAACGCGATTTTTCCAGATCTTATGAAATCATAATGTTTCTCATTTAATAATCTCCGCCCACGCAATACGCTGACTTTCTATCACTGGCTGCAGATAAAGTCCTAATTGGTGATTTTAATATACATGTAGATAACGAAAAAGATGCATTGGGATTGGCATTTAAAGACATTCTGAACTCTGTTGGAGTTAGACAACACGTGTCAGGACCCACTCATTGTCGTAATCACACTCTAGATCTAATATTATCACATGGAATAGATGTTGATGCCGTTAAAATTCTGCAGCAGAGCGATGACATCTCAGATCATTATCTAGTCTCATGTAAACTAAATTTAGCCAAGGCTGTAAAGCGGACTCCGTGTTACAAATATGTTAGACCTATCACTTCTACCACTAAAGATTACTTTATTAATAATCTTCCTGATCAGTTTCATCATCTCAGCATCCCAGATAGCTTAGAAGAACTTGATATTGCGACAGAAACTTTTAACTTTCTCTTTTCCAGACACAGTTGCTCCTTTGCGCTTAAAAAAGATTAAAGAAAATAGTCCAATGCCGTGGTACAACGAGCACACTCGGGCCCTTAAGAGAGCAGCCAGAATAATGGAGCGCAACTGGAAGAAAACAAAACTAGAGGTATTTCGCGTTTCATGGAAAGAGACCTCGATTGCATACAGAGAGGCCTTAAAAGCAGCTAGATCTGCTTATTTTTCAACCCTATTAGAAGAAAATAAACAAAACCCTAGGTATTTATTTGAAACAGTGGCTAAACTAACGAAAAATAATGCTTCAAGCCCAGAAGTTTCCAAGTAGCACAGCAGTAATGACTTTATGAACTTCTTCACTTAAAAAATTGATAATATCAGGGAGAAAATTATAACTATGCAACCGTCTACTACAGTATCGCATCAGGCAGTGCATTGTAGTCTCCCTGAGGAAAAATTTGAATCATTCGTTGCTATAGGAGAGGAAGAATTCGTTAAACTCGTTAAATCATCTAAATCGACAACATGTATGTTAGACCCTATACCGACTAAGCTACTGAAAGAGATGCTTCCAGAGGTCATAGATCCTCTTCTTAATATCATTAATTCATCTTTGTCATTAGGATACGTATCAAAAACCTTTAAGCTGGCTATGATTAAACCGCTTGTTAAAAAAAAATGCAACTTGATCGTACAGAATTAGTCAATTACAGGCCGATCTCGAATCTACCTTTTCTGTCAAAGATACTAGAAAAGGCGGTATCCTCACAACTATGTTCCTTTTTAGAAAGAAATGATATCTGCGAGGATTTTCAGTCAGGATTTAGACCGTACCAAAGTACTGAGACTGCTCTCATCAGAGTCACAATTGATTTGCTCTTATCATCCGATCGTGGTTGTATCTCTCTATTAGTGTTACTCGATCTTAGTGCTGCATTTGATACTATTGACCACAACATTCTTTTAAATAGACTCGAAAATTATGTTGGCATTAGTGGAATTGCATTAACATGGTTTAAATCATAATTATCTGACCGTTATCGGTTTGTAGCAGTAAATGAAGAGATGTCTCATCGATCACAAGTTCAGTATGGCGTACCACAAGGCTCAGTACTAGGACCGTTGCTTTTCACTCTGTACATGCTACCCTTGGGAGATATCATTAGGAAGCACGGCATTAGTTTTCACTGTTATGCTGATGATACTCAGCTCTATATTTCTTCACGCCCTGACGAAACTTACCAATTCACAAAATTAACGGAATGCATAGGTGATATAAAAAATTGGATGACTAGTAATTTCCTACTACTTAATTCTGAAAAAAAAACAGAAATTCTAATTATTAAAAAATTCCTGACGCAATAATCTAGAATACTGTCTAACACTTGATGGCTGCTCTGTCAAGTCTTCGTCGTTGGTTAGGAACCTGGGTGTGCTCTTTGATACCAATCTTTCATTTGAAAGTCACGTGTCTAGTATCTGTAAAACCGCATTTTTCCATCTTAAAAATATATCTAAATTATGTATATGCTCTCATTGACAAATGCGGAACAATTAGTCCATGTGTTCATGACATCAAGGCTAGATTATTGTAATGTTCTACTGGGTGGTTGCCCTGCACGCTTAATAAACAAATTACAGCTGGTCCAAAACGCAGCAGCTAGAGTTCTTACCAGAACCAGCAAGTCCATATTAGCTCAGTTCTGTCAACACTGCACTGGCTCCCTATTAAACATCGTATACATTTTAAAATATTGCTGATTACTTACAAAGCACTAAATGGTTAAGCTCCGCAGTACTTGAGCAAGCTCTTAACGCATTATAGTCCTTCACGTCTATTGCGATCTCAAAATTCCGGCCAGCTGATAATGCCTAGAATATCAAAATCGACTGCTGGTGGTAGATCCTTTCCCTATGTAGCACCAAAACTTTGGAACAGGCTTCCTAACATTGTCCGGGAAGCAGACACACTCTGTCAGTTCGAAGCTAGACTAAAAACACATCTCTTTGACCTAGCATACACATAACACATTATAGACTTTTTATAATTCAATGTTAGGCTGCATAGATTAGGTCAGCCGGAATCGGGAACACTTCCCATGAATCCTGATGTACTCGTTACATCATAAGAAGAATGGCATCTACGCTAATATTAGTCTCTCTGTTTATCCCGAGGTTTACCGCAGTCCGCCAGATCCAGGCCGTATCCAGATCTGATGAAGGATCTGCGTCTGGACGCGACGACAGCGCAGTCCTGAAATGTCAACTAGGCTCCCTCCCCTCCTTTTACCTATCTACAGATAAAGCGTTATCGGGATAATTCCGGTTCGCGTGGCTACATGGAAGCGATAAAAATTCTGTATTAATTTTAAGGCCAGACAAGTACTATGTTGAGGGCTGATTTGTAGGGAAGGACTACACCCCTGCGCACATATATTCAAACGCGCATACCTATAGACTGAACTCGTAATACGCATGTGAATGCCATCGGCATTCTCACTGGTTCGCGTTTTTGAAGTTTGCCCAGAAAGAACGTAATACGCATGTGCACGTCATCGGCGTTCTCACTGGTTCGCGTTTTTTGAAGTTTGCACTGAAAGAACTTAAGAGTTTTCTGTTAAAACGTTGTCAAGTTAGCGGCCCCAAAGTTAATAACTAATGATCGTTGCGACGGAAGTGAATCAATAAAACTAACTTAAGCTGGACAATAACTTTATTCTAGAGCTGCTATAAAGCCAAAAACACTTTACTTTAATTTCCTATTATCAATGTAAAGTTGCTTTGGAACAATCTACATTGTTAAAAGCGCTATATAAATGAACATGACTTGACTTGACTTGACTTGACAACATCTTTGAGACCCATTTTGGGCATGCAAGTTCAGCTCCTATCTTTTTGAATGGGGAAACATCCAATTCTCCAAAACTGTTCGCCAAGCTTACGATTAAATTTCATACCTTAAATCACCTATGAAACCTGACAACAACTGTTTCATAAATTTGGTTTCTAAACGCTCGAATCATGACAGAAAACTACTTGGTTACTAATGTAACCTCAGTTCCCTGAGATGAGGGAACGAATATTGCGTAAGGCTAGCTTCGCTGACCTCCGGAATAGGAAGTAACTCGCCACCGTCGAAACGCCTCTCAGGTAAAGCTACTGAAGACGCCGGCTTCATTCGCCACCTTCAGCACGCTGTGTCGCTGTGCCATCCGGTGCACGTATCCTTTTACTGCTTATTCTCGTGTGTTCGCCGCTGCGTTCACACTCTAAACGAGTAATATTTCGAAGGCATTGTTTCAAATGCCTCACACCACCTGCGCCTCGTGTAGAGGCCCACTCGTCGGTGGAAACCATCACATTCTGTGTGCTTCCTGCCTGGGCCGCAACCATGCCAAAGCTGCACTCGCTAAGGGCCGCTGCCCTGAATGTGATGCCATGGACCTTACCACTCTGCGGGCTCGACTCGCCTGCTTCGCCGACGACGACCCGCTCCCCGCCCCTTTGCTCGAGCCGCGCAAAAAGTGCCGCACAAAGGGAGCCTGAGCGAGCTGAGACAAGCAAGCTCACACCGGCCCAGTGCCTGCGTGCCTCGGTCTCTCTCCAGCAATCTCCCTCACCAGTCCTGTTAACACAGGCCGACCAGCTCCCCTCTCTGAGAGCGGTGGACCTTGTGTCGTTCGGGCTTCGGACGAGGAGGAAGAGGAAAAGGATGACAGCCTTTCCCTTGCGGCTTCGGACCGCGATGACTAGGTGGGGTCCGTTTCTGGCTCCCCGCCATCCACACAAGACAGCGTGAGAGCCAACATTGACTCAGAGCTTCTCCGCGTGCTCACTAAGGCCATGGCAGACCTAGGGCTCGACTGGTCTCCACCCAAGCAACCATCACCGAGCAGGCTCGACAAGGCCCGCCCCCTTCTTCCCCAAAGTTCACGATGAACTCACTAAATCATGGAAGGCGCCACACTCGGCTCGCATCAAGCCCTCCTTTTCTTCAGCGCTCTCCAACGTCGACGGCGCTAAAGAGAAAGGCTACAAGGCGATCCCCCCCCCTCGAAGAGGTGGTGGGCGCTCACCTTTGCCCAACTACCACCGCGGGATGGAAGACTAAGGCTTCACATCCCTCCAAGCCTTGTCGCGCTACATCCGCCCTCGCTGGCCGTGCCGGCGCTTTATACGATGTCTGTACTACAAGTCTTCCAGGCCATTCCCTGGACGAGTCTGGACCTGAATCTGAGGCTTTCAAGGACTTGTGCAGCGCCACCGACCTGGCCCTGCGAGGTACTAAGTCTACAGCCCAGGCCATCGGCAGGAGCATGGCCAACCTAACGGTGCTCGAGCGGCACCTATGGTCGAACTTAACGGACATGAAAGAGGCAGATAGGGTGGCTTTCCTGGACTCTCCCATCACCACTACCGGTCTCTTCGGCCCGGCTGTTAAGAGCTTCTCTGAGCGCCACACGGAGGCGCAGAAAGCATCGCAGGCGATGCGCCACTTCCTCCCCAAGCGCTCCAGCTCGGCTTCATGTCGCCAGAACAGGAGGAAGCCTCCTCCTCAGCAGCCCAAGCCAGCGCCACCGGTCACCCAGCCCCGCCCAGTGGTTGAAGTCCGTCGCTGCTCCCGCTCTACTAGACGTGCTCCATTCCCTGAGAGGCGGGGACCCCGACCCAAGATTGCGTTGGACCCCGGACCTCGTAAGCCGTCCTAGCCATGGGGAGAAAAAGAGAGAACACCGAGGCCGGACCGATCTCTCAAAAATCCCTCAGACATTTTCCAGTTCCCTCTCAGGCGGCTGGAAATGTAAAATCCGCAGCAAACGAGCCCGCCGCGAAGCACGCTCGCCTGCAATCAAACGCCATTTTTAGGCGACACAAATAAAACAAGAAAAGAGCTCTTTTTAAAAGAGCTTGAGACTGTATGTGTTTGTGTGTGGAAGTGCAGACCTTGTGGTGGGCACACCTTCTACATCTGTTAAATTCACAGCCTGTGATGGCGAATTGGTAACTGTGGGGACAGTGCTAGTGTGCAGGTGTGCAAACTTTATAGTGGGCACATCGCCGTAAAAGCGGCTTTTGATTGCAGGTGAGCGTGCTTCGCGGCAGACTCGTTTGCTGCGGATTTTACATTTCCAGCCGCCTGAGAGGGAAATGGAAAATGTCTGAGGGATTTTTGAGAGATCGGTCCGGCCTCGGCGGGACTGGAATTCTCTCTTTTTCTCCCCGTGGCTAGAACGGCTTACGAGGTTCGGGGTCCAACGCAATCTTGGGTCAGGGTCCCCGCCTCTCAGGGAACGGAGCGCGTCTAGCAGAGCGGGAGCGGCAACAGACTTCAGCCGCTGGGCGAGCCTTTCTCTTTAGCGCCGTTGACGTTGGAGAGCGCTGAAGAAAAGGAGGGCTTGATGCGAGCCGAGTGCGGCGCCTTCCACAATTTAGTGAGTTCATCGTGAACTTCGGGGAAGAAGGGGGCGGGCCTCTGCTGGGGGGTCTGCCGGCACCCTTGCAGGAACCACTCGTCGAGCCTGCTGCGTGATGGTTGCTCGGGTGGAGACCAGTCGAGCCCGAGGTCTGCCATGGCCTTAGTGAGCACGCGGAGAAGCTCTGAGTCAATGTTGGCTCTCACACTGTCTTGTGTGGATGGCGGGGGGCCGGAAACGGACCCAGCCCAGTCATCGCAGTCCGAAGGCGCAAGGGAAAGGCTGTCATCCTTTTCCTCTTCCTCCTCGTCCAGAGCCCCGAACAACACAAGGTCCACCGCTCGCAGAGAGGGGAGCAGGTCGGCCTGTGTAAACAGGACTGGCGAGGGAGATTGCTGGAGAGAGGCCGAGGCACGCAGGGACTGGGCCGGCGTGAGCTCGCTCGTCTCAGCTCGCTCAGGCTCCCTTTGTGAGCGTCACTTCTTGTGCGGCTCGAGCAAAGGGGCGGGGAGCGGGTCGTCGGCGGCGAAGCAGGTGAGTCGAGCCCGCAGAGTGGTAAGGTCCATGGCATCACATTCAGGGCAGCCGCCCTTAGCGAGTGCTTTGGCATGGTCACGGCCCAAGCAGGAAGTGCACAGAATGTGGCGGTCTCCACCGACGAGTGGGCCTCTACACGAGGCACAGGTGGTGCGAGGCATTTGAAACAACGCCTTCGAAATATTACTCTTTTAGAGTGTGAACGCAGCAGCGAACACACGAAAATAAGCAGTAAAAGGATACGCGCGCCAGATGGCACAGCGTGCTGAAGGTGGCAAATGAAGCCGGTGTCCTCAGTAGCTTTATCCCGCTGAGAGGCGTTTCGACGGCGGCGAGTTGCTTCCTATTCCGGAGGTCAGCGAAGCTAGCCTTGCGCAATACGAGAGACCTCTCGAAAGGGAACAACATTTTTCAGGCTGGATCAAGCTAATGTACATGCACAGTGGAAGCGCGTCTGATTGTTTCTATTGGAACCGGAGCTTCTAACAGCAGCTGCAGTGAACACACCGTATCGTCACACCGAGCCAGGTTGCGATTGTCTTTTCGTGCCTTTTCCAGACGGGCGAGACGCATCTTCTGATGGCACGTGGTATCCCTTGCTCGTCGTTCCTCTTGTTGCTGAAGGGTCTCCTCCTCTCTCAGAAGGTTGTGTCGTTGACAGTCATGCATCTGGCGATCCACTCGTATCTCAGGTGTTTCCTTATCTCTCAAGTTAGCACAGCGTTCGTCGTCCGCCTCAGCTCCACGGTGCCTTTTCAGCCGTGCAGCGTTACTTGCCAGGCCGAGCATGGCGTTCGTCCTCTTCCTCAGCTTTACGGCACCTTTCCTGACGTGCAGCGTTACTTGCCAGCCGAGCATGGCGTTCGTCCTCTTCCTCAGCTCCACGGCGCCTTTTCAGCCGTGCAGCGTTACTTGCCAGCCGAGCATGGCGTTCGTCCTCTTCCTCAGCTTTACGGCGCCTTTCTTGACGTGCAGCGTCACTTGCCAGCCAAGCATCTCGGGCTTCTACTGACTGAGCATTAAGTGCATGATGTATTGCCTTGTGTATCCTCTCTCTGTTGGTACGACTATCTTTCGTCATCTTAGCATCAGCAAAGGTGGTGTAACAGTTGGTCACAATCAGGTGGTCTGCAAAAGATCAGATGCCCAGGATATGGGCAGAAATGTGGAATGAATATAATTAATTTGGCTGCTGTTCATAACTAATAGTTAATTTGAATTATAATAATGTATGCACAGCCACAGAGACGAAAGAGAATGATAATGAGCAATAAGGCTGCGTGGCGTGAGCGTGGCGTTTTCTATGTATTTGCACACCAGAAACGTGTCTGACGAGGCGCTGTTGCTGCTAGTGGACGTACAATGAGGGCTATCTCGGGATTTGGATCACCCTTGTTCGACATATGGGGAGAGAGTTGCGGAAGGCCTATAATTCATGTTAAACATAAATGTATAACCTACTGATACAGCAAAGACTACGTCAGCAGTATTGACAAAATAGGCTACAGAATATTCCATTCTGTATTGACAGGTGCAATATTTGAATATTGATAATTATTATTATTTTTTTTTTTAAATTGCAACTATATCTGCAAAAATCAAAATGTCATTTATTAATATGTATTCATGTCAAAATGACATCTAAACATATTTTTCTATTCTATCTTGCCTGGAAATGCTTCCAACACGCTTGCGTGTGGCCTGAAAAATAGGCGTCGGTTCTATTTCTAGCATGCACATGTACACGTTTTCGGCTAGACATGCGTGTCACGCAGGCAGTGTGCAAGCTCTAACCTGTTAACATGGGAGCCAAATAGCCTGCATAGCCTAGAGCTATCCTGTTGAATAGGCAGGTCAACTATTTAACATATTAAACATCACATAGTTACAGGCTAACTTCAGCGCATGACACAGTAATATAATAACATTTACTACAAATGATGGCCGTGAAAGAGACTTAGGCTCTAGAGCATTGGCTACTACTGTAACAGTACAGTAGCGATAATGTTACGCGCACCAGAATAAATAATATATTAAGAAGTAAACAGCGTAGCTTTAAATAAACATATTAAGAAGTAAACAGCGTGACTTACATATTCAGTTAAAGCCTAATTTGGACTTTATAATATATGGTGGTGGAGGGGGATGTATCACATTTATAAGACAAGGGATTCCACATAGGGTGTTAGGTGTAGGAAAGGAGCAAGAATTTGTAGTGGTAGAAACATGGGGGGAAAGGAAAAAAAAATTGTAGTTATAAATTATTACAATCCGTGTAGAAAATTAGATATAAACAAACTTGAGGAAATAGAGGGGCAAGACAATAATAATTGTATGGTGTGGGGATTTCAATGTGCATAATGCATTGTGGGGTAGTGAGAAGATGGATATTAATGGACAAGTAATTGAAGAGTTATTGGATGAAGAAAAACTTAGTATGTTTAAATGATGGAAGTAAAACAAGGATAGAGGTTAGTACTGGGAAGGAATCTGCACTTGACCTCACATTGGTGTCCAGTAGTATGGCAGCGATATGTAATTGGAGTGTCTATGAAGACGGAACAGTAGGAAGTGATCATTATCATTGTGTAAAATTAATATTTCTTTATCTCAAAGTACAGAAGGAAGAGGAGGAAGATGTATATTTGAGAAGGCTAATTGGGAAAATTTTCAGAAAGTAAGTGATCGATATCTGAACCAGATTGATTATAATGATGATATAGAGACACTGGAAAGTAAAATAAAGAAAGGTATAATAACAGCAGCAATGGAGTCCATTCCAAAAAGTAAAGGTAATGTAAAGAGGAAAACCGTACCATGGTGGGATGAGGAATGTAAAGAAGCAGTCAGAAATAGGAACAAAGCATTTAAAATAATGAAAAGAACTCATAACTTCATGCATATGATTCAATATAAGTATGCTCAGGCAATAGTAAGGAAAACAATTAGACAGGCAAAAAGAACATATTGGAGGAATTACTGTAGTTCAATTGGGAATACAACTCAGATCGGAGAGGTGTGGACAATGATTAAAAAGATGGGTGGTGAAAGGAGAGAATGGAGTTAACCAGTTCTGAGTAGTGGAAATGAAATTGCAGTGACGAATAAAGAAAAGGCTGAAATGTTAGCAAATACATTTGTCAATGTGCACAGCTCTAAACTGAAGAAGGGAAGAGAGGCAGGGAGAAAACTAAATCTGAAAATGTAGAGGCACTTACAAAGATGGGAAAAGTGGAAGATGTGCAAAATGTACTATTTAACATAGATCAATGGCCAAAACTGGGAAGACTGCACCAGGAAAAGAGGACATTTGTTATAGCATGTTGAAACAGTTAAGTGAGGAGGGGAAGAATAAGTTGTTTTTGCTGTACAATAAAGTGTGGGAGGAAGGGAAATTACCAAAGAGCTGGAAGGAGGCAAATATTGTCCCGATAAGAAAACCTGGGAAAGAAGCTAGTAAACCAACAAGTTATAGACCTATTACCCTGACATCTCATGTCTGTAAATTAATGGAAAGAATGATAAATGAGAGGGTATTATGGAAAAAAGAGGTATGGTGGTTGAATGTCAAAGTGGGTTTAGAAGAGGTAGGAATACTATGGATGCAATATTGTGTTTGGAAGATAACATAAGAAAAGCACAAGTAAATAAAGAGACAACAGTGGCAGTATTTTTCGGTATAGAAAAAGCGTATGATATGCTATGGAGAGAGGGATTAATGATTAAATTGTATAATATGGGAATTAGAGGACATTTTCTTAACTGGATAAAGGATTTCCTGGAAGGAAGAATAATTCAGGTTAAAATAGGGGAAGACCTGTCAAGTGAACATGTTGTAGAGAATGGAACACCTCAGGAGAGTGTTGTAAGTCCTACATTATTTTCAGTAATGATTAATGACATATATGTAAATACAGAGTGCAAATTATCCCACCACAATTGGGTATATGGTGAATAAGAAATAGTGAATAAGAAAATTTTGTACATTTTAAAGATAAATTCATTAATCTGGTGCACTTTGAGTCACCCGAATCCACTGTTAAAAATAAATAATCCACCCGCTAACCCCCTATATTCTTTGATTTAGATATCTGCATCTGATCATCACATTACAGTTATTCAAATTCTTAGTGTTAAGCATGATAATATGGTAACATATCACATTTGGCTGATTTAAAATGAACATTTATTTAAAATAAAAGTTCTTCTTTTGGCAAAATTACATTTCCTTAATACACTCTAAAAAGTGCATATGGCTTGTCATTAGTTTAAAGAACTTTTTATACTTGATCTGACTCAATACATTCACTTTTCTGGCTTGTCGTTGGTCTAATGTAATTGAGTTTATTTGTTTTGAAGTAAAACAATTTGTTTGGGTGTTATTTAAAATAATTGCTTTAAATCAAATTACAATTTTACGTCCACGTCCAAACCACGTGACTACTGACGTGGGTCGAGAATTTTCTGTTCGGCCGCCATCTTGTTTTGCTGTATGAAGACCGTTGCGGATCCACAATATAATATAATATAATATAATATAATATAATATAATATAATATAATATAATATAATATAATATAATATATCATTTTACAGTTATATTAGTGTTTCGCATTACAACCTGATACAAAAGCTTGTGCTTTCTAATATGACATCTGAGCAGTAATGTAGCTCTATTTATAAATGCTTTAATTTTTTATTTAAAAAAATTCCATTAAAACATAATAGCTATCAAACGAAACATAACTTTCGATCAGTCTATATTCTAAAAGGCCATTTTCTAAAGGAAAGGCAAACTACCGCGTTGTAGTCATCAAAACTGAAACTAATAAACATTACGATGATCATAAAAGCATCAATAATATAACCTCTTGAATAATCACTAAAACTTGAATAATACGGTCATTTTATAATCACACCTTATCTCCTAATTGACTCGATGCAGTCAGACTGAACTCACCTGTATCTGGAGAAATCACCACAGACAGCGCTTTCTGTGAGTGTTTATTAGTTGAGTGACGGACAAATATGATCCCTCGATCGATCTGAAGGTGTTTAGTTCGCTGCTGATCGGTGATTAACCCTTTACAAACACAATGGTGGTGGATCCAGGCGCGTTCATGCCAGCGCTGTTGGATTGACCGTAATTACTAGAATCCGACTTGCTAAACCAGGCTATTCAAAACAAAAATGGTGCTAAATAGCACTAAAAGTTGTTCATTGGCTTGTAATCATAGATTAACTACATTAAATGCTATAGCATGTCATGTTGGCTATCTCTGATATAGGCTACAACATCTTTGTCAAATGGTGATTTCCATAAGATGGTATGACCATAAGAGTCTTGTGGGGGCCCTGAAATATTTCCTTATAGGGGGTCCTTGGGGAAAAAAAGGTTGAGAACCACATTATCTTAAGAAAATACACTAGCCTACATTGTAAAAAAACAAAAAACAAAAACCAACAACAACAACAACAACAAAGTTAACAGAAAATAACAGTTTTTTGTTGTTTTTTTCAGGTTGTTTTCTTTGTCACACTAATAATAATCATAAATGTTTCTTTAGCAGCAAATCCTCATATTAGCATGATTTCTGAATGATCATGTGACACTGAAGCCTGGAGTAATGATGCAGAAAATTCAGCTTTAATCACAGGAATAAATTACATTTACATTTATCTGACGCTTTTATCCAAAGCGACTTACAATTGCTATATATGTCAGAGGTCGCACGCCTCTGGAGCAACTAGGGGTTAAGTGTCTTGCTCAGGGACACATTGGTGTCTCACAGTGGATTCGAACCCGGGTCTCTCACACCAAAGGCATGTGTCTTATCCATTGTGCCACACCATCCCTGTGAGGAAAAATTACAGTTTAACATTTTGCAAGTTTTTTAATCTCAGACCTCTTTAAAAACAATGAAGGACCAATAACGCCTTACGCTCACCAATTAAAAAAATATGAACTCATCTTTTTATGAAAGGTTTAATTTAAGTTCTAATTTGACTTATGTTTAAACGCCTAGTCCATAATATTCAATGCTTTACCATCAGAAGCTCTGTTCTTTATTTTGATATAGCCTATTGTATGTTCAGATATTATAGCGGTCTGAGTTTTGTTAAAATGATTTTTTTGAATAATAGACAGTTTTGACTGATAGATTACAGTGTGTTAGGGTAAACTCTGCTTTGTCTTCCCCTATTTTTACCAACACAGAGGCCCCGCAGGGAAGTACTATCTCCCCAGTTTTATTTACTCTATGAATGTAGAGGTTTTTCATCTGATGATTTCAATGTTAAATATGCAGATGATACAGCAATTGTTGGTTTGATCACTGAAGATGAAGTGGAGTATCGTAGATGTGGGGATGAGTTTGTTGAATGGAGTCAATCCAGTTCCGTCAAATGCGGCCTACGGTCCTTCTTTATACCCAGGCGGGTGATAGTTCTGTGGCGGCCGAGGAATATGCATATAAATGTAACTATTGTGTTTTGATTTACTCAAATAGCTAGCAAAACAAGTGTTAAAAGCCAAGGGTCTTTCTTTCTTAAAAATGTGAACCACTCCAGGACTTCGTTTGTTATGTGGCCTGAGGCTAAACTTTCTCTAATATTTCGTTTTGTTTTTGGGAGCAATTAGTAGACAGCTGAGTTTACTAAAATAAGTGCCGAAAATTTATTTCAAAGTATTTATCTACCGGGGCAAAGAACTCGGCCAGTATGGCTTGGAGGTAAAAAGCAACTACCCATTTGTAATATTTCCACTAGGCTCTCTTGTGTATTATAACAATTAGGTCTCACTCTACAAAGCCCACAACAATAATACAACTAGTAGACAGAGGTGGGTAGTAACGAAGTGTACTTTTACTTAGTTACCTTGGGCGACGTTCCTCTCGTTACTTTATTTTAATGCAATATGTGTTGTTAAATGCGTAGTTTATTCCAAGCGCGCTGTATCTTTTTTTCTGGGCTTGAGTGATGCTCAATTCACAAATGAATCACTCTTTTGAGTCGATTCTGTTCAAAGACTTCATCAAACAAGTTGGCAGATCTGTCTAAATCGGTTCGCGAATCAGTTTGAATAATCTGTTCAGTTTCTTGCACGCACTGAATCGTCTGAAGCGATTTCAATTCGCACTTGACTTGAGTCGTAACAGGAAGATTTAAGAACATCAAGAGCGTTAGATGAAGTGGCCGTGGACCTACAGTACAGTCAAGTGAGAGCAAATCTTCAAATGCATCATATTTTTGCCAGCGATGAAGATCTTTATTAGTTGAACATCTTCGTAAGCTGTCTGTGAATGAATGATTCCACAGGACGATATATTAGATTTAATTTCACTCAGGTAATACATTTTATAACCAAACAGATTATTACGCCACGATAGCACTACTAGAAAGTATGACATTACCCGTTTTTTGAACATATACATTAATTTATACATTAAATAAGCTACCATTGTTCACAGTTTACCCAGCCAGCACAGCCATGTGGGGCCCAAATGGGTTTGACCTGGGCTATCTAACTGGGACCCAGCCAGTTTTGCACCCAGTTTCCATGTGTTTCAGGAGAAACACCCCAGCACTCCCCCCTCTCACCATCATGAACAGCACTGTGGAAGCAGTGGAGTCATTCAGGTTCCTGGGCTCTACCATCTCCCAGGACCTGAAGTGGGCAAATCACATTGACTCCATTGTGAAAAAGGCCCAGCAGAGACTCTACTACCTTCGCCAGCTGAAGAAGTTCAATCTGCCACAGGAGCTGCTGATCCAGTTCTACTCAGCCGTCATTGAGTCTGTTTTAAGCACTTCCATCACTGTTTGGTTTGGTTCAGCTACCAAATCGGACATCAGGAGACTACAACGGACAGTCCGGACTGCAGAGAGGATTATTGGTGCCCCCCTGCCAACCCTCCAGGACCTGTACTCTTCCAGAGTGAGGAAGAGAGCAGGTAAAATCATCACGGACTCCACTCACCCTGGACACCCCCTGTTTGAACTGTTACCGTCAGGACGGCGACACAGATCACTGGCCACAAGAACTTCCAGGCACAGGAACAGTTTCTTTCCACAGGCCATTTCCCTTCTGAACACTTAACATGCCCCCCAAGGCATATGCCTGTAAGTGCAATACTCCCACTGTCTAGTGCAATAAACTCAGGTGATATTTATATCTATATTATTCATACTACTCAAAATACTGTAAATATGTTTATAATCTGTAACATGCGCTAGACTCCCACTGTCTAGTGTAATATTCTCTAATTCAGGTGATATTTATATTATTCATACTACTCAAAATACTGTAAATATGTTCATAATCTGTAAATGTTTATTCAGACTAAACCCAACTGTGACCCTACTTTTTTACTTTTATACTATTTTTATTTATTTTTTATATATTTTTATTCTTAGAATTTGTATTACTATGTTCTTGTTGTATTTGTATTTGTATATGTGCACTGGAAGCTTCAGTACCAAGAAAAATTCCTTGTGGGTGCAAGCACACTTGGCAATAAAGCTCTTTCTGATTCTGATTCTGATTCTGATGTAGGCCCCACATGGGTTTGCCCAGATGAAATGAACACTGCTTAGTATGCACAGTACAGGCTGTTAAATGTAACACTTAATCAGTGTTGGAGGTAATGAGATAATTAAGTGATTGAATAATGATAGTGCATTATTGATGAACACCTGCTGTTAACAAGCATAATCACTGAAGGAAAGAGAAACACAAGAACTACTTCCAGCCACAACCTTGGATGAAATCAACTGAAGATAAAATACATTAAATCTCTCAAGATCAGATTAAACAACTCCACAAACAGCATTACCAGCTTCACTTATTAGTAACCAGACTGACTTTATTTCTGTCAGACGTCTACAGAAGTTCTTATTGAGAATTAAGAAGAGGTTTAGATGTTGATTACTTATTTGAAAGTAATAGTTTGATTTGATGTTACCATTGTGGCGATCAGTGTGTGCTTTAGTCAGGCTCTTGACTTTTTAACATTAGTTTTTCTCTGGCAGCTGTGTCTGTTTGTTATGGCGAGAACGGCAAGAGAAAATATGTGTCTGTCATATGTCTTTGCCTGAAAGATTTTAACCGAAACGCAATTTCACCCCTAGACATGTCACAGGAACGAAACGTGACAAAATCAATTTACAAATTTTTTTACAGCCATTCAGAAGAGTGTGTGGGCAGGCTCTCTCGAAAAATACATACGGTGTGTTCGGCGTCAGCTGTGGCTGGATGTAATTGTCGTGTGCAGATGGAGAGGAGCAGAAAACGGAGACGTGTGTAACGTTCTGGTAGTGGTTGTTGAAAGCACACGACGAAGGTGAGGGTGAAACAGTCTTTTTATCAAACTCAGGCAGGACAGAAACAACCATGAAAAACATCAACGAGAACTGACAAGGGACTGAACAGAACAGGGAGAATAAATACACAGAATGAAATGAGGAAACTAACTAGACACAGGTGGAGGAAGATGAACGAATCAGGGACTAACGAGAATAGGTGCAGACTACACAGAACATAATTGTGACAAAGTGAAGTCGGACACTTTCTGCTTCCCGTAGTGATGCTTACCACAGCTGAAGTTAAATAAATGTAATATTTGCCAAATACACAGTCCTTTCAGAGACATTTTCATTGAATACTTTATTTACTGCTTAATACAGCATCTGTTTGTACAAGAATACATTTCAACATAAGCCTATACTATCAATGAAATGGGGTCTACGTTTTTTATCAGTTTTAATTTGATAAACATGACACAGTATAACATCCCGACTACAAAAGAGCGTTTACTGTTATAAAAAAACAAACAATTTGTTAAGCATTATTTTAAGGTGTGAGAATAATCACGAAACACGTGATCGTTGTCTTGCGGTAAATCCGGCCAATCATGGAACAGCTGTTGACATCAGAGCTTGTGCAGTTGCGCTGTGGACAAAATTTCTAACCGGCATGCACTGCTTCAAGTCAGCCACCGATCGGTCTGCGCAACACTGTATGAATTCGAACCAAGGGGGTCATCCAGCACCCGGAAAGCGTACCTTCCCTGGGGGCCGCCATTAGTTAGCAGACCCTCACCTGCTGTTAGCATCCCATTGACTCCCATTCATATTGGCGTCAATTTGACAGCGAATAACTTTACATCTGAGGCGTTTAAAGACTCTATCTATTCATTGTTTATTTCTAAAGAAACACAACAATGTATAAAAGGCTCCATTACCTTGTATCTTATGGCCCCGTATAAACAGTTTTTGTAAAAATAGGCTAACGATTGCGTCATAACCACGCGATTCTCTGTCGCACAGTAGAGAAATTACCATATAGACAGGAGGAGAAGCTCGCAGTCAATCGGGGGGATGTGGAGGCATAAAGTCCGATAAAGTCAAGGGAGAAGCCCAGAGAGTCATAAAGTTGCTCCAGCTCCTATCTCACGGACAGCTCCTACTCACGCTCTCCGTCTCTGCGAGATTCAGAAGGGAATGATTCAGATTTCTCTTGGCACAGCTACTAGAAGACAGACGGGTTGCTCACATCACATCTATGTCGTCAAGTTCAGTTTGAGGCTGCGCAGTACGCTCAGCCATCAGGAAATGAGTGCTTTTAATTGACTTCACTTTTCTCTGTTGAAGTCAATGGGGTCGCGTGGTGAGGTATAAGATAAAAAAAATACATAGAAGTCTGATTTAATTGGTCAGACGACACAGTTTCACCCTTGAGGATCTATATAATCCAATCACGGCGTAGAGCGGCTGAGTGAATGTGGCCTGGACTCTGTGGATGAGACTCATTGTGTCTGAGACGCTGTAGAAGGACAAAATCCCTGTGCCGTGATCCACATACACTCCTAGGAAGAACAGTCTCAGTGTTATTGTGCCAGAATGAACAGTAGTCTGGAGAGCAGTATAATCTCCAGGATTGATTATTACGTCCAGCATAATAATCAGGGTCCTCTCCCTTCCTCCTGATGCTCTTATATGCCACTGATATATCCACTCCCAACCTCCCATCTCCACTCCACTCCACCTCCCAGTAACAGCGTCCAGTCACACTCTCCACACACAACGCCTCGGTCCAACAATCAAATCTGTCTGGATGATCCGGATACGGCTGATACGTGTCAGCGAAAGTGATCGCTGTGTTTCCCTCAGACAGACGGAGCCAATGATTCACTGAGTTCAGATCGGAGTCAACAGACGGAAATCTGATGGAGAAAAACACTTAATCATTCATGACCTTACTTTATTAATATAACACTTTAGTGGGTCTATTATAGTTTTATAAGACAATTATTATTTTTTTGGATCTATTTATTTATTTTATGTATCTCTCTGACTGAAATCATCAATGAAACTTCAATCAATTTCAAGCGATGACATGGCATTTAATTTAGGGCTGCAACAAAAAGTCATTTCTCGGTGGCCAAATGCGTTTTTCATTACTGTGACGCAGTTCTTCATCGTCACAGGTGCAACTAATCCATAATGAAATTTGTCCATGATTATTTTCATTTATTTGTTGCAGACCATGTTACCCAGGGGGCAATGTTTATTAGGAAATCAGACATGGGCTGCTGTTAAAGGTTGTCATATAAAAATGAAATCTATGATGTCTGAGGATCACAACCTGGGTGGACCACCCGGTCAACAAGCTGCTGGAAACTTGTAATTAGGGTCAAAACAATGCTACCTCAAATTCTGCTTTAACTCCCCGGAATCACCCAAACATGCTAAAAAGGTTTAATTATATTCATGAATTCTGAGCCATATCTCCCTGATACTTTATGCTAGAAACAAACTGAGCACACCTTTCAAAAGAGTGGAAGATAAGATTTCATCTGATGCCTTGATTGTACATGTAATTAGAATGTAAGAGTTAACAATGCCTCTTAATTCATAGGTAGGCAAAAAAAATATATATAAAAAATGGAACATTCCATTTGTAATCAGTAGCATTCTTTTCCCTTTGTTAGCTATTTAAAACAATTCTATGACAATTTTTCAGAACTCTAACGTAGGGGTGGGCAATCTGACAATTTTATATCTTGATCGACCTTGAAGACATCCACGGTCGACTTTTCAAGCGAGTCTTAGAGATCGCAAACTTTTATGTCCTCATAACAGCAGGACTTTTATTTTGACGATAATGTGTCCCCAGTGAAGCTGACTTTTATTTTTATGGGCGACCCTGAGCACACAGCGCTCCTATTCTTCGTCTTCATTAGTTTATGGTCTCTGTTTAAACAGTTTTGTCTAATACGTTACTGGATAGAACCTGTTGTTGGATAGAACAAAAAGTAAACTGTATACGAAAAAGTATTATAGTGTTTGCTTTTATATTATTTGTAACAGAAAGGCAAATAATACTTTCTCATTTACCATGAGCATTCAGCAAATATACGCATTTATATCATTTAAACAAATCTTTGAATATTTAAAAAAAACATTTAATTTCACAATCCTTGCAGACTTAGTCGAATCCAGTGCTGCGTTCCAGTCCACTTTTAGACACGCACTTGCGAACTTCCCTAAGCACTTCCCCTTGGGGGAATCCCTGCCGCCATTTTGAAGTGCGTTCCACTTCGTGAAGTGGACGAGGGAAGTTTATATGGACAGACCCTCGTTCCCTCGATTTTGACCGAGGGAGCGAGTCTGCTTCAAATGTACACTTCAGGCACCTATATGTCCCACAATGCAGTACGATTGTGACGTCACCACATATCTCATCTAATCACCACCACAACAGACAACTCTATGATATATTAATTATATATATTTTTTGTTTAAAACAACCCAAACACACATAAACATTTGGATGCTGCATTAAACAAATTCTTAAAGGAAAAAAAAAAGTAAATAATAAATCAACTCCACAGCTGATTCCAAGTGATCAAGGGCTTAGGACGTTCCAGTTCAGCCCATTGCAGTTTCCGCCAGTAGTGGGCACTCGCAATGACGTACATCCGAGTGAACGAGACGAAGGGAAGTTTGCGAGTGAAGGGCATGACAGTTTTGGACTGGAACGCAGCACAGCTGTCAAATATTCTGAAGTGTGCATAGACGGTCAGTCCGTGTGAATTAGTTTCAGCTTCAGCTTAGTTCCAGCTTCACTGGGGACACATGATCAACAAACTTTAAACCCTTGATTTCAAACTATGCTGGGGCTATCACTATACTCTGTCATATTCATGTCATTTACACTGTGTGCTAAATGTAAAATGAGTGTCACCATGTCTTTATTTGAAAAAATATGATTCCTAGTGCGCACAAACTTACTTGAGTGCCCAGTTAAAGGACAAGTTCGGTATTTTACACTTAAAGCCCTGTTTTCAGATCGTTTCTGATGAAATAGAACGGTTAAGATAGAAATTTGGACACATGCTGCTGGCCCGAAAATTTTTGGTTTCTGTGGTAGCACCCCCCCCCCCCCCCCCCCCCCCCGCCTCCACAATGGCTGCATAGGTGCACTGGAACAATCTTTCCTAAAACGCATTAAAGGGATAGTTCACTTTGAAATTAATTTTTGATATGTTTTAGCTTACCTCAAGGGCATCCAAGATGTAGGTGTCTGTGTTTCCGCAGTAGTTTCAATTTTGATATTTTTAGGTTTTTAGGCAAACCGTTCTTGTCTGTCAGTCATATAATGCAGGTCGATGGTCATTGTCTCAAAACACAAGCACAGAGTCCAAATTAAAACAATTCCCCATCGTCCAAATGAAACAATTCCCCATCATAAGTACACATTGATGGCCTAAGACACGAAACGAGCGGTTTGTGTGAGAAAACGAACAGTATTTATATCGTTGTTATCTCTTGAAAACAGCACACGTCCAAATGATCTGACGGCGCGGGCGGGTATAGTTATATACATAGATTTCGCCTTGGCTACGGTTTCGTTCCAATGAACTGCAGTAGCCAAGGCGACATGAATTTCGGACTGAACTGAGAGGAAACGTGAGGTCTTTGATGCCTAACTGTGATTGGTTAGGAATTAATTTCAAATTTCTTGGGTTACCTGCAACATTCTACAATTTGTTTTTACACACGTCAATAGTCTAAATTGATTTTATTATTATTGTTGTTCATATTATCATCATTATTGTATACTAATAATAATTACTGCGTTTGTCTGACAGCTGCACTGTTATGAAGCACAACTTGATAAATAAATTATGGGTGCAATATGTCTGTGTCTCATGGAATACAAATTAAGGCCATGTGTTATAAACGCTATAACCAAAATTTCAGTGCCATGAGGTCCAACTCACCTGATAAGTAGCCCTGATAAAACAGCTAAAACTTTTGTCAGGTGGTTGACGTATGCTATACAGATGTTGATTACTGTTACGCTGTCACTACCTGTATTCATTAGTCGCTGACAAACTGCTGTATTGTGACTTAGGAGATTTTGATCATTACCAAAAGGCACAACTTATACATTTCACCCACACAGTGTATTTGCTGTTCCATCATGTAGATCATCCCAATTTGAACCATTTTCTCTTGTGAGAATGAACACCTTACTGGGAGTGTGCTGTTCCAAAATGAATATAGTGTATACACCGGCAAACAACATAATTTTGAGCAGCAACCCAGCTGATATATTTATATAAAAAAATGCAAAACAACACAAGGTGGTTTAGGATTCATTATATAATTGTAGAAATAAGTATAAACCATTAATAAATCCCGAACCAATGTGTGTTGTTGTGCGCACAACAGTCTTTCAGTTGCTTGCTTGCAGGTAGTTCATTCATTTTAGAACAGAACACTCCTGGTGAAGTCGAGCTTGTTCTTCTGACAGGGAACACACTGGGTCAACTTGATCTATTACACTTGCATGGACCAGAAAATCTATGGATAATCTGAATTATCACCTTAAATAAAATAAAGAGCCATGCTTACAGGAAGCTTGAAGTTGGGGTATTTGAGACATTGATTTATCTTACCCAACACCATAACTGAAATCGTATCAAATTTGTCTAATGTTGCCTGTATCCTATTTTAGATGTATGTACATTAGCATGCTGACGTTTGTGTTTTGGTTAGTAACCATGATCAACAAAACAACAACATCTAATAATGGAATGTTGTTTGCCTAGATGTTAACATTGTCTCATAGCTGGGTTTAGACCACCATACCTCACGACAATTTAGAAGTGAGATTGTGACCCAACAACACATTCATTCACATTTAGTATTTGACATCAATATGACGTTAGCTTGAGACATTGGCACAATGTTGGATTTTACAACACAACTTAAAACCAAGAAAATAGGCGTATGTTAGAATTAGCAGATGTTGACATTGGAAAGATGTTGAATATTTGTTACTTTACAACACAACTTAAAACCCCCCAAAATATCAGTGTCTAATGATGTTAGAATTTCATGTTGTGTGGATGTTAACATTGTTGTTTAGGAGACGTTGGGTTTTGGTCACCATACCTCATGACGAAATATCAGTGTTTGACGTGAATATGACGTTGGCTTGACGTTTGATTTTGGTAAGTTAATGTCACAAGTAAATTGTAAAATGTCACATCTAATGATGTTAGAATTTGATGTTGTGTGGATGTTACCATAATGACATCAAGGAGACGTTGGGTTTTGGTCACCATACCTCACGACTAAATGTCAGTATTTAGCACTTCTACATGCAATGGACAACGTAAGGTTGCTTGCGCATTTAGACGTTGCTCCACTTTTTTGCCTATCGTTTCAACGATCATCTTAAGGTCAGGTATAAGACACAATTAAGTTATAGGATGTACTGAAGATACAGTGATGAGTGATTGACATTTCAGCACTTCGCACGTACTTGCGCGTTCATGTCAAGTGCAATTTTGAGAAATGCGTGTAGAAAAGGATATGAGGTATGGTGACATATTAGGTTGTGGTCACCAAACCTCATGACTAAATGTCAGTGTTTGACGTAAATATGAAGTTGTTTGGAGACGTTGGCTTGACGTTGTATTTTGGTTAGTTAATACCACAACCTAAAACCAACAAAATATCAACGTCTAATGATGTTAGAATTTGACGTTGTGTGGACGTTAACATTATGACGTCAAGGTGACGTTGAGTTTTGGTCACCACACCTCACGACTAAATGTCAGTGTTTGATGCAAATATGACGTTATCAGGAGACGTTGGCTTGACGTTGTATTTTGGTTAGTTAATACCACAACCTAAAACCAACAAAATATCAACGTCTAATGATGTTAGAATTTGACGTTGTGTGGACGTTAACATTATGACGTCAAGGTGACGTTGAGTTTTGGTCACCACACCTCACGACTAAATGTCAGTGTTTGATGCAAATATGACGTTATCAGGAGACGTTGGCTTGACGTTGTATTTTGGTTAGTTAATACCACAACCTAAAACCAACAAAATATCAACGTCTAATGATGTTAGAATTTGACGTTGTATGGACGTCAACATTATGACGTCAAGATGTTGGCTTGACGTTGTATTTTGGTTAGTTAATACCACTCCACTGTGGCAAGTACAGAGTTCAGCTCTGGAAAGGCTGGTGGGGATGAGACGTAGGCAAGTAAAGGGAGACCCTTGAAAGGCGAAATCTACTGCGCTCCACGCTCGAGAACTTGCGACCCTTCGTGGAGTAACTTAGCAAAGAATACAATATGGAACCACAACACAATTCAAAAGATGCTGGCAGTAGTGGGCACTCGCAATTTTCGTCGCCCGTCGAAAAAGGACCGCGGTGGTAGGTCGGCCACTTTGCCCGCCACTTGTTACATCAAATCAGCAAAGAGTGGCAACATCAAGCAGCTCAACGTTGCTACTTACAACGTTAGAACCCTAAATGACACCATCTGCAGCGAAACAGGTGAGCTCATCACGCACAAAGTTGATCGAATCATAACCGGCTGCGAGAAACATCACATTGACCTTGTAGCACTTCAAGAGCACCGACTCCGAACACCCAACTCGGTGGGCTACAAGAAATACAGCAGCTGGACGATGGCACATACAGATTCATTGGAAAGCCACGGATCAGCCCTGCTATACAACACCAGAATCACTCAGTCTATCATCTCCGTCATCACTAAATCAGAGCGTATAATTGCCATGCATTTAGAAGGCAATCCTAAAATATGCTTTGTGTCTGCATACGCCCCGACGGATACATCAGATTCTTCAGCAAAAGACACGTTCTACGACGATCTCAATGAGCTGATAAAGTCAATCCCGCCACACACGGTCACCATTCTTGCCGGTGACTTGAACGCAAGAATTGGTAAGGACAGTCACGACACCAATCCTAGAGTGGTAGGCAACTTCAGCTACCACGCAATCTCGAACAACAATGGTCGAAGGCTAATCAGCATGTGCGAGTTTTTAAGCCTGCGCCCAGCGAACTCTTGGTTCCGAAATCGACTGACGAGACTGCGCACATATAAGAGCCCAAAAGGAGACTTCGCTCAATTAGACCACATTGTCTTCAACACCAAGTGGTGGAAATCAGTCAAAAACTGTCGCGCTTACAACACCTGCGCCATTGGATCAGACCACAAGATGGTGAGCGCCAAATTCAAACTGGCGCTGAGAACAACAAGAAGCCCATCCATCGCCAGGTGCACCTTTCAGAACGATAAGCTGAAAGATGTGAATATCCAAGCAAACTTTGACCTGGAACTCAGCAATCAATTCGCCTCTATTTTTGACGAGTTGAGTCAAACCGAAAATGCCCAGTGCCTAATACAGCAAAGAGCAGACGCACTCAACACTGCGCTGGTAGAAACGAGTGAAAAGGTCCTGGGCAAAAGACCAAAGTCAAAACAGCCGAGCTGGGTCAGCAGTTCAACGTTGCAGCTCATCGCAGAAGAAGAAGTGGCGAAGGACGATTTGAAGCGAAATCAAACGAGAGAAAAGAGAGATCAGTGGAGAAACAAGCAGTCGAGTGTCAAGACAGCTTTCGAAACTAACAAAGAGGCATATTTTAACACTCTCGAACTGGCAAACCAAAAACACGAGCATCGCAAAATGTGGAGTCTAATCGATAAAATCTCAGATAAGCCGCAAAATGCTGCTGCAAGCAAAGTCCAAATGCTCGATGGCTCTAAACCAAACTCGAAGACCGAGCTCATCAGCGATTGGGGCAAGTACTTCTGCAAACTCTTCAACTACAAGAGTGCGAAGGTGGAAACAGTCAACTTTCCAGAACCAAGCCCAGACATCGCTATTTCATCAACGATTCCAACGCGAGAGGAAGTGGTGAAAGCGATCAAACAGCTTAAGCGGAACAAGTCACCAGGACCCGATTATGCAATGACGGCAGAAGTCCTGAAAGATGGCGGCAAATTCATAGTAAATGAATTGCACAAACTCTGCAAGCTTGTTTTTAGGCATTGCTGTGCACCGAAACAATGGACGTCGAGCCTGATCATCCCACTGCCAAAGAAGGGCAACCTGCAGCTGATGAAAAACTTCAGAGGAATCAGCTTGACGTCCATCGCAGCAAAAACGTAAAATCGCATTCTCCTCAACCGCATCCAGAATCCCATCGACAAGCTGCTCAGAAACAATCAGGCAGGCTTCAGGAGCGGGCGCAGCTGCGCACAGCAGATCCACATCCTGCGAAGAGTCATCGAAGGAGCAAGAGCACAATTACTACCCTTGTACATCACTTTCATCGATTTCAAGAAGGCATTTGACTCGATAGACAGACCTATGATGTTCGCAATCCTGCGACACTATGGCATCCCACAAAAGATCGTTGATGCTATCCGAGTCTTGTACGACGAATCGACGAGCCAGGTGTATTTGGAGGGCCAGCTCTCAGAGCCTTTCGCTGTCACAACTGGAGTATTACAAGGCGATGTTCTAGCTCCGTTACTATTCATCATAGTAATAGACTACGTCTCCAGGCAATCTACTGGAAGCTTTGGATACCTTACACATAAAGGTCCTCCGCCCAGGAGTAATACGAGACCGCAACGTGGTACAGCAATAGCCAAAGAATCTAGAACCGAACGCAAGCTTAACGATTTAGCATTTGCCAACGATATTTCACTCCTGGAAAATGATCTCAGCAGGGCACAACAACAGCTCACCCAGCTACAACAGAAAGCTGGTGCAGTCGGACTAGAATTAAACGAGGAGAAGACGGTCCAAGTCCAAATGAATGCTTCCAGCGACAATGAACAACATCTACAAATTAACGGAAAGGACATTAAAATCGTAGACGAATTCAAGTATCTTGGATCCTACATCATATCGACGGAGAGAGATGTCAAAAATCGTATCTCTCTTGCATGGGTTGCCTTTACTAAGTTAAAGAAGCTGCTCACCGCTCCACCACCCAAGCCAAATATAGAATTCAGGACTCGGCTCTTTAATGTAACTTGTCTATCTGTGTTGCTTTATGGCTGCGAGACATGGGTTCTAACAAAGGCTCTAGAGGAAGAACTGGATGTGTTTGCGAGAAAGTGCTACCGAACCATGCTGGGAATTAGTCAAGCAGACGCCCATATGACAAACGAGGAACTCGACAGACTGACTAAACAACATCCAGTCAGCGCGACCATCCGCAAGCGACAGCTAGAGTTCGTAGGCCACTGTCTTCGCATGGAAGAAAATGAACCAGCTCACATCTACGCCATCTATCACTCAGAAGTCAGTGATAAGAACAAGCGAGGAGCACCTCGCCTAACCTTCAGACACAAAATCCGAAGCTACATCGACGAGTACAACAAAAACCAAAAAGTCCGGAATCAAATAGCTCTCCCCGCAGCGAAGAGCAGTCAGTCACTCACCCATGTCGAAAGGGAAGAGGAAACAAAAGTGATCATCAGCATCGCCAAGAATAGAGAATTGTGGAAACGTATTGTCGAGCAGAGCTCCATACCAGGGGACCCGACCGATGATGATGAATACCACAACCTAAAACCAACAAAACATCAACGTCTAATGATGTTAGAATTTTACGTTGTGCGGACTTCAACATTATGACGTCAAGGTGACGTTGGGGTTTGGTCACCATACCTCACAACTAAATGTCAGTGTTTGACGCAAATATAACGTTGTCAGGAGACGTTGGCTTGACGTTGTATTTTGGTTAGTTAATACCACAACCTAAAACCAACAAAATATCAACGTCTAATGATGTTAGAATTTGACGTTGTGCGGACGTCAACATTATGGGCCCTATCTTGCACCCAGCGCAATTGACTTTGTACACCGACGCATGTATCATTCCTATTTTGCACCCGCGCAAAGCGGACTTTTCCCTCCACAGATGCACGTCGGTTAACTAAGAAATACACTTGCGCTCCCCGGGGCGGTTCAGCGCAAAGAGGAGGCGTGTTCCGGCGCAAACGTTCCCTCATGCTATTTTACAGGTTTAGAAAACAATTGCGCCACTGACCAAAAAAAAAACAGTTTAAAGTCAGTGGCGCGTTGCGCATGTTATTCATATGCTATTTTAAGGGCGCATGCTTGGCCTTAATCAATGTAGCGTGTGCACAATGCGCATACACTTTGATTCTCTCATCCACACACAGACGCAGCAGTTATCATTTTTGCAAATCATACATTATTACGATAGATAGATAGATAGACATTTTATTATAAAAGCATACATCTAGCTTACACATTTACCCAAATTATCATACGCCTGTTTAACCGAAGTTAATTTGGGTGAGTTTCTCCATCCCCAACGTCCCTGACGAGAACGTCGGTCTCCTCGGCCTTGAACCGCTCCTGGCATGCGCCTGGCAAATCCGCCGTTATAATAGGAATCCGCTTTAGAACAAGCGCGCCTGCTCTTAAAGGGAATGTGAGATGTCGCTCTGATTGGTTTATTTCACGTTACGCCCAAACCACACCTATGAATAATGAAGCTACTTCAGACCAACCCCTTTTAGATTTGCGCCAGGCGCAAGAGTCATTTATCCCGCCGGGAAAATAGCAACAGCGCCAAGACCCGCCTACAAAGTTACTTGCGCTTTGCGCTTTGACACTTGCGTTTCAGATCGTTAAAATAGGGCCCCATGACATTAAGGTGACATTGGGGTTTGGTCACCATACCTCACAACTAAATGTCAGTGTTTGACGCAAATATAACGTTGTCAGGAGACGTTGGCTTGACGTTGTATTTTGGTTAGTTAATACCACAACATAAAACCAACAAAATATCAGCGTCTAATGATGTTAAAATTTGACGTTGTGCGGACTTCAACATTATGACGTCAAGGTGAAGTTGGGGTTTGGTCACCATACCTCACGACTGAATGTCAGTGTTTGACGTAAATATGACGTTGTCAGGAGACGTTGGCTTGACATTGTATTTTGGTTAGTTAATACCACAACCTAAAACCAACAAAATATCAGCGTCTAATGATGTTAGAATTTTACGTTGTGCGGACTTCAACATTATGACGTCAAGGTGACGTTGGGGTTTGGTCACCATACCTCACGACTGAATGTCAGTGTTTGACGTAAATATGACGTTGTCAGGAGACGTTGGCTTGACATTGTATTTTGGTTAGTTAATACCACAACCTAAAATCAACAAAATATCAGCGTCTAATGATGTTAAAATTTTACGTTGTGCGGACTTCAACATTATGACGTCAAGGTGACGTTGGGGTTTGGTCACCATACCTCACGACTAAATGTCAGTGTTTGACGTAAATATGACGTTGTCAGGAGACGTTGGCTTGACGTTGTATTTTGGTTAGTAAATACCACAACCTAAAACCAACAAAACTTCTACGTCTAATGATGTTAGAATTTGACGTTGTGTGGACGTTACCATTATGACGTCATAGAGACGTTGGATTTTGGTAACTTTACAACACAACCTAAAAACAACAATATATCAACGTCAGCTGACGTCGGTATTGGACGTCAGCTTAACGTTGACATTAGACGTTGAGTTGATGTTAGATTTAAGTCATCCGACGTTGCAACCAAAATTCAACCGAATACCAACGTCATATGACGTTGTGTGCCTGCTGGGTTTCCGCTCTCATTTTCCAGGGAGTGGAGCAACTTTTCCATAAACAATGCTTTCACCATTCATTATGTTTACATTATTACATTATTTGACACTGACACGTACGTGCCAGCTTTGCAGGTCATGCATTCTGCTTCACATGGATCCCGATCGAGACGAAAACACAGGAATTTTCTTAGCAATGCTAAAACGCACATCAACCGATCACTTGTTTAGCGTTCATGTAAACACTACATTCAGATTCACCAATCGGAATTAATTCAGTCCTACTGAATCAAAAGGTGTGCGTGTAAACAAAATGAATGGCAACGAGAAAGCAAAAGCCGTATCCCGGATATTTTGGGTGATCTCGAAATCCCGGCCGGACATGTCCTGGAATATGGTCACCCTAATATATATATTCCGTGTTGTGGATGCGAGTGGCACAATACGAAGCCACAACCGGCCGCGTCTGCTGATCTGCTCGATCCGCGTGGCAGCGTGCAATTTAAAATATTTAAGATTCATCGTATAGACATCGTATAGAGGTAAGGAAGACGGCTCACTAATATTAAAAAACGATCGTTCGAATGCGATGTTTACCAGACGCTACGATCTTTCAAAGATGTCTCCGCGATGTACGTGTGCTATCTGGGTAGTCTGATAATAATTAAATGTGTGTTTAATTTACTAAGAACAACATAATGATGTTGAAAGTATTCTGTTCACAGTTGTAAAGTACAACACATTACTATTATGCTAAGACTCCTTTCATAAATTACATTTTATTGTCAAATATTATGTATAAAACAGACAAAAATGTCAACAATATGTTGTACTTGATTATAATGTACAAGCAAATGTATTGGAAAAATACATTTCAAGTGCATTAATGCAAAAGTATATATTATAGACTAAACATATTTAAAATACATTAACAAATTATTTTTGGACAACACACCTGAGTTGTAATTAAAATCAATTATTTTCCATGTTTTCCATTAAAGTTCTTATTTTATTTAGTATATTAGTCAATACATCAAAATAAATTTCCTTTAATAACTTATAACCTTAACTTTAATAACTTTAAAACACTATAAAATCATAATTATTTAAAATGTTTGTTTAAGTAAAAAGTGCATTTTTAAAAAGTACACTTAAGTGTGTTTAGAAATATTGTGAGGAAAGTGTACTTTCTTCAAGTAAAACTTAATTAGACATTATTACAACGTGCATTTTTAAAAAGTACACTTAAGTGTGTTTATAAATATTGTCATGAAAGTGTACTTACTTTAAGTTAAGCTTAATTAGATATTATTACAAAGTGCATTTGAAAAAAGTGCACTTAAGTGTGTTAAGAAATATTGTCATTAAAGTGTATTCCATTTAAGTACACTTAAGTCGTCTTTAATTTTAATTATATCATTATCTGCAAGTGCACTTTTTAAAAAGTATACTTTTATTATTTTAAGCACACAAAAAGTACGCTTTCAATACAATTAAGTACACTTCTTTTTCACAAGGGGTGTATAATTGTTTTTAAGTATAATTCTGTTAACTGTCAAATCGCCTGTCAATCAAACTTCGGCGAAACTCTAAACGAAATATTACAACGCTAAAATGAAACATTACAAATATTATTTGTGTTGGTCAAGAGACTCCTAGTACATACACATACATGCTATAACAACTTTTTATGAGTTCTTTACAAGTATCTGTGGATATGTTTGACAAGAAACAATGGCAAACAAAAAAAATGTAATAAGGTAATTTGTGTAAATTAATATTTACTATTTGAAAAAAAAAAAAAACTATACGTATACAATATAAAATACAATTTTACAAGGTAAAAACACTTTGATAATAAAACAATTGAAGATCAGTGGGGAATAAAAAAATAAAAAAAATAAGGTATTATTCATTCCTTATGAGCTGATATATTTGCCCCCCACCAGACGTCACGTTCACGTGACCAGTGCGCCATACCTGAATCAGTTGCTAAGCACCCAAAGACGCCGCCGCTGACAACACTAAGCTTAAACAGAGCAAACAAGCAAACCACCAAAGCAAAAGAGCCAGTAACGTGCAATTTGCTGAAGATCGTGTCAACAGACAAAAGCTTGATGGATCTCTCAATTATTGATGTCAGAACGGTCGATTTCAGGGCCCTGCGCCCTTTGCTAAACTTCATCCAGGAACACCTGCAGATCACAACCTCCCGGCCGGAGCCGTCGAGCCGGCATCGGGGGATGGAGGAGAGGTTGCGGGCGCTGATGGCTCTTCCCATCGCCCAGGGGAACAAGGTGTCAAAGGTAAGACTTTTTATTGCATGTTTATCTTGCAATTTCAGACTTTTTTTCTTGCATATAAACTCGCAATTGAGAGTTATAAAAAAAGATATGTACTCGCATTTCTGACTTTATAACTCACAATTCTGACTTCTTGTAAGATATAAACTTGCAATTGCGAGTTAAAAAGTGCAATTCTGAGGGGAAAAAAGACTGAATTTCTTTTCTTAGGGCCCTTTCACACTCTTTCAGGTGTGAAAACGCCCTTATAATTGGGTTTATATCTATTAATTCTGACTTTATAACTCACAATGGCGAGATGTAAACTCACAGTTGTGTCAAAAGTCAGAATTGTGAGATTAAAAATCACAGTTATCTTTTTTATTTCTTATTCTGTGGTGGAATCAAGCTTCCATCCTCTGTACGCTAGTCATCCCTTCAGTCTAATAAAGTTACATCCAAGATAAATGTGTCCATCTAACAGAGCCTCACAGGGAAGCAAACAACACTAGAGTAACACAGGTTAGACATCAGGGCTTACGCAAACATATCAGAAAGTGGGCGGACAGCGATGTCACATCCTGTTTGATTCAAGGGTGATTCCCAGGGCTGTGTGCCGTCATGGCAAACTCTGCTGGGGTTAAAGGTCAAAAGTTCAGAAAGTATACTTGCCTTTTCAAAGAAAGAGACATGGAGGATGTGCTTAACTGATTCAGCAGTGCTCTCATAGAGTTTGATCCCTCTTCAAAGTTCAGGCAAAGGGGCATTATGGGCTTTTTCTCTGAAGAGCGTGTTGGTTTCCCAGTTACTGTATGAGAGGTATGAAATTAAACCAAGTAAATCTTCAAAAACTGTTTCCTCCTCAGTGTATGGACTTAATCCAAGACCTGCGGAAGGAAGTCCAGGCGGCCATAGAGTCCAGAGATGAACTGAGACAGAAAGTTGAGGTGCTCAGAGAGTCCAGAAATGATCTGATAGAGGAAGTCGAGGCGGTCTTAGAGTCCAGAGATGTTATGATACAGGAAGTTGAGGTGCTCATAGAGTCCAGAGGTATTCAGAGACAGGAAGTTCAGGGGCTCATAGAGTCCAGAAATGATCTGAGACAGGAAATTCAGTCGCTCTTAGAGTGCAGAGATGTTCTGAGACACGAAATTCCGGTGCTACTAGACTTCACACATGTTCTGAAACTGGAAGTTCAGGTGCTCAAAGACTTCAGTCATGCTCTGAGATGGGAAGTTAATGTGGCGAATGGTCAGCTCAGCCAGGTGAACGCACACACACACACACACACACACGCACACACACCAGTATCACTCACATTTCTGCTCATTTATATTCAGCACTTGATAACATGTTGTCATCCTCAGCTGAACATGAATAAGCTGGTTGACCGCCTTGTGCCCGTATTGGAGCGGTATTGCAACCGACTGCAAGATCTGGACAACACCATGGTGAGTAAGGAATAGTTCAACCAAAAATAACTTTTCAAATTCACCCTCATGAAATTTCACAAACAAAGAAAGTCCACTGTCAAAAGTGTGCCAATGTATGAAGCCTCTTGTACACAGAAGTCACTTCACATCCCTCACGCGATCTCCAGATCACGCCGATTCCTGTTGAAAGTCCTTTTGAAATAAAAGTATTAAAGCGGTCCGATAATGTCCTTTTCACAAGATGTAAAATAAGTCTCTGATGTCCCCAGAGTGCACAAAATACCCCTCAGATATTTTTTATAGCATATAAAAATTGTCACTTTTTGAGGGTTAGCAAAAATGCGCCATGTGAGCATCTTCGATTACCTCACACAGACACACACTGAATATTTCAAAAAAACTTTTAGCCTTTTATGTTCAAACCGCAGTCAGACAAAGATGAAGAGACTCAAGAAGAAGTCACAACATGTTGACAACATTTCTGAATGATTAGTTGATGAATGTATGTAGCTTATGTGTAGTTATCTTCTAATCTAGTCATTGATCAGCATATTCTGTCATGATAATCGCGTTCCCGGGGCCGGGGTTCATGTAAATGTTAGGGTTAGTGTCGTCAGAGTTTTCCACTTTAGGGTAACTGTTCCTGATGATCGAGATTTGTGCTGAAACAATAACAAGGGCTTTATGTGGTCGGAGAATTATTGTGTCATGTTTATTAAGAAAATGCCGAATTACATTTTTCTTCTCTCTCAGAAAGAGCTGAAGGACAAGATGGCCGGACGAGATGCAGGCGGCGCTCATCAGCGAGAGGCAGAAGATCCAAGAGGCACATCCAGCCGTAATCGTTCAAAACACAACGCAAAGTCAATTAATTGTGTCCTGTCCTAAGGGTGGAATTCCTGCAGTGGTTCAAGCTGTTGTCACGGTTTATGAATTCACTGTCTCTCTCTCGTCTCATGTGCTGTTGTGTGTGTGTGTGTGTGTGTGTGTGTGTGTGTGTGTGTGTGTGTGTGTGTGTGTGTGTGTGTGTCTGTGGGCGTGGTCACTAATCATCAGTGATCAGTAGCGCCAGCTGGTTTCAATTGTTTGTCCCTTTATATGCTCAGTAACTGGTGTCTCATGTTGTCAGATCGTTGTGGTTTCCCGGTGTGTTTCCTGTGCAAGTTCCTGTGTTCTTCGTGTTGGATTGGATTGGATTCCCTGTGTCTTCGTCATGTTCGTCTCTGGATTCTCTGCACTCTGCACTGGACCACCGAGCGCCGTCACGAGGGATCACTCACTGCACCAGAGCACCGTCACGAGGGATCATCACTGGACTTTAGCACCAGCACCTGTTGTCCACCGAGGTCCCTGCGTCACGGTACCACCAGCGTTTGTGTCTGCCCGCCTGTCCCGCTGTGTTGGTGACCATTGGTGTTCTGATCTACTGTGATTATTCTACTAAAGAGCGTTATTGCATTTACATCCTGTTCTGTCATCCGTTACAGAACGATCTGACCATATTATGGATGTAGCAGGCGCCACGACTTGGGACGAGTTTGCTGCTCGAAGCATCGCGAGAATTAGACACCCAAGAGGAGAGCATCTCCAACACAGGTCGGGCGGTCCAAGCGCTTGTGACGCAGGTGTCCGAGCTCACCCAACAACTTCAACAGCTAAGAGTTCCCACTGCGCCTCCCACACCGCCCGTTCAGCCCAATCCACCAGAGCCGCCCCAGCAGCGTGAACCGATACTGCCGACACCAGAGGGTTATTCAGGTGAACCGGAGTTTTGCAGAGCATTTTTGACCCGATGTTCTATGCACTTTTCATTACAGACACTGACGTTCAATCAAGAACAGACCAAGGTGGCATTTGTTCTGACGCTGCTATCCGGCAAAGCGGCTCTCTCGGGGAACGGCGGTGTGGGAGAATCAAGACCCATGCTGCGCCTCGTTCCAGGCACTCTCCGAGGAGATGAGAAGGGTTTTCGATCGTGCGGTGGCGGGTAGGGAGGCGGCCAGACTATTCAGTTTCATCATCTCAGCATCTCAGATAGCTTAGAACAGGGGTGCCCAATGAAACACACAACTGGAAGAAAACAAAACTAGAGGTATTTCGCGTTTCATGGAAAGAGACCTCGATTGCAAACAGAGAGACCTTAAAAGCTGCTAGATCTGCTTATTTTTCAACCCTATTAGAAGAAAATAAACAAAACCCTAGGTATTTATTTGAAACAGTGGCTAAACTAACAAAAAATAAAGCTTCAAGCCCAGAAGTTTCCAAGTAGCACAGCAGTAATGACTTTATGAACTTCTTCACTTATAAAATTGATAATATCAGGGAGAAAATTATAACTATGTAACTGTCTACTACAGTATCGCATCAGGCAGTGCATTGTAGTCTCCCTGAGGAAAAATTTGAATCATTCGTTGCTATAGAAGAGGAAGAATTCGTTAAACTCGTTAAATCATCTAAATCGACAACATGTATGTTAGACCCTATACTGACTAAGCTACTGAAAGAGATGCTTCCAGAGGTCATAGATCCTCTTCTTAATATCATTAATTCATCTTTGTCATTAGGATACGTACCAAAAACCTTTAAGCTGGCTATGATTAAACCGCTTGTTAAAAAAACGCAACTTGATCGTACAGAATTAGTCAATTACAGGCCGATCTCGATTCTACCTTGTCTTTCAAAGACACTAGAAAAGGCGGTATCCTCACAACTATGTTCCTTTTTAGAAAGAAATGATATCTGCGAGGATTTTCAGTCAGGATTTAGACCGTACCATAGTACTGAGACTGCTCTCATCAGAGTCACAATTGATTTGCTCTTATCATCCGATCGTGGTTGTATCTCTCTATTAGTGTTACTCGATCTTAGTGCTGCATTTGATACTATTGACCACAACATTCTTTTAAATAGACTCGAAAATTATGTTGGCATTAGTGGAATTGCATTAACATGGTTTAAATCATAATTATCTGACCGTTATCGGTTTGTAGCAGTAAATGAAGAGATGTCTCATCGATCACAAGTTCAGTATGGCGTACCACAAGGCTCAGTACTAGGACCGTTGCTTTTCACTCTGTACATGCTACTCTTGGGAGATATCATTAGGAAGCATGGAATTAGTTTTCACTGTTATGCTGATGATACTCAGCTCTATATTTCTTCACGCCCTGACGAAACTTACCAATTCACAAAATTAACGGAATGCATAGCTGATATAAAAAATTGGATGACTAGTAATTTCCTACTACTTAATTCTGAAAAAACTGAAATTCTAATTATTGGACAAAAAAATTCCTGACGCAATAATCTAGAATACTGTCTAACACTTGATGGCTGCTCTGTTAAGTCTTCGTCGTCGGTTAGGAACCTGGGTGTGCTCTTTGATACCAATCTTTCATTTGAAAGTCACGTGTCTAGTATCTGTAAAACCACATTTTTCCATCTTAAAAATATATCTAAATTACGTATATGCTCTCATTGACAAATGCGGAACAATTAGTCCATGTGTTCATGACATCAAGGCTAGATTATTGTAATGCTCTACTGGGTGGTTGCCCTGCACGCTTAATAAACAAATTACAGCTGGTCCAAAACGCAGCAGCTAGAGTTCTTACCAGAACCAGCAAGTCCATATTAGCCCTGTTCTGTCAACACTGCACTGGCTCCCTATTAAACATCGTATACATTTTAAAATATTGCTGATTACTTACAAAGCACTACATGGTTTAGCTCCGCAGTACTTGAGCGAGCTCTTAACGCATTATAGTCCTTCACGTCTATTGCGATCTCAAAATTCCGGCCAGTTGATAATACCTAGAATATCAAAATCGACTGCTGGTGGTAGATCCTTTCCCTATTTAGCACTAAAACTTTGGAACAGGCTTCCTAACATTGTCCCGGAAGCAGACACACTCTGTCAGTTCAAAGCTAGACTAAAAACACTTCTCTTTGACCTAGCATACACATAACACACTATAGACTTTTATAATTCAAGGTTAGGCTGCATAGATTAGGTCAGCCGGAATCAGGAACACTTCCCATAAATCTTGATGTACTCGTTACATCATAAGAAGAATGGCATCTACGCTAATATTAGTCTCTCTGTTTATCCCAAGGTTTACCGCAGTCCGCCGGATCCAGGCCGTATCCAGATCTGATGAAGGACCTGCGCCTGGATGCGACGACAGCACAGTCCTGAAATGTCAACTAGGCTCTTTCCTGTGAAGGCCTCCCTCAGTTTTTAAGGTCAGAAGTCTGTTTCCCAACAAAGCAGAAGTCTTTTTCTTGAAGATTCATAGAGGAATAGACCATTCTAAGACAGACCATTATACCGTTGTTTCTGATTCAATTACAAGATTATCAGTAATAAGCATTTAATTTCCTCATAAAAGACGTTCTCACTGTCTTATACCTCAAGGCCTGGTTTCACAAACAGGGCATAGATTAAGCCAGGATTAGGCCTTAGTTAAATTAGGACTTTTAAGTAGCTTTTATAAATGTGCCTTAGAAGAAAAAAACATTACTGGTGTGCATCTTGAGACAAAACAATGGCACGGACATATTTTAAGATATGCCAGTGCAAGTTGCTTTCAGTTAAAACAGCTCAAACATTCAGTTTAGTCTGGAACTAGATTTAAAGGGTTAGTTCACCCAAAAATGAAAATTCTGTCATTAATTACTCACCCTTGTGTCGTTCCAAACGCATAAGACTTTCGTTCATCTTCAGAACACAAATGAAGATCTTTTTAATAAAATCGGAGAGATTTCTGTTCCTCCATTGACAGCTACGCAACTACAACTTTGACACTTCAAAAAAATGCATAAAGAGATCGCAAAACTGATCCATATGAATTGAGCAGCTTAGTCCACATTTTCTGAAGAGACTCAATCGCTTTATATGATGAACAGATTTAATTTAGACTTTTATTCACATTTAAACATACATCATAGAACAGATGTGCTGCGTAACACAAGAATGAACCTCATTGATTTCTATAAGAAAAATACAAAAAAACATACCACTCTGAAATGCCCTGTGAAATCCGAGCTTGCAAAGTCCATGCTTGAAATCCGTTCTGCACGATCTTCTTGTTCTTTAACATTGTCAGGGTCTGAATCGGGTTTGAAATGTTTTGAAATTGACACCATCGATAATATTTGCATCTGAGTAGAGCTCGCGGTTATGTAGGGGTGGGACAATTCCTGAATACACGCAAAGCTATGCGAATCACAACACACTGTTCCAGCTAACAATCACAGCACATTTCGTATGTCGGAAGGAGGGACTTCGAAAATGACACGTTCAACCAGACTGGGGAGAGAGGAGCTGTAATATTGTAAAAATTAGAAAAATAATGTGTTTTTTGAACAATCAAGCATGAAAACATATTCTAGTACACCCCAAAAACAAAATCAAGACTTTGTGAAAGGATATAATAGGACCCCTTTAAAACACACGCACAGCAGTGAAGAACAAAGCTGTTTAAGTTGGCTGTAAATGAACACTGCACAAGCTATTTTAGTTACAAGGCTAACGGTGTTGAAGGGCTGGTAACACTGAGGTGCTGTTCTTGACCTTTGAACTTTAAATGCCCTGTCTCTGCCCAAGTTGAGGCTCACAAGTTTATGGCCTGTGCTGTGTGTATATCTTATCCATGCCTGAACTAACGGAGACATCAAATTAGTCAATGGTAAACAAAGTCAGACTGTTTTTTTACTGGGCGGCTCCCGAGTCACAGCAGCAGCATGTGTGAAATGATCAGTGGTGTTTGTAAGGGCAAGTATCAAACCTCATTGGTTTTCATACGTCAAGTGAACATGCTTGAGCTTCCGTTTAGCACAACTGATGTGGGAGTTGATGAGCAACTTGTGAATAAAAGCCTAAAGTAAACATTTTCAAGCATTTAAAGCGATAGTCTCTTCAGAAAATTGGACTAAACCGCTCAGTTCATATGGATTAGTTTTACGATCTCTTTATGAACTTTTTGAAGCGTCAAAGTGTTAGTTGCATAGCTGTCAATGGAGGAAAAAGCTCTCAGACTTCATCAAAAAGATCTTAATTTGTAATCAGAAGATGAACGAAAGTCTTACGGGTTTGGAACGACATGATGGTGAGTAAATGATGGCAGATTTTTTTTTATTTTTGGGTGAACTAAGCCCTTTAAGCCTTGCCTGTGAAATCGGGCACAAGTCTTTTATTTTTTTCTGATTGGATGTAAGTTTGGAATGTGATTCATCTGGAACCTGGTGGGTTTGTTCAAGAGAAAAGAAAATATTAAAATCAATTTTAATTTAGAAATTTGAAACATGATCATCATAAAAGAGGTGTATCTTAGTCATTGCATGTATGAATTGCATTTGTAATGTATTTCTGAATGAATTAATAGATCTAGACAAACACAGCTGACTGACTTCAGGAACAAAGCTGACTGATAAAGGTCAGTGTTGCTGTCACTACCCTCATGCCTGACATGTGGATTGTTGATGGTGTTGCAGGAAACTGGAAGAGACCCACTGGCAGTCCCAGAGGTCCAGTGTAGTGGATGCTGGCCGTGGAAGTGCCAAGACTCAGCGCAGCCACTCAATTGGGTTATGAGGAGCCAGCTTTAAAGGGGTCCTGTTGTGCTTTTCCATTTTATATTGTATTATTTTATATTATATTTATATTTTATTTTACAGAGTCCACTTTTCAAGAACTGCAACGAACGGCTCGGCTCGTTCAGGCTACAACACGATTTTTCCAGATCTTATGAAATCATAATGTTTCTCATTTAATAATCTCCGCCCACGCAATATACGCAAAAAAAGTTGGCGAGGCCTGGCTAAGCTGTGTTAGAGAAGATGAAGAGTCACGTTTGTAAATGATAAATCACATTTGAGATTTGTCCTGGCTTCTGTATACAGGCCACCAGGACACCATACAGACTTTATCAAAGAATTTGCTGACTTTCTATCACTGGCTGCAGATAAAGTCCTAATTGGTGATTTTAATATACATGTAGATAACGAAAAAGATGCAGTGGGATTGGCATTTAAAGACATTCTTAACTCTATTGGAGTTAGACAACATGTGTCAGGACCTACTCATTGTCGTAATCATTCTCTAGATCTAATATTATCACACGGAATCAATGTTGATGCCGTTGAAATTCTGCAGCAGAGCGATGACATCTCAGATCATTATCTAGTCTCATGTAAACTTCATTTAGCCAAGGCTGCAAAGCGGACTCCGTGTTACAAATATGTTAGACTTATCACTTCTACCGCTAAAGATTGCTTTATTAATAATCTTCCTGATCAGTTTCATCATCTCAGCATCCCAGATAGCTTAGAAGAACTCGATATTGCGACAGAAACTTTTAACTCTCTCTTTTCCTGACAGAGTTGCTCCGTTGCGCTTAAAGAAGATTAAAGAAAATAGTCCAACGCCGTGGTACAACGAGCACACTCTGGCCCTTAAGAGAGCAGCCAGAAAAATGGAGCGCAACTGAAAGAAAACAAAACTAGAGGTATTTCGCGTTTCATGGAAAGAGACCTCGATTGCATACAGAGAGGCCTTAAAAGCTGCTAGATCTGCTTATTTTTCAACCCTATTAGAAGAAAATAAACAAAACCCTAGGTATTTATTTGAAACAGTGGCTAAACTAACGAAAAATAAAGCTTCAAGCCCAGAAGTTTCCAAGTAGCCCAGCAGTAATGACTTTATGAACTTCTTCACTTATAAGATTGATAATATCAGGGAGAAAATTATAACAATGCAACCGTCTACTACAGTATCGCATCAGGCAGTGCATTGTAGTCTCCCTAAGGAAAAATTGTATTCAATCGTTGCTATAGAAGAGGAAGAATTCGTTAAACACGTTAAATCATCTAAATCGACAACATGTATGTTAGACCCTATACCGACTAAGCTACTGAAAGAGATGCTTCCAGAGGTCATAGATCCTCTTCTTAATATCATTAATTCATCTTTGTCATTAGGATACGTACCAAAAACCTTTAAGCTGGCTATGATTTAACCGCTTGTTAAAAAAACACAACTTGATCGTACAGAATTAGTCAATTACAGGCCAATCTCGATTCTACCTTTTCTGTCAAAGATACTAGAAAAGGCGGTATCCTCACGGATCTTAGTGCTGCATTTGATACTATTGACCACAACATTCTTTTAAATAGACTCGAAAATTATGTTGGCATTAGTGGAATTGCATTAACATGGTTTAAATCATAATTATCTGACCGTTATCGGTTTGTAGCAGTAAATGAAGAGATGTCTCATCGATCACAAGTTCAGTATGGCGTACCACAAGGCTCAGTACTAGGACCATTGCTTTTCACTCTGTACATGCTACCCTTGGGAGATATCATTAGGAAGCATGGAATTAGTTTTCACTGTTATGCTGATGATACTCAGCTCTATATTTCTTCACGCCCTGACGAAACTTACCAATTCACAAAATTAACGGAATGCATAGGTGATATAAAAAATTGGATGACTAGTAATTTCCTACCACTTAATTCTGAAAAAACAGAGATTCTAATTATTGGACAAAAAACTTCCTCACGTAATAATCTAGAATACTGTCTAACACTTGATGGCTGCTCTGTCAAGTCTTCGTCGTCGGTTAGGAACCTGGGTGTGCTCTTTGATACCAATCATTCATTTGAACGTCACGTGTCTAGTATCTGTAAAACCGCATTTTTCCATCTTAAAAATATATCAAAATTACGTCATATGCTCTCATTGACAAATGTGGAACAATTAGTACATGTGTTCATGACATCAAGGCTAGATTATTGTAATGCTATTATGGGTGGTTGTCCTGCACGCTTAATAAACAAATTACTGCTTGTCCAAAACGCAGCAGCTAGAGTTCTTACCAGAACCAGGAAGTATGACCATATTAGCTCAGTTCTGTCAACACTGCACTGGTTCCTTATTAAACATTGTATAAATTTTAAAATATTGCTGATTACTTACAAAGCACTAAATGGTTTAGCTCCGCAGTACTTGAGCAAGCTCTTAACGCATTATAGTCCTTCATGTCTATTGCGATCTCAAAATTCCGGCCAGTTAATAATACCTAGAATATCAAAATCGGCTGCTGGTGGTAGATCCTTTCCCTATTTAGCACTAAAACTTTGGAACAGTCTTCCTAACATTATCCGGGAAGCAGACACACTCTGTCATTTCAAAGCTAGACTAAAAACACATCTCTTTGACCTAGCATACACATAACACATTATAGACTTTTATAATTCAATGTTAGGCTGCATAGATTAGGTCAGCCGGAATCGGGAACACTTCCCATAAATCCTGATGTACTCATTACATCATAAGAAGAATGGCATCTACGCTAATATTAGTTTCTCTGTTTATCCCGAGGTTTATCGCAGTCCGCCGGATCCAGGCCATATCCAGATCTGATGAAGGACCTGCACCTGGACGCGACGACAGCGCAGTCCTGCAATGTCCACTAGGCTCTTTCCTGTGAAGGCCTCCTTCCCCTCCCTTTACCTATCTACAGATAAAGCGTTGTCGGGATAATTCCGGTTCGCGTGGCTACATGGAAGCGGAAAAAATTCTGTATTATTAATTTTAAGGCCGGACAAGTACTATGTTAAGGGTTGATTTGTAGGGAAGGACTACACGCCTGCGCACATATATTCAAATGCGCATACCTATAGACTGAACTCGTAATATGCATGTGCACGCCATCGGCGTTCTCACTGGTTCGCGTTTTTGAAGTTTGTGCAGAAAGAACATAATATGCATGTGCACATCATTGGCGTTCTCACTGGTTCACGTTTTTGAAGTTTGCGCAGAAAGAAAGTAATACGCATGTGCACATCATTGGTGTTCTCACTGGTTCGTGTTTTTTTAAGTTTACGCTGAAATAACTTAAGAGTTTTCTGTTAAAACGTTGTTGTGTTAGCGGCCCCAAAGTTAATAACTAATGATCGTTGCGACGCAAGGTTCATTTCACTCGGCGGCCATCTTTGAGACCCATCTCAAGTTTAGTTCCTAACTTTTTGAATAGGGAAACATCCAATTCTCCAAAACTGTTCGCCAAGCTTACGATTAAATTTCATACCTTAAATCACCTATGAAACCTGACAACAACTGTCTCATAAATTTTGTTTTTAAACGCGTTTAACAAAACGCCTCTCAGGTAAAAGCTACTGAGGACGCCGGCTTCATTCACCACCTTCAGCACGCTGTGTCGCTGAGCCATCCGGTGCGCGTATCCTTTTACTGCTTATTCTCGTGTGTTCGCCGCTGCGTTCACACACTAAAAGAGTAATATTTCGAAGCTGTTGTTTCAAATGCCTCGCACCACCTGCGCCTCGTGTAGAGGCCCACTCGTCGGTGGAGACCGCCACATTCTGTGTGCTTCCTGCCTGGGCCGCGACCATGCCGAAGCTGCACTCGCTAAGGGCGGCTGCCCTGAATGTGATGCCACGGACCTTATCAATCTGCGGGCTCGACTCACCTGCTTCGCCAACGACAACCCGCTCACCGCCCCTTTGCTCGAGCCGCGCAAGAAGAAGTGCCGCTCACAAAGGGAGCCTGAGCTAGCTGAGACAAGCGAGCTCACGCCGGCCCAGTCCCCGCATACCACTCTCTCCAGCAATCTCCCTCGCCAGTCCTGTTTACACAGGCCGACCAGCGCCTCTCTCTGTGAGCTGTGGACCTTGTGCCGTTCGGGATTCGGATGAGGAGGAAGAGGAAAAGGATGACAGCCTTTCCCTTGCGGCTTCGGACTGCGATGACTGGGTGTGGTCCGTTTCCGGCCCCCCGCCATCCACCCAACTCAGAGCTTCTCCGCGTGCTCACTAAGGCCGTGGCAGACCTCGGGCTCGACTGGTCTCCACCTAAGTAACCATCACGCAGCAGGCTCAACGAGTGGTTCCTGCAAGGCTGCCGGCAGACCCCCCAGCAGAGGCCCGCCCCCTTCTTCCCCGAAGTTCACGATGAACTCACTAAATTGTGGAAGGCGCCACACTCGGCTCTTATCAAGCCCTCCTTTTCTTCAGCACTCTCCAACGCCGACGGCGCTAAAGAGAAAGGCTACGAGGCGATCCCCCCCTTGAAGAGGCGGTGGGCACTCACCTTTGCCCAACTACCGCCGCAGGATGGAAGACTAAGGCTTCACATCCCTCCAAGCTTTGCAGCGCTACATCTGCCCTCGCTGGCCGGACCGGCGCTCCATACGATGGCTGTACTACAAGTCTTCCAGGCCAAACTTCTCCATTCCCTGGACGAGTCTGGACCTGAATCGGAGCCTTTCAAGGACTTGCGCAGCGCCACCGACCTGGCCCTGCGAGGTACTAAGTCTACAGCCCAGGCCATCGGCAGGAGCATGGCCAACCTAACGGTGCTCGAGCGGCACCTATGGTTGAACTTAACGGACATGAAAGAGGCAGATGGGGCGGCTTTCCTGGACTCTCCCATCACCACTTCCGGTCTCTTCGGCCCGGCTGTTAAGATCTTTTCCGGGCGCTACACGGAGGCGCAGAAAGCATCGCAGGTGATGCGCCACTTCCTCTCCAAGCGCTCCAGCTCGGCTTCGTGTCGCCAGAAGAGGAGGAAGCCTCCTGCTCAGCAGCCCAAGCCAGCGCCACCAGTCACCCAGCCCCGCCCAGCGGCTGAAGTCCGTCGCCGCTCCCGCTCTACTAGATGCGCTCCGTTCCCTGAGAGGCGGGGACTCCGACCCAAGATTGCGTTGGACCCCGGACCTCGTAAGCTGTCCTAGCCACGGGGAGGAAAAGAGAGAATTCGAACCGATCTCTCAAAAATCCCTCAGACATTTCCCAGTTCCCTCTCAGGCGGCTGGAAATGTAAAATCCGCAGCAAACGAGCCTGCCACGAAGCACGCTTGCCTGCAATCAAATGCCATTTTTAGGCGACATAAATAAAACAAGAAAAGAGCTCTTTTTTCCTAAAAGAGCGTGAGCTGGCGGGGGGCTTGAGACTGTGTGCACAGTGTTTGAGACTGTGTGCACAGTGTTTGAGACTGTATGCACAGTGTTTGTGTGTGGAGGTGCAGACCTTGTGGTGGGCACACCTTCTACATCTGTTAAATTCGCAGCCTGTGATGGCGAATTGGTAACTGTGGGAACAGTGCTAGTGTGCAGGTTTGCAAACTTTATAGCAGGCACATGACCTACATATGACACATGGAGAAAAGAGCTCTTTTCTTGTTTTATTTGTGTTGCCGTAAAAACGGCTTTTGATTGCGGGCGAGCGTGTTTCGTGGCAGACTCGTTTGCTGCGGATTTTACATTTCCAGCCGCCTGAGAGGGAACTGGAAAATGTGGAGGGATTTTTGAGAGATCGGTCCGGCCTCGGCAGGACTCGAATTCTCTCTTTTTCTACCCGTTGCTAGAACGGCTTACGAGGTTCGGGGTCCAACGCAATCTTGGGTCGGGGTCCTTGCCTCTCATGGAACGGAGCGCGTCTAGCAGAGCGGGAGCGTCAACGAACTTCAGCTGCTGGACGGGGCTGGGTGACCGGTGGCGCTGGCTTGGGCTGCTGAGGAGGAGGCTTCCTCCCTGTTCTGGCGACTCAAAGCCGAGCTGGAGCGATTGGGGAGGAAGTGGCGCATCGCCTGTGATGCTTTCTGCGCCTCCGTGTAGCACTTGGAGAAGCTCTTAACAGCCGGGCCGAAAAGACCGGAAGTGGAGATGGGAGAGTCCAGGAAAGCCGCCCCATCTGCCTCTTTCATGTCCGTTAAGTTCAACCATAGGTGCCACTGGAGCATCGTTAGGTTGGCCATGCTCCTGCCGATGGCCTGGGCTGTAGACTTTGTAGCTCGCAGGGCCAGGTCGGTGGCGCTGTGCAAGTCCTTGAAAGCCTCCGATTCAGGTCCAGACTCGTCCAGGGAATGGAGAAGTTTGGCCTGGAAGACTTGTAGTACAGCCATTGTATGGAGCGCCGGTGCGGCCAGCGAGGGTGGATGTAGCGCGGCAAGGCTTGGAGGGATGTGAAGCCTTAGTCTTCCATCCCGTGGCGGTAGTTGGGCAAAGGTGAGTGCCCACCGCCTCTTCGAGGGGGGGATCGCCTCGTAGCCTTTCTCTTTAGCGCCGTCGACATTGGAGAGCGCTGAAGAAAAGGAGGGCTTGATAAGAGCCGAGTGCGGCGCCTTCCACGATTTAGTGACTTCATATTGAATTTCGGGGAGGAAGGGGGCGGGCCTCTGCTGGGGGGTCTGCCGCACCCTTGCAGGAACCACTCGTTGAGCCTGCTGCGTGATGGTTACTTAGGTGGAGACCAATCGAGCCCGAGGTCTGCCACGGCCTTAGTGAGCATGCGGAGAAGCTCTGAGTTGGGTGGATGGCGGGGGGCCGGAAACGGACCGCACCCAGTCATCGCAGTCCGAAGCCGCAAGGGAAAGGCTGTCATCCTTTTCCTCTTCCTCCTCGTCCGAAGCCCGAACGGCACAAGGTCCACCGCTCGCAGAGAGGGGCGCTGGTCGGCCTGTGTAAACAGGACTGGCGAGGGAAATCAATGGAGAGAGACCGAGGCACGCGGAGACTGGGCCGGAGTGAGCTCGCTCGTCTCAGTTCCCTTTGTGAGGGGAGCTTCTTCTTGTGCGGTTTGATCAAAGGGGCTGGGAGCGGGTCGTCGTCGGCAAAGCAGGCGAGTCGAGCCCACAGAGTGGTAAGGTCCATGGCATCACATTCAGGGCAGCCCCCCTTAGCGAGTGCAGCTTTGGCATGGTCGCAGCACAGGCAGGAAGTGCACAGAATGTGGCGGTCTCCACCGACGAGTGGGCCTCTACACGAGGCGCAGGTGGTGTGAGGCATTTGAAACAACGCCTTCGAAATATTACTCTTTTAGAGTGTGAACGCAGCCATGAACACACAAGAATAAGCAGTAAAAGGATACGCACGCCGGATGGCACAGCGACACAGCGTGTTGAAGGTTGGCGAATAAAGCCAGCGTCCTCAGTAGCTTTATCCCGCTGACAGGCGTTTCGACGGCGGCGAGTTGCTTCCTATTCCGGAGGTCAGCGAAGCTAGCCTTACGCAATACGAGAGACCTCTCGAAAGGGAACAACATTTTTCAGGCTGGATCAACCTAATGTACATGCACAGTGGAAGCGCGTCTGATTGTTTCTATTGGAACCGGAGCTTCTAACAGCAGCTGCAGTGACACGATAACCAATCTCCGATTGGCTCTTATTTAGAAGGCAGGACTTATTCTCCATATTGAGCATTGCAATTTTTTTCCATTCAAAACAATACGAGTGACGCGTCTTGTGTTATTCTAGTGTTATTCTAAATCTTTGCTAACATTACAGTATTGATGTAGTGTTTACTTTAGCTTTTGTAAGCTCTTGCTTTTGCAAGACTGTTCACCACCCCTTAAGCAGGGGACACACTTAACAACTGTAAGGTCGATTATGAATCGACCTTACAGTTGTAAGAGGCTGATATGAGGCTGATCGATTGCTCCTGTCTGCCTCGCTGCCTGCAATTTCTAGTTGTTTATACTACTACTAAATACAGCTTACCCAACATCTCAGATTAACCTGACATCGCTAGCTTCCGTTACTACTAGTACAACACATTAGTAATTCGCTAGCCTGTTAACACGCCACCCGTGCGCTCAGCTATTTTTCTTTATTTATTTTTCTCGCGCGCGCCCGCGCCTTTGAGTTCATAAAAAAGTTCAGGTGAGTAAGAATCACTCAACAAATACGGTGAGTAATGTCTTGTCCTGTTATTGTCACCTGCACTTCATGTCACATGTTTAGCATAGCCTTCTCTGTTGGCAATATAGGATTTATATGTGATAAATGCAAGGAGACAGTTAGGAACTAGAAACTATTTCAGAACTAGAAACCTTTAATTCAAACTTTAATTGAGGATAGTAAAAGTGCTAGAGCTTTAGATACTATTTTGGATGCGCCTAGCATAGTGAACTCTTTACATGATTCGGTTCCAGCTGAAGTAGAGCCCATGCAGCAGGGCAAATGGGTGACAGTGAGGGATTGCTCTAGTCACGGATCAAAAAAACACTCTTCTGTTCCGATTACCATAACAAATCGATTTGCCCCGCTCAGTGAAACACCCACTGAGAGTTCTGTTGATTGTGCCTTAGTTATTGGCGATTCTATTACACGGAACGTGAAAATAGAGACACCAGCCACCATAGTCACATGTTTGCTGGGAGCCAGAGCGCCTGACATCAAAGCAAATTTAAAAGTGCTGGCTAATGCTAATCGTAAATTCTCTAAGATCATTATTCACGTCGGCACAAATGATGTTCGATTCCGCCAGTCGGAGATCACCAAAATTAATATTAAACAGGTGTGTGAACTCGCAAGTACGATGTCAAGTACTGTAATTTGCTCTGGTCCACTTCCTGTTCGCAGGAGTGATGAGATAGTCAGTAGATTGTGTTCTCTTAACGGTTGGCTGTCTAAGTGGTGTCCACAAAATAATATAGAATTTATAGACGATTGGAAAAGTTTTTGGGGCAAACCTGACCTGTTGAAAAGAGATGGTATTCATCCCTCCTGGGATGGTGCTGCTCTTCTTTCTAGTAATATGGCACATAGTCTTAGAGCTCAAACATGACAATCTGGGGCTCAGGTCAGGAAGCAGACAGACTGGCTAAACCGACTGTCTGCTAGCGGCCTCGCGTCACCAAGGTCAGAAAAATCCCATCACATAGAGCCTCTTTCACCTAGCTATCATCATATAGAGACTGTGTCTGTTCCCTGAATTTGGAAATCCCAAAAACGTTTAAACCCATCTAAGGTTAAAAATTTAAATGATGTTCAACAAATAAAAACAGCTATAATACAGATGAGCAAATGCTAAAGCTTGGGTTGCTGAATATTCGATCGCTTACTTCAAAAGCACTCATTGTTAATGGTATGATTTCAGATAATAAACTAGATGTGCTGTGTTTGACAGAAACTTGGCTAAAACCAAACGATTACATTACTTTAAATGAATCAACCCCGCAAGATTACTGTTATAAACATGAGCCTCGTCTGAAACGCAAAGGGGGAGTTGTTGCTGTAATTTATAGTAATATTTTCAAAACCACTAAGAAATCAAGTTTTAAATATAATTCTTTTGAAGTGTTAGTAATTAATGTAAAAATATATAGTATAAATGATAAATCACGTTTGAGATTTGTGCTGGCTACTGTATACAGGCCACCAGAGCACCATAAAGATTTTATCAAAGAATTTGCGGACTTTCTATCAGAATTAATATTGACTGCAGATAAAGTACTATTTGTTGGTGATTTTAATATACACATCGATAATGAAAAAGATGCATTGGGATTGGCATTTAAAGACATTGTAAACTCTATTGGAGTTAGAGAACACGTGTCAGGACCTACTCACTGTCGTAATCATACTCTAGATCTAATATTATCACATGGAATAGATGTTGATGCCGTTGAAATTCTGCAGCAGAGCGATGACATCTCAGATCATTATCTAGTCTCGTGTAAACTTCATTTAGCCAAGGCTGCAAAGCCGACTCCGTGTTTCAAATATGTTAGACCTATCACTTCTGCCACAAAAGATTACTTTATTAATTATCTTCCTGATCAGTTTCACCATCTCAGCATCCCAGATAGCTTAGAAGAACTTGATATTGCAAAACAAACTTTTAACTCTCTCTTTTCCAGCACTTTAGACACAGTTGCTCCGTTGCGCTTAAAGAAGATTAAAGAAAATAGTCCAACGGCGTGGTACAACGAGCACACTCTGGCCGTTAAGAGAGCAGCCAGAAAAATGGAACGCAACTGTAAGAAAACAAAATTACAGGTATTTCGCGTTTCATGGAAAGAGAGCTTGATTGCTTACAGAGAGCCCAGATAGCAACATTATTTCGGCCCGGTTTTCGGATCTCAATAAGATCTTCTGTAGACGTCTGACAGAAATAAAGTCAGTCTGGTTAGTAATAAGTGAAGCTGGTAATGCTGTTTGTGGAGTTGTTTAATCCTCCTCTGCTGAGATCTTCACAGATTTAATGTCTTCTTTTCTCTTCAGTTGATTTCATCTAAGGCTGTGGCTGAAGTCAGTTGTAGTTCTTGTGTTTCTGCTCGTCTCTTTTTCTGTTTTCTTCTTTCCTTCAGTGATTCTGTTTGTTAACAGGCTTATTAAGGCTGAGATGACTCCATATTTAATATACACAGGTTTTGTGGCTCAGATAAGGTCCAGTTCTGGTTTATTTCTTTGCTCTTGGCTGACATGTGGCATTGCTATGGCCTGCTTCTGGCCCAGATCTGGCAAACAGTAGTGGGCCACACAAGTGCCGTCATTCCACGCTGCATGTGGGCCAGATCCGTATTCCACAAGTGCCGGATGTGGGCCGGATCCGGGCCGAAATAATGTTGCTATCTGGGAGGTCTTAAAAGCAGCTAGATCTGCTTATTTTTCAAACCTATTAGAAGAAAATAAACATAATCCTAGGTATTTATTTGAAACGGTGGCTAAACTAACGAAAAAGAAAGCTTCAAGCACCGAAGTTTCCAAGCAACACAGCAGTAATGACTTTATGAACTTCTTCACTTATAAGATTGATAATATCAGGGAGAAAATTATAACTATGCAACCGTCTACTACAGTATCGCATCAGGCAGTGCATTGTAGTCTCCCTGAGGAAAAATTTGATTCGTTCGTTGCTATAGAAGAGGAAGAATCTGTTAAACTCGTTAAATCATCTAAATCTACAACATGTATGTCAGACCCTATACCAGTGGTTCTCAACCTCTCCTGCAGGGACCCCCTGACAGGCCATGTTTCTGTTTTAACCCTGAAATGGCACACCTGATTCAGTTCATTAAAAGCTTAATGAGTAGTTGACTAATTGATTAATTGACTAATTCCTACTCTAATAACTACTCATTAATTGAATCAGGTGTGCCATTTCAGGGTCAAAACAGAAACATGGCCTGTCAGGGGGTCCCTGCAGGAGAGGTTGAGAAACACTGCCCTATACCGACTAAGCTACTGAAAGAAATACTTCCAGAGGTCATAGATTCTCTTTTTAATATCATTTATTCATCTTTGTCATTAGGATATGTACCGAAAACCTTTCTGTTCTGACTCCTATCAGTGTCAGTGCTTTGTTAATGTTATTTAGCAACAACAGTTGATAATACCTAGAATATCAAAGTCGACTGCTGGCGGTAGATCCTTTTCCTATTTAGCACTAAAACTTTGGAACAGTCTTCCTACCATTGTCCGGGAAGCAGACACACTCTGTCAGTTCAAAGCTAGATTAAAGACACATCTCTTTGACCTAGCATTCACATAATACATTATAGACTTTCTTCTTCTATAGAATTCAATGTTAGGCTGCATAGATTAGGTCAGCTGGAACCGGGAGCACTTCCCATAAATCCTGATGTACTTGTTAAATCATAAGAAGAATGGCATCTACGCTAATTTTAGTGTCTTTGTTTATCCCGAGGTTTTCCCGCAGCCTGCCGGATCCAGGCCGTATACAGATCTGATGAAGGACCTTCGCCTGGACCCGATGACAACACAGTGCTGAAGTGCCAACTAGTCTCTCCCTATGGAGGATCCCTTTACCACTATACAGATAAAGCGTTGTCTGGAAACTCAATTCGCGTACCTACCCCGAATTGATAAAATAAAATTCTGTATCAAAATTATAAGGAAACACCAGTACTTTGTTTAGGCTTGGTTTGTAGGGAATTCCAAACCTGCGCACATATATTCAAACACACATAACTATAGAACCAATTCTTAAAGGAGAAGTTCTCTTTTAAAATGAAAATTCTGTCATCATATACTCACCCTCATGTTGTTTCAAACCTGTATGAATTTCTTTCTTCTGCTGAACAGAAAGGAAGATATTTAGAAGATTATCAGTAACCAGACAGTTTTTGGGTCTTCCATAGTATTTTTTTTCCTACTATGGAAGTCATTGGGACCCAAAAACTGTCTGGTTACTGATAATCTTCTAAATATCTTCTCAGAAGAAAGAAATTCATACAGGTTTGAAACAACATGAGGGTGAGTATATGATGACAGAATTTTCATTTTAAAAGTGAACTTCTCCTTTAATGCGCATCTGAACGCCATCAGCGTTTCTCACAGGTTCGCGTTTAAAGTCTGTGTAGAGAGAATGGTGTCGTCTTAGCGCCCCCTAATTTAATAACTAATGATCGTTGCGATGGAAGCGAATCATTCAAAACTAACTTCAGCTGGAAAATAACTTTATTAAAGAACCGCTATAAAGCCAAAACAATCTCTGTTACCTTAAATTATACATTTATCTCTGTAGAGCTGCTTTGAAACAATCTACATTGTTAAAAGCGCTATATAAATGAAGATGACTTGACTTGACACGCACACACAGACACACACACACACACACACACACACACACACACACACACACACACACACACACGAACATTTCACTGATATAGAGTGAACCAAACTGTGTTTGAATGAACTGAAGGTTTCAAATGTCAATTTGAACTGTGTTTGTGATAATGGTAATTGATAATAGAAATAGATTCATAGGAATCGTTTGAGTGAATTGAGGTTATCTAGCCTATTTGAAATGCGTTATTTGGATTGAACTAGCCTATAAGAGTTATCAACATCCAGTGTTGTTTACATATAGTAATCCTTACATAACCCCAATAATCGTTGTCGTTACATATAGTAATGTCTTACTACAAATGATGGTTTTATTATTTAGTTGAATTAAAGGTTGGGTAGGTAAGAATTGTCTAAAGAACTTTTTTTCAAATTGGCTTAAACTGTCTTTATATACCAATACATAATTAAAATGTAAGTACTTTGAAAAAGAGAGTATAAAAATTGAGTGACTATAGTGTATTTAATCTTCAAAAAACACAGCTCATTATTTCCTACCGGGACGAAACAAGTGATTGGCTTGCGCGACTGTCACTCTCCGTCGCCATGACTACCGCCGCTATTACTGGCTCTGCCCACGTGCGCGCAGTCGCACACCCGTTTTTAGGTGGGAGTGAATGGAATTAATGAGCTGTGTTTATTGAAGATTAAATACACTAGAGTCACTAAATTTTTTATACTCTCTATTTCAGAGTACTTGCATTTTAATTATGTATTGGTATACAAAGACAGTTTAAACAAATTTGAATAAAAGTTTTTTTAGACAATTCTGACCTACCCTACCTTTAATAAAGGATTTGTCATTTTGTCATTTTGCATAACATTGTTAAAAGCGCTATATAAATGAAGATGACTTGACTTGACTTGAATGTAATTTGATACTTACGACTGATAATGCCCAAACGCGACGAGCCAGAGACAACTAGTTGTGTTCAGTCGGTGTTCAAAATCTGCTCCAGTCGTTGGAAACAGTGTGTGTTATACATGATTTTGTGATCGATTACTTTTTGTATTACCATAGTTTTCCAACATATATGATTAAATGGTGGATAACATCATATCTATAAGAAAAATACAAAAAAAACATACCACTCTGAAACTCCCTGTGAAATCGGTACGAGTGAAAGTCCTTGCTTGAAATCCGTTCTGCACGATCTTCTTGTTCGTTAGCATTGTCAGGGTCTGAATCAGGCTCGAAATGGTTTGAAATTGACGCCATTGTTAATATTTACTTCTGAATAGAGCTTGCGGTTATGAAGGGGCATGACCACTGATCTATATAGAATGTCTGGATAGCTCATGACGTCATAAACAGTGAAGCCACCGCGCCGCCATATTGGTATTCCCTAGTGAGCTCATGCGTTCTGTTGAATCAATAGGAAATTTGATGATTTGATTGAGAAAACATTGCCTAACTGTCAGGACAGAAGAATGCAAACAGGTAAAGTTTGTAAACAGAATTTATTGGGCACATACAATTCAGCAGATGAGCAGGTGAGTGGTTGAAGATTAGAGTAGAGATCTGTTGGCTTGGTTGATTTAGTCTCTTATCTGGTTTGGTTGTAGACTAGTGCAAAGTGCCCATGCAAAATCAGTTTTTGTCTGTGTTTTTAGTAGTTGTTGGTTTGGTATGTTTAAGAAAAAAACTTTTTCAAAAAACATGTTTTTCAACATGGTCCTTAAAGCTACACTGTGTGATATTTTCCCCCATCTAGCGGTGAAATTGTGTATGACTACCCAGTGAATATAAGTTTCTGTTCCTTTCAATTTCGAGGGCGTTTTAACTCCTACGGTGGCCGTATTATTCCAAGATTAACATGGCTTCCAGTTCGACTTCGTCCAATTGCGTCTTTAAAACTATCACCTGTGATCCGTCGCAGCACAGATTTATGTTACAAGGTAAAGAATACTTTTTCATCATTGATGTGAGGAAAAGTAACGCAAGTTATACTAGAGGTCGTTCTGGCGTTATGCACAACCATGCTATGGTTACCGTATTTTTTGGACTATAAGTCGCTCCGGAGTATAAGTCGCATCAGTCAAAAAATGCATCATGAAGAGGAAAAAAACATATATAAATCGCACTGGACTATAAGTCGCATTTATTTAGAAATTTATTTCACAAAATCCAAGACCAAGAACAGACATTTAATCTGGAAAGGCAAGCTATTCAACTACACAGTAGCACACAGAACAACAGGCTGAATAGGTGTCCGGTATGTTAATGCAACACATTAACAGTTATTCAGCTACACAATAGCATAAAGAACATATACCTGGGAGGCTGAATAGGCTAAATTAACATAAGCCAGCGAGTCCAACAAGCAAGTTACCAGTAAACAAGTTCACTAAGCCCCCGCGATCTCATTCCACATCACTGAATCCATTGAATTTTCTTCATCCTTGGTGTCGCTTCTGAACAAATTCGCCAACTAGAGCGCCCTCTCGCGGCTGTAGACGGTAATGTTTTCTCTTGGTTCATTTCAGTCTGAATTAATTTTGATATATAAGTCGCACCTGATTATAAGTCGCAGGACCAGCCAAACTATGAAAAAAAGTGTGACTTATAGTCCGGAAAATACGGTAGAAAAGCAACTATAAAACTTCGAATTTACACAAATAGGCTGGATTACCTGTCGAGAAGAAAGCAGGCAACTTCGGCGTCCGTTTTAAAATCTTTGCTCCTCATGAGCTCTTTCCATCTGGGAAAAGTTACTCCAATATTGACTTTGGTCTTACTGATTTGCCTGTCGTGTTGACATTTTAATTATCTCTTTCGCTTCCTTGGCGACTCTGCTACATGTCCTCAAACTAGGCGTGATCCTCCATCTTCAGCAATCTTTCAAATCTGCCGGCAGTCGCGAGTAATCTCCCCCTCGCATTCATCACGGCAGGGTTCACCAATCTCGGTCCTGGAGGGCCGCTGTCCTGCAGAGTTTAGCTCCAACCAGCTCCAACACACCTGTTTGAAAGTTTCTAGTATGCCTAGTAAGACCTTGATTAGCTGGTTCAGGTGTGTTTAATTGTGGTTGGAGCTAAACTCTGCAGGACATCGGCCCTCCAGGACCGAGATTGGTGAACCCTGCATCACGGTGTCACTGAGTGTAAAGCGCGAAAGGCGAAGCTTGAATTTAAAGGTATGTCCCTCTTTGGCTAATGTAGTTTCAAGATGGAGGGGCAACATGGCGACCGGCATTCAAACCCCTCACCCGTATGTATTTTCAATGGCAGATTATAAACTTACGAAAATACTTTATTACTTGAAAGAAGTAAATATATATTGAGCACATATATTTTTGAAAGAACTAAGTGTTTTTTTGCTCAGAATCAACCAAAAAAATTACACAGTGTAGCTTTAGGGTCAAGTAGCACTTGAGTCACAATAAATTCATCTGGCTCATTCACATTGCCATGAACACACTGTTCATGAAGTCCATGACCACATCTCCAACTCGTCGGAGGTCTTTGAAGCATGTTGGCCCTGGCACGTGGTACAAAAGGATGCGGAGATAGAATAGTTCAGTAGTGTGAGGGTTGAAGGCAATCATTGGAATTCGTCAAACGTGTCAGCCATGCGGTCATTGTGAGAACACAGTCTTTTTTTTCCGCAATTGAAATTTCTTCTGTGTGTATGTGAAGAGTTGAAACACATCTGGGTACACAATGTGTCGCATGTGTGGATGAAGAGACATTGCTTCAAAAAAGGCAGTCAGTGTGGTGGCAGAGTCCAACAGGTTCTGGGCAGCGCATTCATCATTGAACATGATGGCCGGTTCATCCTCTCTAGATGAATTGCAAGCATCTTTACTGGTGGCTGTTTCTGCTGAATGGGGAAGTCGTATATGCGCCAGTATCCCTCAGATGCAGTGATGTAACGCCCTAACTCATAACGTGTCACCTCATCACGTCGTAGTATCTCACGGGTCTCATCATCAGGCACATCCAGTCTCACCATGCACTGATCAGGTTCCTTCTCCAATTATTTATACAGATATTTGACACTGGAGACGCACACATAATTTCAACGTTAATATGCGCATTGTATCGGAGCAGGAGGTACATGGATTGTATGGCACAACCCATGTATTATTGACAGGTACATTGACGCCACCTCTGATGGTCTTAATGATGGGAGAACCAGGTGCTCCTTCTGTTCGTCTTCGGTACAGTGGGTAGGAGTTGTCTGAAAAGCTTGTGTTCTGTCTCAATTGTTTGGGATAGTCTTTGGTGCACTTTTTGTCTACCATGCAGGGGCTGGCACTGTTCCATTGTCCACATGGACCGTGAATCATGTGTCATGTTACAATGCGATGTAGTTCCATATTTGTGTTTTTGTCAGGAATCTCTGCAGACACCACACGGTCAATATCGCTGGCAGTCCTGGGTTTGTCGCGGACTACCATGGTCATGGTGAAGGGAACACAAAAGAGGCATCTTCCACATATACACAATATGTGGAAGATGCCTCTTTTGTGTTCCCTTCACCATCACATATGCATCAATAGCCCCGTTTACATGTAGCATTGTATTCCGATTATAACCAGTTTAAAAGTTCAATCAGAATGAAAATGCTCCATGTCAACACCTCAATCGGAATAAAAATGCTCAAACCGATTGAAATTTCAGTCGGATTGAAGGGGGTGGAATAAACCTTTTTATGAACCGATCAAATGAAAGATTACACCATGTAAACGAGCTGATCCGATTACTTTGAGTGTACGTCTTTCTGCGCATGCCTGGTTTTGCTAACATAATGCCTTCTGTTTGTGATCCGATGTGAATTCTGATCATCGTATAAGGTAGGAATATTTATACCCTATGCACGCTAACCATTACCATAGTAAACATGGTAAAGATGAATGCTTGAAGAAATCAGACAAATATGTTATCATAATCCTGTTTTTATTTTATCTGTCAGTAGCCTAAGTCTCGTCTCCCTTAAAGGCACAATATGTATCTTTTTTGCTTTAAAAATAGCAAAAATCACTATATCTATGTTATATATTTTTTTTAGTTGTGTACTTACATTATCCCGACTGTTTCCAACAACTTTCAAACCAGGAGAAATTTGTAATTTAATTCGAAGACACGTCCCGTTTCTTTATTTCCGTTTTGTCGCCGTCAATGGCGTCATATCCGCGTTGTCCCTGGTTTCCACTCGTACTGCCATAGTAACCAGAGCCTTATGATGGTAACCAAGGCGACAGACGTGCACGCTGTTGTTGTTTCGTTCAAACATTATGGACCATGGCAAGCAGACTTTGGATAAAAAAGGAGAACTAAAACGAGAATCAATATCAGCGCGGTGTTTTCAAGATGCTGAGAGCTCCCATAGACAGTATATAAACGAGAGCTCCACGTCCGAGACTTCGACCACTCCTACATGTACTTTATTAAACAGGTGAGCACATTTACATAAAACTAATCAATATTATATAGTTCAACAATGATAAAATGTTAGAATATGATCTGTATGTTATTCTAATGTTGATCTAGCTTACTGCTAGTCTCATACAGGCAGACTAACACATACATTTCAACACATTCAAATGCAGTTTAGTGTGATAGTGTAATGTTAGACCAAGTGAAACAGCGCTGTGTTACCTCACAAGTTAAATTTGTCTAATAAACTGACCTGTAAGTAGCTTGTAGTACTTGCGTGTAGTTCGGTAGAATGAAATGTCCATATTCTTTTTATATCCGTGGGACTCGCGTCGCGTGTGGAGCTGATAGCTGTCTCTTAGCAATCCCGACCTGCTTCATTTCACAGTCATGATAAAAACATCGATGTATTCAGTCATCCATAAACATTATTAGATCGGTCGGCTTGACGTTGACGACAAGATCCATAATTCTTAGCAAATGTTGCGTCATCAAACTACGCCTTTGTGATTGTAAGAGGTTAGCGACCCCTAGCGGCGAATTTTTTTTACATACTGTACATTTAAAGGCAGGAATCTCTGTGTCTGTATGTCCGTTTGCATTTTGATAATTTCGAGAACCGTTCATTCAATCCACTTCACAAGGGAGTGCAGTGTCGCATTTAGTGCAATATGGACACGCGACACGTTCAGAATTAATAAACTTTTAATAAACTACAGAACAGCGCGAGCGGGAAGCGGCGCGCCTCACGCAGGCAGGGCTCCGAGAACGGACACTGCATTAGTGATATAAAACGTGCACACACACACAGGTCTGTTAAATTAAGCAATACTTTTAAGGTAGTCTAATATTTTTCTGACTAACAAATTGCTGACACAGTAAAGGGTAGATTTAAATAAAGAAAAACGAAATTTAAATAAAGAAAAACTAAATGTTAATAAAGAAAAACGAAATTTAAATAAAGAAAAATGAAATTAAGTTAAATTAAAAACGAGATTAATTTAGATTGATAATAACGGGTAAAAAGGCTAATACATTTTGTTTCTATTATTCTATTTTCCACAATGTCAAAGCAACGCAGCTTAACCCAAAACACAAGCTCAGGCATGCACTTCGGTCCATACAAACTCCGCTGTTCTGCGCTCTTGCCAGAGAACACTCCCGTTGCTGGAATTAGGCGTCGGTTCTATTTCTAGCATGCACGTGTTTTCCGCGTGGCTCGAGCCGCGCCTGAGACGTGTCTCACGCAGGCAGTGTGCAAACTCCAACCTGTTAACATGGGAGCCGAAATAAAAATGGACATGCAGCTGAGACGCTCACGCCACGCAGCCAGTGTGTCGCCGGCCTTATTCAAGCGCGAATGAGAACCGTTTCGCGGGGGATCCCAGCTGTGCAAAAAAAACGAATATTCAAATGTCAAATTTTCAAATCGAATACCAACCCACCGAACGAATATTTGAATATTCGGGTCCAGCCCTATACCGGACTATCCTCTTTTTCTCTGACTGAAAACATAACTGTATCCTTCTGGGAGAGAGTGCTAAAGCTCCTCAGGTCATATTTTTGGTGGCATATTTGTAGAAATTATCATTCTTTCTAAATGTGATGTAAATATGTCCTGTAACTAGGCTACCAAATAAACAGAAACAGACCCGACTGAATAAGTTGTACTCTTTCTTATGTAAAATAGACATTCACAAACGTCATAAACGGTAAACCACTTTACTTTCTGATTAGTTTTCTGATAAAACTTCCATTTTGTTGGTGAAATGATGGGTTTGTGTGACGTTGTTCCAGAGAGGCGTGTTACGGGCGTGTTTTAGTGAAGCGCTGTGGAGCTTCTGGCCCGACAGTGGAAACGCAGCTAATGCCTACAACTAACGCAACGATTAAGTGATGCACCATCGTGACAGGATTGAAAACGTGGGAAATAATGAGCTTCCAGATCCAGCAGACAAGCTGTGTGCACACGTCACAAAATGATTTTGATTGAAAGCGTCAGCACATGTAAACACCAGATTGGTTTAGATAACATCCCATGTAAACAGTCAACCGGAATCCATCAATCAGAACGAGCAAAAAAATGTGCATGTAAACAGGGCTAATGTGTCCCAAGATATCATGCTTGAGGAGGTCTGTGAGGAGTGCTTCCACCTTCATATAAAATACTCAAGCAATGATGTCTGGTCTCTGATTGGTCTGTTGACCCTCAAAAAGTGATCATGTGATTTCAGGCCAGTTTGGGTTGCAAGTGAAGGTGAGGAAGAAGTCAGGTTTTCCTTTGATTCGTACCAAGGCCATGGCATCTTGGAACTCCTTGGCGTACCATCGGGGTGATCCGTAAATTGTGGGTGGCAGGATGGTTAGGCGTCCAGGAATAATCTCAGTGTGACTATTCAGGGCATCAACAATGATTGTATACTTTTCAGCCTTGATAGACTTCTGGTTGTGGCGGTGTGACTAAATTTTTGCCATCATGTCACATACGTATTGCTGTGTCAGTCTCCCACCACGAAGCAGCAAATTGAAGTGTTGAGCAATGTCATGCACTTGAAGATGGTAACGGTAGAAGGATGTTGGTGTGATACCTGCCAGTCCTGTGTGGTATCCTTGGGAACCCTGAGGTAGAAGAATGGGTCATATGCTGGATGCATGGCGTCAATTGTCTGAAGCCTTCCTCCTCTGAGGGGAAGAGTGACAGCCAGTTTCCCAAACTGCTGTGTAGTTGTTACTCATGGAGCAATGACGTCACTATTCAGTGATGGAAAATTCACAGTGCCACGATGAAAGTCATGACGTTGTGTGTGAGCTGTTAGGACCATTTTCAGTTCATTGGCATTGTCATTTTGGGTCACATACTCAATGGCTAAGAGAGAGACATGGTCAAGGTTTAAAATTAGAGGTTTAATTGTTTTTAATCTTCAGTGAATTCGTGACAATTTTAATGGAAATTAAAACTGTTCTTTATCTTATTGATTTTTGTGCAGAACAAGCTTGCCCAGAGTTTTCCGCAGCCGTTTGCAGTGTGATGCAGCAGATGTTTCCTTTGCAAGGAAGTGGAGCCTGATGTTGGTGTAGCTGTCTGCAATGTACTTAATGAGAAGGAAAATATGATTGTTGTTTGGTTCTAGGTTGAACATGTGTTCCTCAAGTTCCTTAAATGCAGAGTCACCATGGAGTTCCAGAACCTGTGTGGATAGCCTGGTTTTAAATTTGCTGTCCAATTCTGAGATGTGCCTTGTGGGTAAGTGTTGTTGAATACACCTCTCAGCTGTTTTGCAGATTTTTAGGACACTGTCTGATGGTCTGATAAGTCCACCTTGGGACTTCATGTTGAAGAGGGTGTGTCCAAACTCATCTTGGAACAGCACAAAAACTCCTTTTCTTGAGAATATTGAAGCCATTTTTTTTAAATGCAGTGTAGTTGCACAGCACACACAGATGAGCGGCGAGCACAATCATTGGCTGTGTTGCGGCAACTGCACGAACCTATGACGGGGTGGCTCAGACACGTAGTCCAATCAGGGCAATTCGTGCCCTGACACGTCAAAGTCCGCTAAGATGGGCGTGGCCAGAGGCTATAAATTGTGCCCATAGTCTGTCAGAGTCTTTAGATTAAAACCTCCTTCAGCGAACCACCACTTCACTGAAACTCGAGTAACTCGAGTTGACGAGTATCCAGCGGAACCAGCCCCTGCTTCGCAGGTCTGAGGATGCCGGCTTCATTCGCGTCTTCACCCGCTGTTTTGTTGAGCCAATCCGGTGCGCCGTTTACTTAATAAAGCTTTGTGTTCGCCGTCGCGACACATTCTAAACTAGAAATTTCCAGCGAGGCGTTGTTTCAAATGTCTCGCACCAACTGCGCCTCGTGCAGAGGCCCTCTCATTGGTGGAGACCATCATATCCTCTGCGCTTCCTGCCTGGGCCGTTACCACACGGAAGCTGCACTCGCTAAGGGCTAAGGATCTCCCCACCCTGGCTGATTTCGCCTATGACGACCCCGCTTCCTGCTCTCTCTCCCTTTGCTTGAGCCGCGCAAACTGCGCTGTGCACAAAGGGTGTCAGAGCGGACAGTCACGGGCAATGTTAAGCGCCCACAGCTAGCTTTCTTTACGTTCAGGAAAGCTACCCCGCCCTTGTGCCCCGTTCGCATGCATCACTCACCGGCAAAAGGAGGAAAGAGAGTGTTTTAGTCCCGCCGAGGCCGGACCAACCTCCATTTCTCACACATTTCTCAGTCCCCTCTTTAGTTTGGGCGGCTGGAAATGTCAATATTGCAGCAAATGAGCCTGTTATAAAACATGCACACCTGCAAACAAACACCGACACAAAACATGACTTCTATGTAATTTTCCCCTGTGGCTCACACCCCTTCTGCGGCTCAGTGGTAGAATCTGAGACTTCGCACCAGAGAATCCCGGCTCTGGCGTCCCTGCCCCCACGTGACTCACATTTTTTTCAAAGACAGACTCTAAAACATGACACTCTCTTCTGCTCACGCTAACTGAAAGCTTATGTCATTTCCCCCTGTGGTGAAATCTAAGGATTTCGCGCCAGAGACCCGTATTCGAATCCTGGCTCTGGCGGCAGATAAAAATTATACTGCACTCTTCTCTGAGCGCGCGGCCAGCTTTCTTACGTACAGAAAGCGAACCCGCCCCTCGCGCCCTCCCGTTCACATGGTGGGGCTCGAGTACTTATGAGCGTTTAAACATATGAGCCCACGCTGGCCCTGCTCTGTGTGGCTCACTTTTTACAGAGACAGACTTTATTCTCCTGTGCTTATCCACACCCCTTCTGTGGCTCAGTGGTGGAATCTGAGATTTTTGCGCCAGAGACCGAGTTCGAATCTCGGCTGCGCTGAATCTTTTCACCAAAGTAAACGAGCTCACACTGGCCCCGCCCCCGCGTGACTCACTCTCTTTGGCAGCGTCCGAAGACGGGGTTGGTCAGGCTCAACTTTGACCCCGCCTCCCATGTAATCCCAGCTATATATGCTACCCTGCAAATATAAACTGTTCCACATTCCCCAGTACTCTTCTGCAGGTGGCTGGAAATGTCAATGTTGCAGTCATTGGGCCTGTTACAAAACACGCTCACCTACAAACAGACGCCGGTTTTACGGTGACGTAAATAAAGCACAAAAAGAGCTCTTTTCTGTCTGTCATAAGGTTACGTGCCCACTACAAAGTACCCACTCCTACACACAAGCACTGTTCCCACAGTTTCAAACTTTTCCCCAGCTCACGATGGAAGTTTAATAAATGTAGCGCGTGTGCCTACTGTCATGTACGCACCCCTGCACACAAGCACTGTTCCCACACCACAAATATTTCCCCGGGTCACACGGGAAGTTTAATAAAAGTAGAGAGCGTGCCTGCCTTACAACACGCACCCCTACACACATAGTGTCAACTCAACGCTACGAGGGCAGGCCCGTCTCTGGCCTTTGGTCAAGCCCAGAGAAGCGCTTACACACAAACTGTCTGGAGATGAGAGCAGTCGCTGAGGGCAGCGCACGTACCAGCATCTTGCCTGTTGCTAACCTCTCTGACTGTCTGCAGCCTGCCAAGTGACCGTCGCCTGTACCTGGACTCTGATTCTCGCCGCCAGCCCTGAACCTTGCCTGTCTCCGGTTTTCCTGTTGTCTGCCCCGATCCGAGCCTGTTTCTGACCCTGAGTTTAGCCACAGCCCTGGGCTTCCGCCTGGACCTTTCAAGCATATTTGCCTTTGTGTTATCCTTCTACTGAAACGCTTTGTTTGCTTGAGACTGCTTATTAAATTGTTGCAAATGGATCTGCCTCGCATGTCTGATTCGTCACACCCATGATATATGACATGACATGATTGATTTTAGCCTATATTATAAAAATTTAAGTATCATTAATATAAAAAATTAATATTTCCCCAGAATGAATTGCATTGCTATCCCACCCCAAAACATACAATAATAACAATGATAAATGCTGACCAATACTTAATTATATTACTTTTTACTGAAAATTATCAAATTCAATAAAACAAACAAAATGTATGTCATATGACATAGCTATGCATGAATACAGTCTAGATGTGTATATAGTGAACATATCTACATTTTCATTCAAATAATTAATTTAAGCATTAATTAAATAATTATATTTTATTTACTGACAACAATGAGAAATATTAAAAAAATAGTAAAAGAATGAATCAAAGTCACCATCACACAATAAACAAATGCATATACAAGTCAACACAAGAAACAAAGCTTTATTCAAACTACAATCATGTATGTAGGCTACAAGCATTGAACCCCACATCCTTCTGCCATCAACACAGCGGTTCCCATTCTGCGGCTTTATTCTGATGAATCAGCTGACCGCCAGAGGTGAGTCATTCCTTCGTGCCTGAGGTTGTTGCGTGATGTGATGTGTTGTGCTTCACAATCTGAGGCAATAAGGGCAGGTGGGGTGATGGAGGGTCTCGTAAGGGCTGGTGGAGTGATGGTGGGTCTCATCCATGGCACCATCTCCAGGATTCAGCTCTGGGCTCCTCATCCTCAGTGCTCACACCAGTCTGCTGACATTTCAGATCCTACAAAAATGCACAAACATAACACAAAAGCAGTCATTTTAACCACACAATGTCATTTGATTTCAATATTATTTAGACAACATGACATCATGACTTTGCGTAAACATACACTCCACTTTCTAAAGTGTCTAAAGTTCACTTTCACTTTCTGGCGTGTTATCTGTACGCATTTTGAGCTATCCGCGTGTGTCTACGCCGTTAAATGTTCTGAGCGAAACAAACCAAAATGACATCAACAGAGGTCAAAATCTTGACAATCTTGAATCTTGAATCTTGACGTCAATATGACTTTCATTTTTGACTTATTTCGTGACGTAATTTTGACATCAGTGTTGATGTCATATTGATGTTAAATTGACGTCAAGGTGCCCGCTGGGATACGTTTACACCATCAAAATTAATGATCACTTAAATAAGAGGAATTTAAACAATATGAAAATTACAGTTGTGGCCTGCTGTCAGATACATACAAGTAACAAAGCAGTGACTGGACACAAGCAGTGCAAGGATAGTCCACCCAAAACATGAGCATTCTCTCATCATTTACTCTCCTTCATGCCATCACAGATGTATATGACTTTCTTCTTCACATAAACATAGACAAAGATTTTTAAGGAAATAATCCATCTCTGTGAGTCCATATAATACAAGTGGATTGTAACCCATGTACGTAAGACAGTTGGTCGGAAGGGATTTTTAATAGTTAAAACAGTCATATCTTTAGTATTTATTATTAGTATTTTTCTTATCTAGCCTATTGTTTGACTTCAGAAGGCATTGATTCATCCACTGAGGTCGCATGGATTACCGTCACGCTCACTGTGTGTGGTTTTAAAAGCGTCTTTAGGACTCGCAGAGATGGATTACTTTCCTTACAATCTTAATTCGTGTTTATCTGTAGAAAGAAAATAAAATGCATCTGGGACAGCATGAGGGTGAGTAAAATAAGTGAGAATTTTATTTTTGGGTGAACTATCCCCTCAACATTCATATGCTATTGGTATGCTAATCCAAGATCATAGACTAATACGAATAAAGTGAAACCTCTTGTGTACTTGTGAACTATGTTTGTTTTAATCTAGAGGAAATTGAAATATTTGCTATTAAAATAAATCAGGTGTCTGAAGATCAAGATCCCAGTCATTCAAAGGTGATGTGTCTGAACAAAGTAAGATTATTGTCTGATAGGGACAGTGGATCTCTGGTACTATCACTCCTCTGTGTCAGCATCAGAATTTTGTTTATTGAAAAGTTGCTCCACTTCCTGGAAAATGAGAGAGGAAATGTATTATAATCTAACAATACAATCTGCTTTGAACTCCCCATACAGTAACAAGTTGCAGACTTAAAATATTTATTATATATATATTTAAGGGATTTTACAGTACTAAATATTTACCTCGGAGTCATGCAGCATTTATCATCTGTAATACTGTTGTGTAACCAGTAGATGGCTGTATAGCCCTATATATAAACATATATCCATGGCTGTGTATTCCCTAGTTGCTGGATGTTTCCTTCTGATGCTGTGCTATAGAGGCACATCAGCTTTTACATAGACATATGAAATCCTGACTGTGAATAATACAACAAGTTAATAAAACAGTATCTTACCCTCCTAATCAGACATATCCAGAACTTCTGTCATTGTCTCTGGAACATAAATTTTGTGTTTCTCTGTCTCTGGAAATAAACAAGGCATTCAACATACACACTCTACTGTTTATGCATACATCAAAAATCCTTAATATACAAAGTCAAGGATACGTACGGTTGTCGTTGTGATTATTTCCTCAGTAGCCTAACAACTTTCAGAGTGTCCACCACTGAGATGTACCCCAGGGCCCGTATTCATAAAGAATCTTAATGCAAAGAGTAGCTCCTAGTGACAAAATTCTAAGAATATTCTTAGAAATGTGGGCGTTTACTCTTAAAATTAAAGAAAAACTCCTAGTAAAGTAAAAAGTAATTCAGAAAGCATCTTAACCCTTAAAAGAGGTCTTAAGGTCAAAATTGTTAGGAGCACGGACGAGGACTTTTAAGAGGCTTAAGAGTTTCTTTAGCAGAGGAGAAAATGGCAGAAAGATGAAGAGGGAGAAGAAATGTGTTGCAGACAATGGATGACAGTGAGTTAATAAGACACTATAGATTAGATCGTGCAGGGATCATGTTTGTGACTGATCTTTTTAGAGACACGCTAATATCTCTGACACAGCGCAGAAATGCCATAGCGCCTAAAATGAAAGTAATCACTACATTACGATATTTGGCAACTGGGAAAATTCCATGTTTGATACATTAAAACCAACATTCAAACCACCGCTTAAATAGACATGCCAGCAATCAGTGTAACTGGAAAGAGTGGAACAATTTTTATCATTCTAAGCAATCAAATAATACCTTATAGGAAATCAACAGCATGGTAAATAAAAAAAGGATTTATATACACATATATAATGTTTGTGTGTGTGTGAGAGAGAACGATCAAATAGGAAAAATTACGCATGTAAGTTCAAAGTGAAGGCTTAGAATAGACCCTATACTTAAAATCACTTTTTTTTCCCCTTCTTGGACAACCAACCAATCACAGTCTTCAAAAGATTGTGTCATACATAGCAACGGGGTCAACCCCGCCTCCTCACTAAGATAAAAGTTTTTGTATTTTCCTTACTCAGAGTTGCTCTCAGATCGGTCCCGAATCGCTCTTAAGCTAAGACTCCTACATAAAAGTTTTTAAGCTAAATTAAGAGTTTTCTGAGAGGATTCTTAGAATCTTTATGAATACGGGCCCAGACGTTTAGCAATAGAGAGTGCTGTGTGTTACCATTCAGAGAGAAATTGAGTGTGAGGTTAGAGGACAGAGATACTGTACAGTATTAATATATAATTTCTGTAAGTACGAGTGTGTCCCTCACCATGGTGACGGCATTAGGCTTGGCCCCATGCTGCAACAGGACATTGATAATGTGTGTGTTTCCCTGCTAATATCACAGCAACACAGTGAAAAATAATTAAGGATTTCACAGCATTAAACAGTATTATTACAGTGAAATATTGTATTGAAATATGCCCTGGGAAGTCACCTATTTTTTACAGTCTATGGAAGTCACATGACATAACCGAACTGTTTTGAACAGAAGGCGCCGGGCTGAATGGAGAAGGTGAGCAGCATGCATGTTTGCAGCACTTACACCCATGTTATTTTAATATGAAAATAATATTTACTTTCAAATAAACGTTTATCGCATGACACAGTCCACATTTTGTTAGCAAGTGCCCGGAATTGTTGAAAGTTCTCTCACAGCATTTGCTAATAGTAGTAATGTTAGTAATGACAAGAGTTTCGCTATCACCGTTTAGACTAATCTGGTGATTGTAAAGTTTATAAAACCAATGATGGGACAAACATTACTATTTATGTGTGCACATTTCTGTAATTAGTCAAGGTTATCATAGATTAGCAGGGCTAACCGTTAGCTGTTTAACTTTAATAACTTAGTGATTCAAGGTCCATGAAAAAATATGCAGCGGATATCCTAGTTACAACATGACTGAGCTAACTGGAGTAAGTTAGTCTCATGTCCTGTTCGATAACGGGAGGGTTTTTTTAACACTAGGGTTTCCACTTGTCCTGATATGAATGAATAATAATTGTAAAAGTTGTAAATGCACTTTACATTGAGTGAGCAATCTCAAAGTGCTACAGAAAAAAAACACTATATATATATACCACTATCATTTTTGACATACGGCTATTTTTGACAAAATGATCAATGATCATAATCTGCATTCAAACTGAAATTCTTATTGTTGGTTGCCTTTGTGTTATTTCTCCTTTTTCTTTTCTTTTCTTTTCTTTCCAGGTCATCAGAGGGCGAGGCTAACCATCCTGTTCAGTGTCAGGCTAAGAGTGAGGAGAAATAGATTAGGTAGGTGACTATTTAACATGCACCACAATTAGGCCGCTGTCGGTAGCCTAAAAGAGGCCTAGAAATAGGGTTTTGTTCCACCAAGTGGGGCACTACCAACTTTTTTTATATTTAACATCAGAAATATATAGAGATTCCTTAGGAAAAAGTTCTCTTATTTTTATTTGTACTAAATATAAATTAGATTTGATAATTTTGATATATGATTAGGCTAATTTTATTTTTATCCTACATACTGTAAGTACTACTTTCATACAAACCAATTAGACAAAGTTATCACAAAATACCATTTTTTTTATTTAAAACATTTCATATATATCACAAAATAAACATGCCAATGCTGGAAATGATGTGTGACATTTTTACACATTAATGGGTGAGTTTAGAGACAACATTTTTTGTGTTAATTTTAACTCATTCATTGTGTTAATGATTTTAACAAAGTAACTATGTCAGAGAGGTTAGCACAAAGATGTGTAAATGTGTTAAATTAACACATTATGTGCTGTCCTTCACTGCAAACTTTTTTGAAAACATACATAAAACCATAAACAAAACATTAGCATTTGACTAAATGAATGTAGAGTCATTGGTTGTTTAGCTTATACAAGTATTATAATGAAATATCAACCATTACATTCATAAAACTGCAGAATATAAATTTTAAGCATTTTTAAGCATTCAAAAAGGAAATGTCCAAAACAGGACAAAACACAGTTCTTTTCACAATACAAGACACATAAGCCCACCTTCAAAATAATTTCACTTATTTCTAGGGCTGGGCGATTTAAATCGCGATATTGTTATGCGCATCTCGTCAGTAAAGCCGGTTCCTTGATTAGTACCCAGGTGAAAAGGAAATATATTTAAATTGTGCTTATTTTGATATACTTAATGTATTTTAAGTGTACTGTATTAATTATATATTTAATTGTGTTATTTTTAGACATCTTAAAGTATACTAAATGTACTTTAATATGTATTTAAGTTCAATTTTAAGGTAATAGTAATATATTTTAATATACTTAATTGTGTTAAAATGGACCTATTTTAAGTACATTTAGTGTAATTTAATAGCACTTCTTTAAATTGTATTTTTAATACACTTTAAATATGTTTTAGAACTACAGCTTAAGTATATTTTTAGCTTCACATTAATGTGTTCCCAGTATATTTTAAATATAGTATCAGCTTATTAATAATGTATTAGAAAAACACTATAAGAGCCACTATTAGTATAATAAAAATACATTTTTATAAAACCATTCAGTATGAAAATAATATATTTTAATGTATTACAAATACAGTGAAAAATTATCATTCCGTAAAACACAGTAAAAAATATTTGTATAAAACACACACACACTTTGAAAGCTAGTAAACTTTAACGTACTACACCCAGTGTACATCAGTACAGCAGCATATGTAAACTGTACCAAAAAAAATACATTAACATAAAATACAGTGATCTGCAGAGGTATTATAAACAACAACAAAAAAACTAACTTGAGTCAATAAATCTAACTACAGTCAATAAAGTGCTGTCATTAATAGCTGCAAACAGTTACAGTACTGTTACAACTCAAACCATCTTCATCCTTCAAGTGAATTGGAGTGATTGGTCTTTGAGTTTGCCTGGTTGCATTTCCTTCGAATCAGTCCTCGCACCTCAGACGTGTTGGAAATTGTTTGATCACAGTGTCTGTGAAAGGGGAAAAATAGGAGTTTATTTTTATATTAAAGCAAAATTAACCTCTGTTAAAAAAGTAACTTTTCCCTTTCAAAAGAAACTTGCACTGCTTCGATGATGCTATTGGGGAACGATGTTCTCTAGGCGCCTCTTTAATACTTCTGAGTCGCACTAGTAGTGTCATAGGTTGTCGCAAGTCAAATTCTATTGCTGTGATTGTACAGCTTTTCAAACACCGGTTCACATGGAGGGTGTTCCCCATAGCGTCATCGATGCAGTGTCTCATTCCCTGTTCTCAGGGAACAGAGGTCGTAACCTAGACGATTTTTATTACAACACAGTATGATGGTTTGACATTTCCCTCTGTTGTACATACAAGGTGAAAAAGACGTACTGTTAAATGTATTATGAATGCATTAAAGTACATCAACATTTTCATTATATTAATGTCCAAATATTGCTTCTCAGATAATTTTCAGGCTGTAAAAGTGAAGTAATTTCAAGGGCTGAAAATTAGTGGTAAAAAAAAAAAAAAAAAATTCTGTTCAGTATCGTGATATTTTTCGCACGCAATTATATCGATACAGTAGCGCAAAGTATTGCAATATTTAATTATAAAATTATCTGTTTTACTTTCGGGTTATAGGGCTGTGACGGTGGGAGGTTTTTTTTACCACTGTCAAAAAGGTGGTAATGGACCAACTACCGGCGGTGGTGCAGTGGTTGGGGGGTTTTGAAATAAAAAAATAGTGTTTATTTGAGCAAAAAGTGTTTATTTGAGCAATTCCGTCAAAAAAAAAAAAAAAACACACTCAAGCCTGTAAAGCATTGAAATAAATATCAGTAAATATTGGCAAATTAAATAATATAATTTAAAAAAAAGATGCGTGATACAGCCTGAAATGGACGTTTTGCTAACATTTGCCTACCAAGACTGACCGAATAGCCTTTCAATAAGCCTGATTCAAAAATCTCTATAACAGAGGTGATATGAGATTAAACCATACTTACTACTCTACTCTTTGTTTGTCACTGCACTCAGATTTCAGTTTTTCTTCTATAGCAGCTGGTCTGGAAAACAACAAATATTAATATAAAAAAGAGAGAGATTTACATACATATATACATATTTATATATCAGTCAGGCATGGCGCATTTACATTTGTTCACATTAAGTAGCAGTTATCTGGATAACTGATCGGATTTCTGTTTCCTGCATAAATTTAAATTAGGTCTGAAGCAGGACACCAGATTAGAAGAAAAGATGATACAAATTAAACATCTTTAACTCTATTAATAATAGAGTATCATCTATCATCATTCTATCATTATAATAAATCAATCATCTTTAGCCTAATCTATAATAAGATTTTGTAAACAATCTTTTTTTCGAAAAGTTTGCAAAAAACTGACAAGCCAATTATGGAAGTGTGTACTGATTGGAAATTCATTGCAAATAAAGAAGCGCGTTTACACTTGCCTTTTAAATGTGTAAGTGGACAACTTCTGGATACAGGTCGCATATTAATGTCAAAAAGTGTAAACGCAGCCATAGAAAGTTATTAAAAAGGCAATAAGGTTGTCAAGCTTGAACAAATATAAACACCAATCACACACTTCCATAATTGGCTGGTCAGTTTTTTTTTTTTACTTTTCAAAGATCATTTACAAAATAACAATAAAGCCACAATTTTCAGGTAATCAGAAATAAATACAGCTTCATTTTGCAAATACAAACAAAATTAATGTCATGTTGTACATGTTATAATAACTAATTCTGTTTTTTGCAGATGCATTGGACAATGTTTTATAGTTGTTTTAAGACAGAGACAAATCTCTCCACATAGATTTTAAACACATTTATCAAAGACTTTAGACTTTGACTATATACACAGTGCTGAAGTTGCTAGAAATCAGTGTCAGCATCATGTTACAGCGGTTAACGTCAGTATTACACGTACACGTCATATTAGCAAATGCATGAGACATATCCAACTAAGAAAAAAAAAAAACAGTGAGCTTTTTATTTATGTAAACAGCAACTAAAACTTGCCAGTAACTTCTGATAGCAGTATTCATCTCTTCGAGTCTGATTCGACTTCGAATATAGCTGAACTGAAAAAGACGTGCTGTTACACTGAGTAAAAATACGACTGGCAAAGACAACGTAAATGTAATACAAACCTAGAATCACAACAATAATGAGGTTCCAAATGTCACACGTCTTGCAAACTTGAAGATGGGGGGGGGGGGGGGGTGTTACGTTTTCTATTAACATTAGATAAAAAATATATGCTGTCATGATCTCTCAACCTTAAGCAGTTGTAAAACATTTAAGAAAGTAAATCGCAAAAAAAACATCACCTAATCCATATGAATCGCGTGGTTTCCTCCAAGTCCTCTAAAGCAGTGGTTCCCAAACTTTTAACAGGCATGTAGGCTACCCCCTGAGACATTATCTTCCGGTGCCCCAACACCACCAATTGTTAACAACAAGTTTTTATTTTATTTTTATTAATATTTATTTTTATCAGTTTTGTCGAGAATAGTGAATAGAATCATAAACATATGATACAAATCTAATCATAAGTCAACATATGATACAAATAGGGCTGTGACGGTGGCAGTTTTTTACCACCGCGGTAGTAATGGACCCAAATACCGGCGGTGTTGCGGTGGTCGGGGGTTGTTTTGAAATAAATAAATAAATGAAAAAACAAAACAAAGAAACAACACACTAAAGCCTGTAAAGCATTGAAAGAAATATCAGTAAATACTGGTAACTTACATAATATAATAAATTTGAATCTATTTAAAAATAAATAAATAAATAAATAAATAAATAAAAACTTTAGTTAAATTTTCCACACAAAGACGCGTGATACAGCCTAGCTCTCTGCTCTTTGAGAGGGATGTGGGACACGAGCAGGAAAGAGACCATCGATCTATTTTCTGATATCTTCATGTTTTCTACTTGTAAAAGGTATGAAGAGCGAATTCTATCTTCCACAAGGGCATTTAGCCACTGATATGGCATTTAGGCTATGTTTGCGCGCTGCCAGAGAAAGCCAAACTAAAATCACCCGCGCGTGTGAAACGCGCTTTAGCCTACAAATGAACTTGACGCGCCTTACCAATTATCATATGTCTAATAACAAGCACAAACTGTGTTTAAAAGAATTTGACGTATAAGTAAAAATGTAGGCTATCTGTCCTAACACAGTAAAGAATACGAAAATAATCGACCTAAAAGCGAACAAAGGAAGAAACGTTTATAATCCCCTTTGGAAATGGGTGAGACGCGAGTGAAGATATGGGAAAAGAAACAAGAGATTCCATGCAGGGATGAGTCACGATTTTTGAATATTCGATTAGTTGATTTAATTATAGAATATCTGATGTTCTAATGTCTGTTGTGCGATCATTCTCTAAAATAAAATCTCCATGTTCTGGTGCTGATGCGGTGGTGACGAGTTCATGTAACCAGAGGGTGACGCTGCCAACGCACATAACAGCTGTCACAAAGAGCCGGCAAAAGTAATGAATGTGTCAAATATAGCAATGAGACATTTGAATAGTTTATTAATAAAGTGTTTTTTTTTTGTGTGTGTCAGTGTTAGTTGTTGACGATGCTGACTCGTCATCTTCGCAGTGAACGCGCCTATAGAGAGAAATGCACACTTCATACGGATTACATGCATATGCTAGTCGGTTTATTTTCGTTTTGAATTGTTTTGTTTAAAAGTAGACGGTTCAAGCTCTCTATAAGGAATAACTAATGGAATATTTTTAAATTCGCTAATAATCGGATGACCAGATTGCAAACCAGAATTCAAAGCCGAAAAAGCTTAAGTTTATGGGCTCACGCACAACTCTCTCATTCGTCATGAATTCAAACTTGAATTCAAACTTTTCCATGGCTGCGATATAACATTTAATTGCTAACCTATTATTTCTTTTGTAAACAAAGCTTTGTGTGTCATAATATTAATGTAAAACAGCATTCATTTTTTTTGGCAAACCACCACCGGTACTACTCAGCCACCACGGTGGCGCTTTACAACCGCGGTGGTGCGGTTGTCAAGATTACCGGCAATTCGAGTAGGGGGAGGCTGCAGACCTGGAGCCGGTAGATCTACGCCCCAGAGTAGGGGGAGGCTGCAGACCTGGAGCCGGTAGATCTACGCCCCAGAGTAGGGGGAGGCTGCAGACCTGGAGCCGGTAGATCTACGCCCCAGGCAGTTTTACGCCCCAGCAGTTTTACGCCCCTGCTGTTCCAGATGCGTCCAGTAGGGGGAGCCTGTACAGCGACACGAATTGAGGTATATTAAATAATCTGCTAAAGTTATTGTTGTTTAGCAACATAGACTGTAATAAAAATGCAGTGATGCAACATTTATTATTTATAAACGATTAGCTTGATAGAGCTAGGTAGATATCAATTCATTTCTATATATCAATGGATGGCCTATAATTTATTTCGAGAGACAAAAAGTTCTGGACAGTCAGGTTGATGTTCTGTCTAGCTTAAACTTAGCTAAGTAACCACGTGTAAGTTTAGCTGCCCCTAGTCGTCTCTACTCACTTTCAAAATTAACTTTCTTTTGAATTTTCTTTTGTTGCTTGTCTTTATCTTGCGTGAGATGGCCTCTTCTGGTAAGACTCTGTTTACTCCTTTCTGGTTTGAGTTTCTTATTGAAAATGAGATGATCTAACTATCTAATTTATATCTAAATATACATTTTTCTTAAAATAGCTTACTGATCTGGACTAAAATGTAGGCTGTGTGCACTTAATGCAGGATATATCATACTCTGTCTTTATACCAAGTTCTCTTTAACTTGCATCCCATAAAGGTGTGTGTTTGCTTTAGCTACTTAAGGAAATGAAAATCTCCATCTTTCTTTCTAAACTTGTATAAACTATAAACACCCATCTCTTTTTTTAACTGCATTCCAAACCAATAGCTTCTCTAGTAATTAAATGACTTACAGAGTCATACATGGACATGTTTTTAATGTCATTTTCAATTTTCTCTGCACAGTCCATCATCAGTGGCCAAAAGAAAAGTGTCTTGACACTTTTTCCAAAAGTGTTCCACCAACAAGTGCCTGTGCCGTTGTACTGTGAAGATCAGGAGCAAATTGATGCAATCCACACTCACCTGACATAAATTCTGGCCAGCACACACACACACACACACACTGTGACAAGATCAAATTCACCATGGATGTCCTTTTTACATTTTTTAATGTTTAATTTTTTTATTATGAAATACACAGATATGTAACTCAAATTAAATAGGCAGTTTGTGTTCTCGTAACACTTTCTTTTATGTGGTCTGTGACTCTTATAGGGGGTCTACAGTGATTCTGCAGGGTCTCCAATAAGTATTATAGCTAGTTTATCTCAGTTGCTTTGGTGCATTTCTCAGATCACAACTGAAATCACATCATCTTGTCACTGGTGCACATCATAAAAGCAATTTCTCATTCTTTTATACTTTATACAAATTGCAAATGTTTCGGTACATTCATGCAAGAATTGATAATGTACAACTGTCTGCTGTTTCCTACATTATCAACTCTTTATGTCATGTTGATCAAAATATAGGCCTATTATACTATTTCTCTGTTGAATTGTCATAGTCCTCAAAACATCATAGGCATTAGTTCCTTGCATAAGTCATTAAATGCAAAATGGTTGACTAGTTGTCATAAACTGTTAAGCATGTTTTCAATACATTTCTATTAGACTTTATTTTGTAAATGTGTCCTGAATTGATGAATTGCGGAGGTGTATTTAGAATTTCACTAATGAAGGAAATAATGAATTGATAAATTAGGAAGCAGCAAGGCAATTCATAATCAATTGCATGAATTTACCAAAGCATTGGCAATTTGTTCAAAAGTAGTTTGCAATACACAGGTAACACAGTGAGTAACAGATTAACACACAATAACACAGGTTAGACATCAGGGGTTACGCAAACATATCAGAAAGGGAGCGGACAGCGATATCACATCCTGTTTGATTCAAGGGTGATTCCCAGGGCTGTGTGCCGTCATGGCAACCTCTGCTGGGGTTAAAGGTCAAAAGTTCAGAAAGTATATTACGTGCCTTTTCAAAGAAAGAGACACGGAGGATGTGCTTAACTGATTCAGCAGTGCTCTCATAGAGTTAGATCCCTCTTCAAAGTTCAGGCAAAGGGGCATTATGGGCTTTTTCTCTGAAGAGCGTGTTTGTTTCCCAGTTACTGTATGAGAGGTATGAAATGAAACCAAGTAAATCTTCAAAAACTGTTTCCTCCTCAGTATATGGACTTAATCCCAGACCTGCTGAGGGAAGTCCAGGCGGCCATAGAGTCCAGAGAAGATCTGATACAGGAAGTTCGGTCGCTCTTAGAGTCCACAGATGTTCTGAGACTGGAAGTTCAGTCGCTCTTAGAGTCCAGAGATGATCTGAGACACGAAATTCAGGTGCTACTAGAGTTCACAAATGTTCTGAAACTGGAAGTTCGAGTGCTCAGAGACTTCAAACATGCTCTGAGACTGGAAGTTAATGCGGCGAATGGTCGGCTCAGCCAGGTGAACGCACACACACACACACGCACACGCACACACCAGTATCACTCACATTTCTGCTCATTTATATTCAACACTTGATAACATGTTGTTATCCTCAGCGGAACATGAATGATTGGTTGGCTGACCGTCTTGTGCCCGTATTGGAGCGGTATTACGACCAACTGGAAGATCTGGACGAGAAAGAGGTGAGTAAGGAATAGTTCAACCAAACTTTTCAAATTCACCCTCATGAAATTTCACAAACAAAGAAAGTCCACTGTCAAAAGTGTGCCAATGTATGAAGCCTCTTGTACACAGAAGTCACTTCACATCCCTCACGCGATCTCCAGATCACGCCGATTCCTGTTGAAAGTCCTTTTGAAATAAAAGTATTAAAGCGGTCCGATAATGTCCTTTTCAAAAGATGTAAAATAAGTCTCTGATGTCCCCAGAGTGCACAAAATACCCCACAGATATTTTTTATTGCATTTTAAAATTGTCACTTTTTGAGGGTGAGCAAAAATGCATTTCTGAAGAATTAGTTGGTGAATTTATGTAGCTTATGTGTAGTTATCTTCTAATCTAGTCATTGATCAGCATTTTCTGTCATGATGATCTATAAATCGCGTTCCCGGGGGCGGGGTTCATGTAAATGTTAGGGTTAGTGTTGTCAGAGTTTTCCACTTTAGGGTAACTGTTCCTGAGGATCGAGATTTGTGCTGAAACAATAACAAGGGCTTTATGTGGTCGGAGAATTATTGTGTCATGTTTATTAAGAAAATGCCGAATTACATTTGTCTTCTCTCTCAGAAAAAGCTGAAGGACAAGATGGCCCACCCTGTTCCAGACAACCTCATACAGCGTCTCAAGAAACGATTTGCAGACTGCGTTACCTGTAAGCCAGTAACCTTTCACAACCATCCTAAACCTCACAGGTTCTTATCGCAGTCATTGTTTTGTCAGAGCAGGCGGCAGCTGCATTTGAGGCAAACATTGACCTGAATGAATGATTTGCTAAATGTAAATGCATAACCAACATCTACAAACAGAAACTGAGGCCAAAAACGAAGACATTCATCTCAGCCTCAGGTGGCATGAACTGTGCTTTTGTAAATGACATTCCCTCTTGCGTTCCCAGGGGTTACAGGACACATTCTCCGCCGCTAAAGACACCGTACCCGTCCTCCCTTTGAACCTTGGTTGCCCGATCAAGGATACCCGGAGACCGTAGAGGCTCTGAAGGAGGTGGACAGACTGAGAGACAGGCACGAGAGTCTGGAGACCCGTGTGGGACAGCTGGAAGCAAACGAGGCTGATCGAACCCAGATTCAACATCTGCAGGATCTCCTCACTGCAATGGGTACGACATACACAGCAGGGTCTCAACCGACAACATCCTGCGTTATTTCTATTATTCAATAATAATTCTAATCACATTTATAATTCAGAGGCATTTATAGAAAGAGGCTTATTGTTTGAAAAGATGCCGATGTTAAAACAAGTTTTATCACAGACAGCAACATAGTGTCGGCCCAGATCCGGCCCACATTGAATCCACATGTACCAGATGTGGCCCGGATCTGGGCCGACACTACGAAGCTGTCTGTGATTAAAAGGATAGTTCTGTCATTATTTACTCACCATCATGTCATTCCAAACCTGTATGGCTTTCTTTATCTATGGAAAAGAAGATATTTTGAAGAGAGTTTTTTCCATTCAATGGAAGTCAATGGGGTCCAAAACAAACAATAATAAAAACAATTGACTTTTCACTTAAAAGCCACCGGTGTCGCTAATGACAAGGGTTTCTGAACTCTATATAAAGCCCCTTTAATATAAAACATCTGCATTTTACACCTGCAAATCAATCAAATATCCATCGGTCCCACTTTATATGAACTACTATGTACTTGCATCAAAACATATTTGTTAGGTACAATGTAATTACAGCATTGATGTTGTATTGCAAAACACTTGTGCTGCTATTGAGGTGGATACGGGTAAGGTTAGGGACAGGTTTGGTGGTAAGGGTAGGTTTAAGTTAGCCTGGTCTTACCAGACTCGTACATCTCATGGCCACTCTGGCCACTCCATTGACAAGCGTTAACTTCCTTGTAGGCGGGTACTCTGTTGAAGTTTAAAACTATTGGATCTGCCCAGAGCCACTCTGGATCTGTCATAACCAATCGCTAACGTTTGGTCGTGACGTAACCGTACAACACAAACTAGCGCACGACCTTAACGTCATCGTTCTCAGCAACTCCCTCTGTTCGCTGATTGGACCGGTAAAAATTTGGCCGGAGAAAACCCACGAATATACTGCAAACCCAGACAGAGTACTGAAGGAAAATGAAAATTGAGCGGAAGTACGTAGGAGGGTGGAGCCAGGCTAGGTTTAGTTAAGGTGTAAGCGAAGGTTAACAGTGTAATTATAGATGTGATTACAGAAATGACCTACAGCTGTAATTACATGCAGGTATTTTTATAAAAATTCAAGGTCAATGTAAAAATGTACACAATAAGTGCATAGTTAGTACTAGTTAAATACACTTAATATGAAGTGGGTCCCAATTTTTATTCACAGGCAAGTTACTTTTTGTTAATATGCTTGTGTAAGTATGTTTCTGACATTTTGTTTGTGACGTCTGCAGGAGAGCTGCAGATTCCTGACCATAAGCTGGAGGAGCTGATTCATCTGAGGACTCTTGTGGTCAGTCTTCTAGAAGATAAAGAGAAGGTATGAGAGAAAATAATCCAACCTAACCTTTCCTCTAACCCTCTCTTTAAAAACACAGTTTAGGGTTATCAGATTATATGATAGTCAAGATCCTCTAAAGGCTGTTTTCATCGGCACAGTTTATGTAATTATCTAAACAGTACTTCCCCTAGACTTCTATTGTTGTAGAAGGTGAAGTGTGTCATTTGTGTCAGTCAAATAGAAAGTCCAGCCTAATCTAACGCCGGTGACTGAGCAACCAATGTCGAGATGCTCAAACAAACAGAGCAATGTATTGATTGAGCCACAATGAAACACTGTACACTTTTCAATGCAATCAATCTAACTGGGATAGGAGAATATATTTGAAGGTACACTATGTAACAACATATAAATAATGAGTCAATACATCATCAATCCTTCCTCCAAAACATGTTTTTGTCTTACCGTGATTCACTATGGTAACCCTGACATCAACATAGTGTCGGCCCAGATCCGAGCCACATCTGATCGAGTGTGCGACCAGTCTTTTTTTTTTTTTTTTGTTAAACGTGGAAGAGGCGCGTCAATGAATCCGGAATGTGTAGCAGGCCAATGATGACGAGTGTGAGAAGAATAGGGAATGGCCACTGTAACTGGCTAATGTGTGGAGGGTCCTAGAGATAATCGAGCGCGCATAAACGTCTGTTGACAAATATCAATGTCACAGACACTGTCGGATGATGATTCAGAGTCAGAGGTTTGTGAGGTGATAAAGCCCGAACCCACCATTTTCGGGAAGACTTTCTGAGAGAATTCAGCTGGTTGAGGTACTTTAAAGAGACGAACTCCGTGAACTGCGAATGTTGCAGTCGCTACCCCAGAACTGCGGGGAACACGAAGTTTGCAGACAGTGCAGGCACTTCGCTAGATAGACGCAATCTCAGCCTCAAGCATAGAGTATGCCGTGACATGTTAAAAGTGGAAAAAACTGCGCTACTCATTTCTGCTTCACGGACCGTTTAATAGTTCAAACCAATAACAGACAGCGCAGAGCTTCTCTCGCCAGTCGCGGGCCGATCTCGATCACGGCAACACCGTTACATCGTGGAGATCCAGTGAAGAAATCCATTGAGTTCGCCACATAATTAATAACATTGCTGCGAGATCCAGTGAGAAACATTCAGATTCGACGCAGAATTCTCTGTTATAAACCATATCAGATCAAACAGCGCTGACGTGGAAACCAGGAGAAACATCGTGCCATGAACGAACAAGTTATAGAAGGCTTTAGGTCCACAGATCAGCAACATTCACCATGGATTTAATGTAGTAACACTAACTGTAACTGTGGTATACTATGGTTATAACAGTAGCAGAATTTACGTATAAATAAATCGACAATTTTAAGGCCGAAAATGAGCTTCCCCTCTTTGAAAGACCAGCAGCCGCCACTGCTCTCTAATAGCTATTTTGTCACTCATTTTGCTTTTGAATTAATATTAAGACATTATGAATGATAATAATTAAAGTTAACTTTATCTATACACCTCAAACTAAGCTCAGTTCCTTGTCATCCCACAGTGCTACCAAATACTTTCTGTAGAACTTAGTGCTGCTGCCCTCAAATGTTAGTCTGGAGCCCTGTGAACTTAAAATAAAACTGCACATTGTAATTTCTGTATGTTAAGTCTATTTATTATCAAAGCATGTGTCAGTAATACAGTTATTTGGGAGGAAAATGTGAATAATTGCATCAAGGTGATTTAAGGTGTGCCCCTAAATTTTCTGCTTGCGCTCCTAAAATTTCAAGTCAGGGGCTTCAGCGCTCCTAATAAAAAAAGTTAGTCTGGAGCCCTGGCGTACCAGATTTGGGCCGGATCTGGGCCGACACTATGTTGCTGTCTGGGAAACATATTATAAGTGTTTATATTTTAGACCCGTCACAATGTTTTTCCGTGGGAAAGTAATATTTTACAATATGACTATTTTTACTGTATTTTTTATTTAAAAAAATGCTTAATCAAAAGCTCACTGCTTGGTGAGCAGAAGAGTTTATTTTATTATTTTATTTTAAACATTTAAACATTTCCCAACCCCAAACTTTTGTACAGTTGTGGAAATGGAAAACAAATTTTATAAATGGCATTTCCAAATATGATTTGGACAATTTGTTAAGTTCTGTTCCGAATTGTTTTCCACCTCCTTTTAAATCCTGGAAATTAAATGGTTCACTCAATTCAATTCTGAATGACACACAGCCCATGGTTTTGTCGGATTTATCTTACTTCTGGCATATTAGTATTTTGGCAATTATTTTTCATCAATTATATGTATGCCAAACTCAGGAGTTGTTTACACGACACCGTTTTCAACTAAAAACATAAAAACTTTTTATGCGGTTTGGTCCTTCGTTTACATGACAACTGCGTTTGGGTTGCCTGAAAACACAACTTTAGAAAAAGGGGTTTCAAAGTGCAAGTTTTTGAAAGCGGTCTCCGTGTAAACATCAACAACATGAATCTGTGAAAACAATGACGTCATGCACATGCGTATTACGTGTTCAGTCTATAGTGTTTCATCGCCATCTAATGGACTGGCAGCAGAATACAGTGTTTTTAGTCATTTCCGCAGATCTGTGTGAATAATGGGGATCGTTTTGACAATGGTGTCGTCTGTGCGCGGAAAACTCAAAGTAAAAACTTCTCGGTTTTAAGCGTATCGTTGTCATGTAAACGTACCCTCACACTCAAACATGTTTTATATAATTATGTTGACTTTCCATAGACATAGGCCTAATGATTTTTATACTGTACAAACTGTATATTCTATCCCCTAACCCTACACCTACCCATCACAGACAACGTTCTGCATTTTTATACTTTCAAAAAACATTTAGTGTGATTTTATAAGGTTTTTTTTCCTCATGGGGACTAAAAGGGACAAAAATCCTTTTGGGGACGAAAAAGCAAGTGCAATTTCCTTTCACTGGTGGACATTTTGAGACCTTTGTACATCACACACACTCATACAGGACTGCAGTGCTGATGATGGATGAGACAGTGCAGGCTCTGATGTGAGAGAAGAGTGACAGAGAGGAAGAGAGAAGCTGCCAATACAGACAAGAGCAGCTCAGACAGACAGAACTCCTCCCTCAAACTCAAACACCAAAGGTTAATATTATAATATAACTAATAAATCACAATAACCGATATATCGCTCAGCCCTGTTGTTTTAATACCCTAGCATTGGGTTATTATTTTTCCTTAACATTATATTCATTTTTTTTCTTTATGGTTCACCTGTAGTTAAACAGACTCGGGGTTATGATTGAGGATGGAGGAACAGCAGGAGGCAGTAGAGTTCAGCAAAGCAGCGGCGCACGTCCAAAGATCAGGCCAGGATCAGGTTCAGAGTTCAGGTCAGGATAAGTGTTCTCGTCAGGGTCAGGTTTAATAGCAGACAGAAGGTCACAATCTAAACCAGGAGGTCAGTCAGTTGCCCAAGAGTTACTACAAACCACCGGAGGACAAGACCACTCATATCAAGAACCAGGAACTCCGGGACAGGATTAAGGTACATGACAGACAGGGACAGAGATTAAACAGAGATGAAAAGAGTCTATATTAATTCTTCTTAAGACATTTTAAGAAACATTTGAGACAAAGTTGCAACCCAGACAGCAACATAGTGTCGGCCCAGATCCGGCCCACATCTGGTACTCGTGGATTTCACACGGCCCGGGTGTGGGCCGGATCTGGGCCGACACTATGTTGAAACTGAAATGAAGCCGAGTCTCCCGATCTCCGACAGATCGGTGAAAATGTCCTCTGTGTGTATGTGATGTTGTGAAATGTGTGTGTTGCTGCAGAACACTGATGTGGCAAGTGATGTGAACGGAGTCTTAATGCAGCCGCAGGCCGACAACGAGAGACTCCACAGCACATCCAGACGCCTGATGGAGGAACACAGCGAGAAACAGATCCACATCGACGTGAGTGAGAGCAGCACAGCTTGTGTTCATCGAAAAACAGTGGCATTTACAGTACATTCAGACTCAGTTACTGATTTTAATACGCAGTCATATTAAATTATTACCCTTTTGAAAAAGAAGTACACTTTAGCATATAATTAAAGGGGTCATATGATAGTTCTAAAAAGCACATTATTTTGTGTATTTGGTTTAACTAGTGCAAAATGCCCGTGCAAAATAAGTTTTTAAGAGTGTTTTTAGTAATTGTTGGTTTGGTGTGTTTGAGTGCTCATTGTTACAATTGCACAGCAAAAGTTCAGTGACATTTTTATTTGTGCATGGTAGAAAGCACACAGTGAACTCCGAGAAAACGCTATGCTTGAGCAAACTGTTTGTATATAGGCAACTACAAATGATGCCTGTGAAAGAGACTGAACGCATTGAAAAGGATATGTTTAGTTGGTGAATAGCATTTACACAGTAGCGATAACTTTAAGCGCAACAGAATGAAATATAATATATTCAGAAGTAAACAGCATAGCTGACTTATAGATTCAGTTTACATCCACAAATGAATAAGCGCATCGATTCAGGGAGCAGTGCAAAGTGCCCGTGCAAAATCAGTTTTTGTGAGCTGATCGCCGTCAAAAAAAGTTCAGGAGATATTTCTTAGCGACGGCTGATTTCAACGGTTTCAATATGATAGCATTTTGAAAAAAAGTGTCATGAATTTATTGCATTTTTGGGAGAAAATAATCCGGTTTTATAATAGATCTTTGAAAATCCAAATCTGGATTTGAATTTTTTATGTTATTGTAACCTAAAGATGCTATGTGAAGGGCTTGAACAGAAAATAGTGGTTTTCATCTTGACACTTTCTTGGTAAAGAAAACACGTTTTTACTCAAATTAATCAAAATGGATTTATCACGTTCTGGAACCAAACTCTAATATTCAGAAGTAAACAGTGTAGCTGACAGAGTGTTTATGTCAGAATGTTTATTTTTAAACCACAACCTTCTAAAAATGATATATTTAAAGGGCCTATATGCGTTTTTCTGAAATTTAAACTCGCGACTGACACCTGTGGTCAAAAAACGGAACTGCTCTTCCTTTCTGCTCGCTCTCGTACGTGCACACTTCACAAGTCATCCGCTGCAAAGAAGTCAACATTATGTTTACAGAGGTAAGAACAGTCAAATACATATATTGTTTGAGAAACTAAGGCTAACTGCTGATTAGCGGTGGTGGCAGAGTGATCTGAAACGTTTAACATGAACGCGCTTGACGTCACATCCGCAGACAGCGCGCGAAAAATCCGACCCGACAGAAAATAGGAAAAATAGGATACAGGCTTATAGGTGCACCCACTGTAAGCTGACAAGGTATCAGTATGCTCATCAGGAGATGTTTGAGTCATAAATGGTCAAATAAAAAGGCTATTGTTACGTTTATTTTGGGGGAAAAGTTGCATATAGGCCCTTTAACGATATCTTTAGTATTTCTCATCCAAACAACGTCAAACTTGCCACTGCACTTACTTGTGCCCATAGCGAGACACCTGTCGAATTTGAAATCCATCGGACTGACAGTTCGAGAGATATGCGGTTAACAGACACACACACAGACAGACACACAGACATACACACACAGACATACAGACAGACAGACGTTTCTGTAATTTATAGATAGATGCAATGTGTTTACCCGGTTTTAGGTTAAAAAAAAGTTATTATTTTACACATACTGTACATTATTGCTGCTCCTCTATTGTTCTGAAAAGGACGGAGTACTCTGATTGGCCAGTGATCCAGAGCATTGTGATTGGCCCAAAAACCTTAAGCGTGTGACAGAAATATCACACCCCTTACCATATTTGGAACATCAGCTCCCAAAGCAATAATGAAAGGTGATAATGTCAGCCTAGAAGACTATGTAAACGTAAAACTGTCTGCATTTTTGATCGTAGAAGCGACAAGCAAGTGCTACTCTGACTATACTGCTCAAAACTTGCGTTTGAATAGTCAGTAGCAAATCCTTAAAATATGAAAACATACACAGGCTGTGTCTGTGAGTCAGAAGCACCAGAATGTACTCACAAACATGGAATTGCGCCACTTTTTAGAATCAGCCTTTGTGCACAGTCGACCTTGTACTCTCCCAGGTTCTGGAAATAGTCCTCCAAAAAATACGCAGCACACAATCGAAAATGTTAGTTGTACTGTTCTAGAACAGTGTTGTAAATAAAGCTTAACCACTGTGTTCTACTTTCGCTTCTGATCAAAATCTGACCAATTTATGCTTTTGCAACGAAAAACACCGGCGGCAACAATAATACAGCGAGAATAAGAGTTACGCCTTCTTTCTTCGCGTATACATTTGGGCAGTGTTAGGAAACTCTGCCCCCACACACTGACGTAGATTTGTGGGGGAGTGTTTGAACAAAGCGTTTTAGGAAGGCGTGGCTGAGTCTTAACTTTTTTAAAGCACATCTCTTAAGGTTTGACACTTTGAGCTTTGTAACTCTGCAGATCTTATACTTGCACCGCTACATAACACACTAAAGAAAAAGGAAACAAGAAATCGCATCATATGACCCCTTTAAAAAAAAAAACTCCTTATACAGAAATAACATACTTAAAGCTACACTGTGTGATTTTTACCCCCATCTAGCGGTGAAATTGTATATGACTACCCAGTGAATATTAGTTTCTGTTCCTCTCAATTCCGAGGGCGTTTTAACTCCTACGGTGGCCGTATTATTCCAAGATTAACATGGCTTCCAGTTATCGACTTCGTCCATGACAATAATAAACAATACGTCTAAAATGAATAAAACTACAGGACAGATGTCAGGAGGTAAACATCACCCTTGGAATCTGATTATCCCAGCATAATCAGATTAGGCTAACGTTACAATGTGTACAAAGTAAAATCAATTAAAAATAACTAAAATTTACAGTGTCCTTTTTTTTATATAGCTTAAAAAATTGTGCCTTTAAAACTATTCACCACCTGTGATCCGTCGCAGCACAGATTTGTTACAAGGTAAACAACACTTTTTCACCATTGACGCGAGGATGAAGTTAAAGGTCGTTCTGGCGTAATGCACAACCATGCTACGGTTAGACAAGCAACTATAAAACTTCGAATTTACACAAATGAATTAAGCAGGCAACCTTGGCGTCCGTTTTAAAATCTTCTCCTCATGAGCTCTTTCCATCTGGGAAAAGTTACTCCAATATTGACTATGGTCTTGCTGATTTGCCTGTCGCGTTGATGTTTTAATTATCTCTTTCAAATGTGAGTACACACACACACACACACACACACACACACACACACACACACACACACACACACCATCTTTCAAATCTGCCGGCACTCGCGAGCTCGTGAGTAATCTCCCCCTCGCATTCGTCACGGTGTCACTGAGTGAAAAACGCAAAAGGCGAAGCTTGAATTTACAGGCATGTCCCTCTTTGGCTAATGTAATTTCAAGATGGAGGAGCAACATGGCGACCGGCATTCGAACCCCTCACCCGTATGTACTTTCAATGGCAGATTAAATGAAAATGTATTATATTTAAATTAGTGCTGGGCAACGATTAATCATGATGGACAAAAATTGGACAAAAATTCTGCCGTTTAGAGTTGTGAGTGGTTTCTAACTTAAAAACTTTGTTCGCTATGATGGTTTTGAATTGCTTAAAATATGATTGAAATCACTTCAAAAAGGGAAATACAGTTAAGTTCAACATGTGCAGTGCAAGTCTTATAGGCTACATAAAATTATAATGAGAACATTATTATAATTATGTGCTTGGGACATGGATTTTAATGGTGAGACTTTTGTTTTTGTAATCAGGCTCTCAAAAAATGATATCCAAATTTGAACTTTATCAGCCAATTTATCGGTTATCGGCCTTCAAATTTAAAGAGTTATCGGTTATCGGCCAAAGTTTTCATATCGGTGCATCCCTAGTAAAATGTACTTGCACTGAGACACATGCCATGGTAGGGACTTCCTGCTGACTTAATTGGTACTTAAATTAAGCTAGTTATAATTATTACACCCTTTCCCAACTCAACCCCTTACAGAAAACCTTTAGCAGTTATACTGTATATGTGAGATGCTGTACGAAGCACATTGACTTAAGTTGTGGCTTTTCCAGCGTCTGTACAAGGTTTTGGAGGAACTGGATGAAAAGAAAGCGTACAAACAGGCTCTGGAGAGCAAGATGAGCTGCATTCATAGAAATTTGGCACATAGAAATTTGAAACATGATCATCATAAAAGAGGTGTATCTTAGTCACTGCATGTATGAATTGCATTTGTAATGTATTTCTGAATGAATTAATAGATCTAGACAAACACAGCTGACTGACTTCAGGAACAAAGCTGACTGATAAAGGTCAGTGTTGCTGTCACTACCCTCATAACTGACATGTGGATTGTTGATGGTGTTGCAGGAAACTGGAAGAGACCCACTGGCAGTCCCAGAGGTCCAGTGTAGTGGATGCTGGCCGTGGAAGTGCCAAGACTCAGCGCAGCCACTCAATTGGGTTATGAGGAGCCAGCTTTAAAGGGGTCCTGTTGTGCTTTTCCATTTTATATTTTATTATTTTATATTATATTTATATTTTATTTTACAGAGTCCACTTTTCAAGAACTACAACGAACGGCTCGTTCAGGCTACAACACGATTTTTCCAGATCTTATGAAATCATAATGTTTCTCATTTAATAATCTCCGCCCACGCAATAAACGCAAAAAAAAGTTGGCGAGGCCTGGCTAAGCTGTGTTAGAGAAGATGAAGAGTCACGTTTGAAAAATGATAAATCACGTTTGAGATTTGTCCTGGCTTCTGTATACAGGCCACCAGGGCACCATACAGACTTTTTAAAGAATTTGCTGACTTTCTATCACTGGCTGCAGATAAAGTCCTAATTGGTGATTTTAATATACATGTAGATAACGAAAAAGATGCAATGGGATTGGCATTTAAAGACATCCTTAACTCTATTGGAGTTAGACAACATGTGTCAGGACCTACTCATTGTCGTAATCATTCTCTAGATCTAATGTTATCACACGGAATCAATGTTGATGCCATTGAAATTCTGCAGCAGAGCGATGACATCTCAGATCATTATCTAGTCTTGTGTAAACTTCATTTTGCCAAGGCTGCAAAGCGGACTCCGTGTTACAAATATGTGAGACCTATCACTTCTGCCACTAAAGATTGCTTTATTAATAATCTTCCTGATCAGTTTCATCATCTCAGCATCCCAGAAAGCTTAGAAGAACTCGATATTGCGACAGAAACTTTTAACTCTCTCTTTTACAGACACAGTTGCTCCGTTGCGTTAAAGAAGATTAAAGAAAATAGTCCAACGCGGTGGTACAACGAGCACACTCAGGCCCTTAAGAGAGCAGCCAGAAAAATGGAGCGCAACTGGAAGAAAACAAAACTAGAGGTATTTTGCATTTCATGGAAAGAGACCTCGATTGCATACAGAGAGACCTTAAAAGCTGCTAGATCTGCTTATTTTTCAACCCTATTAGAAGAAAATAAACAAAACCCTAGGTGTTTATTTGAAACAGTGGCTAAACTAACGAAAAATAAAGCTTCAAGCCCAGAAGTTTCCAAGTAGCACAGCAGTAATGACTTTATGAACTTATTCACTTATAAGATTAATAATATCAGGGAGAAAATTATAACAATGCAACCGTCTACTACAGTATCGCATCAGGCAGTGCATTGTAGTCTCCCTAAGGAAAAAATGTATTCAATCGTTGCTATAGAAGAGGAAGAATTCGTTAAACTCGTTAAATCATCTAAATCGACAACATGTATGTTAGACCCTATACTGACTAAGCTACAGAAAGAGATGCTTCCAGAGGTCATAGATCCTCTTCTTAATATCATTAATTCATCTTTGTCTCTAGGATATGTACCAAAAACCTTTAAGCTGGCTATGATTAAACCGCTTGTTAAAAAAACGCAACTTGATCGTACAGAATTAGTCAATTACAGGCCAATCTCGATTCTACCTTTTCTGTCAAAGATACTAGAAAAGCCGGTATCCTCACAACTATGTTCCTTTATAGAAAGAAATGATATCTGTGAGGATTTTCAGTCAAGATTTAGACCGTACCATAGTACTGAGACTGCTCTCATCAGAGTCACAAATGATTTGCTCTTATCATCTGATCGTGGTTGTATCTCTCTATTAGTGTAACTCGATCTTAGTGCTGCATTTGATACTATTGACCACAACATTCTTTTAAATAGACTCGAAAATTATGTTGGCATTAGTGGAATTGCATTAACATGGTTTAAATCATAATTATCTGACCGTTATCGGTTTGTAGCAGTAAATGAAGAGATGTCTCATCGATCACAAGTTCAGTATGGCGTACCACAAGGCTCAGTACTAGGACCATTGCTTTTCACTCTGTACATGCTTCCCTTGGGGGATATCATTAGGAAGTATGGAATTAGTTTTCACTGTTATGCTGATGATACTCAGCTCTATATTTCTTCTGAAAAAAACAGAAATTCTAATTATTGGACAAAAAACTTCCTCACGTAATAATCTAGAATACTGTCTAACACTTAATGGCTGCTTTGTCAAGTCTTTGTCGTCGGTTAGGAACCTGGGTGTGCTCTTTGATACCAATCTTTCTTTTGAAAGTCACGTGTCTAGTATCTGTAAAACCGCATTTTTCCATCTTAAAAATATATCTAATTTCCATCATATGCTCTCATTGACAAATGCGGAACAATTAGTCCATGTGTTCATGACCTCAAGGCTAGATTGCGATCTTAAAATTCCGACCAGTTGATAATACCTAGAATATCAAAATTGACTGCTGGCGGTAGATCCTTTTCCTATTTAGCACTAAAACTTTGGAACAGGCTTCCTAACATTGTCCGGGAAGCAGACACACTCTGTCAGTTCAAAGCTAGACTAAAAACACATCTCTTTGACCTAGCATACACATAACACATTATAGACTTTTATAATTCAACGTTAGGCTAGATTAGGTCAGCCGGAATAGGGAACACGTCCCATAAATCCTGATGTACTCGTTACATCATAAGAAGAATGGCATCTACGCTAATATTAGCCTCTCTGTTTATCCCGAGGTTTACCGCAGTCCGCCGTATCCAGGCCGTATCCAGATCTGATGAAGAACATGCGACGACAGCGCAGTCCTGAAATGTCAACTAGGCTCTTTCCTGTGAAGGCCTCCCTCAGTTTTTAAGGTCAGAAGTCTGTTTCCCAACAAAGCAGAAGTCTTTTTCTTGAAGATTCATAGAGGAACAGACCATTCTAAGACAGACCATTATACCGTTGTTTCTGATTCAATTACATGATTATCAGTAATAAGCATTTCATTTCCTCATAAAAGACATTCGAACTGTCTTAAACTTCAAGGTCTGGTTTCACAAAAAGGGCATAGATTAAGCCAGGATTAGGCCTTAGTTAAATTAGGACTTTTAAGTAGCTTTTTTTTATAAATGTGCCTTGGAAGAAAAAAACATTACTGGTGTGCATCTTGAGACAAAACAATGGCACGGACGTATTTTAAGATATGCCAGTGCAAGTTACTTTCAGTTAAAACAGCTCAAACATTCAGTTTAGTCTGGAACTAGATTTAAAGGGTTACTTCATCCACAAATGAAAATTCTGTCATTAATTACTCACCCTTGTGTCGTTCCAAATGCGTAAGACTTTCGTTCATCTTCAGAACACAAATGAAGATCTTTTTAATAAAATCTGAGAGATTTCTGTTCCTCCATTGACAGCTACGCAACTACAACTTTGACACTTCAAAAAAATTCATAAAGAGATCGCAAAACTGATACATATGAATTGAGCGGCTTAGTCCAAATTTTCTGAAGAGACTCAGTCGCTTTATATGATGACTTATTAAGAGATAAAGGTCAGTGTTGCTGTCACTGCCCTCATGCCTGACATGTGGATTGTTGATGGTGTTGCAGGAAACTGGAAGAGACCCACTGGCAGTCCCAGAGGTCCAGTGTAGTGGATGCTGGCCGTGGAAGTGCCAAGACTCAGCGCAGCCACTCAATTGGGTTATGAGGAGCCAGCTTTAAAGGGGTCCTGTTGTGCTTTTCCATTTTATATTTTATTATTTTATGTTATATTTATATTTTATTTTACAGAGTCCACTTTTCAAGAACTGCAACGAACTGCTCGTTCAGGCTACAATACGATTTTTCCAGATCTTATGAAATCATAATGTTTCTCATTTAATAATCTCCGCCCACGCAATATACGCAAAAAAGTTGGCGAGGCCTGGCTAAGCTGTGTTAGAGAAGATGAAGAGTCACGTTTGAAAAATGATAAATCACGCTTGAGATTTGTGCTGGCTACTGTATACAGGCCACCAGGGCACCATACAGACTTTATCAAAGAATTTGCTGACTTTCTATCACTGGCTGCAGATAAAGTCCTAATTGGTAATTTTAATATACATGTAGATAACGAAAAAGATGCAGTGGGATTGGCATTTAAAGACATCCTTAACTCTATTGGAGTTAGACAACATGTGTCAGGACCTAAAGACTCAGCTCTATATTTCTTCACGCCCTGACGAAACTTACCAATTCACAAAATTAACGGAATGCATAGGTGATATAAAAAAATTGGATGACTATTAATTTCCTACTACTTAATTCTGAAAAAAACAGAGATTCTAATTATTGGACAAAAAACGTCCTCACGTAATAATCTAGAATACTGTCTAACACTTGATGGCTGCTCTGTCAAGTCTTCATCGTCGGTTAGGAACCTGGGTGTGCTCTTTGATACCAATCTTTCATTTGAAAGTCACGTCTGTTGTATAGGACTAGATGTTGATATCCCTCAATAAGTACTTGGGGCACCGATGGAACTCCGTGGGATGGTCAAATGAGTGAGGGCACCCTTTGGGTTATCAAGTGGGCGCCCTCCTTCATCGGTGTTTCGCTGATATACCCACGACACCTCCAGAGGGTTCAGCAGTGAATCCCAGCGTCCCAGGTTCACTCCCTAGGTGCCATCTATTCACTTGAAGGCCCAGGTGGAGTCCTTTCTCTTCATCCACAGCCACTGGCTCCCCTTTTCAGCAGCCCTGGAGAGGTCTTTGACTGCCTGCCGATGGGCCTTTCCTCGCACTCCCATCTCCCTGAGTAGCCTGGATGTTGAGGTGGCTACGAACCCTCTGCAACCTACTTCCACTGGGCGTATGTTCGCTTTCCAGCCTTGTTCTTGGGCATCGGCTGCAAGTTCAGCGTACCTCATCCTTTTCCGTTCATAAGCCTCCTCCACTGCACCTTCCCAGGGCACAGTGAGCTCGATGATGTAAACAATCGGGAACACTTCCCATGAATCCTGATGTACTCGTTACATCATAAGAAGAATGGCATCTACGCTAATATTAGTCTCTCTGTTTATCCCGAGGTTTACCGCAGTCTGCCGGATCCAGGCCGTATCCAGATCTGATGAAGGACCTGCGCCTGGACGCGACGACAGCACAGTCCTGAAATGTCAACTAGGCTCTTTCCTGTGAAGGCCTCCCTCCCCTAGCCTGGTAATACCAGACTCTGCTACTTCACTTTGCTTCGTAGACAGAGTCTGGAATAGCATAATAGAGAAGTGTTTTCTCTCTTGCGGGGGGCGCTTGTCTGAAGTTTAAAATCATTGGTTACCTGTAAGCCAATCACATAACGTTTGGTTATGGCGTGTTATGCGCATGCTCAGCAGCATCTAACTTCCACTGTAAACACATGTATGATGCGAAAACAAAACCATCGAGCGAAATACCGGAGTGAACATGGCTGTGTGCGACTTTTGCAGATTATGTGAAGTAAAAATCTACGCATCCACGGTACAATCAGCATCTACGTCACGGCTCTCAGCCCGCCCTCTGTTCGTTGATTGGCCCGGCCGTCCGAAAGCCGGTGGCAAACTGAAAGATAAGCTGCTGTCTCAGACTGACTACAGAAGTGAAATGAAATTGAGCGGAAGTAGGAAGTCTGACGTAGTCAGGCTATCCCTCCCCTCCCCTCCCTTTACCTATCTACAGATAAAGCGTTGTCGGGATAATTCCGGTTCGCGTGGCTACATGGAAGCGATAAAAATTCTGTATTATTAATTTTAAGGCCAGACAAGTACTATGTTAATATTGCTGTACCCTTTGTCTATTCCAATAAAACAACAGCCTATAAAAATATAATAGTGATGGATTTATGAGATAAAATTCACCTCAAAAGAAAATGACATTCATTTACAAAAATAAAGCATTTTAGGATCAAGGCGTGTTTGTATTTGACATTAAGTCAAGCATCTGGACATTTCACTTTTTGAGACATTTTGCTTCCCATTATTCACATTGACACATGATCATTAAAGCTTTCCAAAATAAATATGGAAGTTGTAAAATGAGGTTCGTTATAATTTTTTTTGTATTTTCTGAACCCCATACTTCAATGTATTGTATTGTTTTGTCTCACTGCAGTGAATGGATAGACCAAAAACAATATTATATAGTGGCATCTAACATCTATAATAGGGACCATTTACATTTATAACACACAAAACATAAAAAAACAGCAGCACAAACAAAATTATATACAACTGTACGTCACTTTCAGATACGTATTGACACACTGACATGGATCAGAGTTTGAAGCAGTTGACAAGATGTCTTCGCAATGCACCTTATAAGGAAAAAAAACAGCAGCAAAAAAGATTATTATTTATTATCATGAGCAATTTTATGATCATTATTTCAATTCATCTATTCATTACTATTAATTCATATTAAATCAAAATTTAATTTGAAAATTGTACATTTGGCACAATGTTGGCACAAAAATTGTACAATTGTTACAAAACAATTGGCTTACTTCATCGCCGACATTCATAAGTCACTTCCCAATAGGACAGTATGAGAGAGACATAAAGCACTGGGGGAGAATTCCGAACATGTGTGTGCTTAAATCTTACAAATTGCTTTGTTTTTATGTGTGTCAGGTTTGTCTGGAACAATAAGTGTTATTGGACAGATTAACAACATTGGCCAACTATGGACGGACTGACCACACAACATGTGCTAAAGGAAAACCGTATTCTCAGATCTCAAACACGACCTGCAGAGTAACAGCCACTAATATAGTTTCCCGTCGGTAAGATTGATTTCATTTGATGTATTTTACAAGAACAAGAAATATATTTCTTATGTCTATGGAACATTAAAGCTATTCTTAAGTACCTATTTTCTGTCTATGATTCAGGTGCAATGGAAGAAAGAGTTGTGTTGTTTCTGCATCAAACTCACTTTTCAGTGATCCTTGTGTTGGAACTTATAAATACCTGGAAGTGACTTATGAATGTCGGCGATGAAGTAAGCCAGTTGTTTTGTAACAATTGTACAATTTTTGTGCCAACATTGTGCCAAATGTACAATTTTCATATTAAATTTTGATTTAATATGAATTAATAGTAATGAATAGATGAATTGAAAATAAAGATCATAAAATTATTTAGCTTTAGATAAGCTATGCTCACGATAATAAATAATAATCTTTGTTGTTGCTTTTATAAGGTGCAGTGTGAAGACATCTCGTCAACTTCTTCAAACTCTGATCCATGTCAGTGTGTCAATAATATCTGAAAGTGACGTACAGTTGTATATAATTGTTTGTGCTGCTGTTTTTTAAGGTTTGTGTTTTATAAATGGAAATGGTCTCTATTATAGATGTTAGATGCCACTATATAATATTGTTTTTGGTATATCCATTCACTATGGATACTAGACACTACACTACTAGAAAAAACAATAGCCTACAATACATTGAAATATGTGGTTCAGAAAAAAATAAAAATTCATAACGAGCCTCATTTTACAACTTCCATTTTTATTTTTGAAAGCTTTAATGATCATGTGTCAATGTGAATAATGGGAAGCAAAATGTCTCAAAAAGTAAAATGTCCAGATGCTTGACTGGACTTGAAATTAATGCCAAATACAAACACACCTTGATCCTAAAATGCTTTATTTTTGCAAATGAATGTATTTTTTTTAGGTGAATTTTATCTCATAAATCCATTACTACTATTTTTTTATAGGCTATATTTTATTGGAATAGACAAAGGGTACAGCAATATTAATAAATGTATACATTCATTTTTTCTTTTTTTACAACTAGGGTAGACATGAACTGTCAATCAGACACTATTATATCTACATAAATGTATATGTTTAAATTAATATAATGTTGATCATATTAATGGAAAACAATCATGTTATCTGGTGAGAAAACAACTCAGATTCTTGTAGAAAAATCTACAAAATGCAATAGTTGTCTTTTAAGCAGTTTTGTAAACATTTGCATTGTAAAAATCACCAAAAATAAATGTGTAAATAATGTTGTAAAACTTCTGACTTCAGTTTTATTGACAGCCACACACATATACCTTGACGGTCATGTTAAAAAATAACAATAGTTATAATAGCATGTCAAAATAGTTTTTGATTGCTTCCACTCATATAAACGGATCATGCAGTTGGCAGCTTCCCATTACTAATCACTCTAAAGTGTAGACTATTTAATCATGTGATATGCATGCAATTAGATGTGATTATTGAATTCAGCTTGCTTTCTGATTGGATATTGTTTCATTTCACGTGATAATCTGCACTTTGTTTGTCCTCGGGGTTCCCTCCACACATCAGGATTTCTGAAGCCCTCCTTCCTTTCCCTTTTTCTCTGTACTGATAAAACGTTGTCAGGATGACAAGTTGTCAGTGTGTTGAGGGTTGGTTTGTAATAGACTACACGCCTGCGCACATATATATTCAATAAAAACGTCTCAGTTGCTAATGTAACCCTTGTTCCCTGAAGGAGCGAACAGGAGACGTAACGTTGACGTGACGACATAATTGGGATCACTTCAGGGAGCCCTATCATCTTCGAGTGTCTACAGAACGAGCCAATGAAAGTTGGTGTGCGTGAAACGCGCCGCACGCCCCGCCCCGCAGCGCGGGTATAAACAGGAAGCGGGCGCACGCACACATTGGCTGTTTCTCAATTCCAAGAACGCAGAGAACGGACTTGTGTTCTCGTGGAGACCGGTCTTGCCAAGCTTCCTTGGAAGAACGAACTCGGAACCGGCCGCAATGACTTCTGGGACACCAGGCGAGTTGTAGCTCAAGTCTGCATTCGATGCATCCTCGGTATCAAGAACACATCCGGGTTCTTTCATGCGTCCTCTGTACTTGCGTTCTTGAGAATTGGGTCTGAACTTCGACGGTTATGATGACGTAAAACGAGAACACAAGGACGCAAGATCGCTGAAGAACGCATATTGAGAAACACCCACTGTTTTTCGCTGAGGAGCCGAGATTGTGGAGGCCATAGCAGCGATGGTCAGCAATGGTGGCAACGGTAGAGTTCTCAACAGGTAGGGTCGGCCCGACAAACCCGACGGGACCCGCGGTTTCGGGCCGGGTTCAGGTCGAAAATATAATCAAATGATTCGGGTCGGGCCGGACCTCGGGCGTAATCTTTTCCGCTCAGTGAAAAAAAACAAAAAAACATTTAATCATCGCTGCTGTTCACCGTAAAGAAAGTCTGGCTGCTGCGTGCAACGTGCATCATGGAGAGGGGCGGGGGCAGACCTGACGCCGCTGCGTGCACGCCTTTAGCCTGGAGAGAAGATGGAGTTGGTGAAAAGTAAACTTGCCGCAGGTGAATTCACCGTCGCTACTACAGCCTATTTATACATTTAAAGGAGTCATGACCTGCAATTTTCACTTTTCCACGAGAATCAATGTATGTTATGATTGCCTAACGATTATACACTGGCTGGGAAGCCGATATTTAAAAGTGAAGCGTTCGTTTACCCCAGGGTAAATAAACCAGCGCGCGTGCACGCGCACTCAAATACGAGATTTTGATTTCAGCCCCGTCTTGACGTCATGACGGGGCAGGATATACCATATATGGACACCGCAGACCTGCCGCAGGAAGTGCGCCCTGGCGCCCCTCCTCCCCTCATATTCAGTCGAGAAAGAAGCAGAAATGTAGTGCACACTGAGTTGCTCTGTTGTTGACTGCCAGAATCAACATGTAAATGTGTTTTCTCTCCCAAGAACGGACCAAGCTGTCAGGGACCAGTGGATTAAATTCATTTTTAATGACGCGGTTCCTACAACCCTTCCCACTGGCTTAACGTTATGTGTCTGTGCTAACTAAACATTTTACGCCGGAATCCTTCACAAATTTGAGGCAATATCAGGCGAAGTTGGCATCGAAGCTCGGGAAAAAGGGGCCATTTTCAACAATCAGACACTTGCCTGCAATTGAAACAGTAAGAATGTGTTTTTATTGCTCTACTCTGTGTAACAAACAGCAGCTAACTGCTAATGCGGCTATTGTATGCTAGCGGGAGTATTAGCAAGCGTGTTTCATATATGTGTGCGTGAATGAAGTTTGATTTAAGCCCTAAACGGCGCCTCATACTTATACACTGGCCGGGAAGCCGGTCGCGGCCAGGTCGGGTTCATTCATAATTTGCGCCATGATGTCATTTTGTAATGATATGCTAAAGCGTCACCTGCGGTGTCAACCCCCTCCTTCCTGCCACCAATCAACGCGCCCCTCATTTGCATTATTAAAATGACTGTCCACGACAGCCAAAATATCGCATCAGATCTCGCGAGACAATAATGCCTTCAGAAATAAGGGTCTGAGGAGCTCTGTGTTTATTTTTTTTCCACTTTTCTCTTTTAGAAGGGCCTGAAAGACTATAATACAGCAGTAGGTATCCAAGGTAATACTAGGTCATGACTCCTTTAAAGTTTATTGTTTCAGTTGTTTGTATTGTTTGTATTGTTAATTAATTTATAATTAATAATTAAATAAATAAATAATTAATTAAAGGTTGATTTGAATTCCCGTCTGCTGGTCATGATAATACGTGTATGAGAAAAAAAATCTGACGCAGCGTCGGGCCGCGGGCCGGGTTCGGGCAGATAATTCATGTTGATGTGTCGGGTTACATCGGGTCCATGGGGGCCATGGGCCGGATCGGGTCGGGTTGTAATTTTCAGGCCCGTTGAGAACTCTAGGCGACGGGATGTTACGTCTCCCGTTCCCTCCTTCAGGGAACGAGGGTTACATTAGTAACCGAGACGTTCCCTTTCAGTCGCTCACATTCTACGTAATGTCGACATGACAATGTAATTGGGATCCCATGGAAAATGCCATGGTTGCTGCCACCTCCAGTGCCCTATGCAGACTCTCAAACCCCCAACTGACTGGGGCGGAAGACCTGCGTAGAGGGGAGATCAACTGCTCTTCCTTATACCCACACAGGAACTCTTGGATAACACTGGGAAAGCGTGCCCTTCCAGGGGAGCCACATCCTGCCCGAAGGGAGGTACCATGTGGAGAATACACATATGAACTGGCCGAAGGGGCTATCGTTGTTTTATAGCCTACTTCCTGTATTCACCCGTTCTAAAATAAAGTTACACCGTTCATTTATTCATATTAAGCAAATTAAAACAAACACTGCACTTTCCTTGATTTTTTTTCCCATTAATTATAATTTTATGCTGTGTCATATTTTCTTGGAGATACAAAACGGAGCAGATTTTTGTCTTTGAGCTGAATCTGCGAGTGTCGTTTGGTCAGCCTGACATTACTTTATGACAACGTTAACGTGATAAATTTGTGTTCATCGTTTCCGTCTGGATTGTTTACTGTGTTCATCGTTCACCATCTGGATTACGTCACATACCCAGCACTTCAAGGACACCTCTCCAGCCTCACATCCATCACCACCATGCTGTCCATCGAGGTCCCTGCGCCACTCTGCTGCCACTGTGTTGCGTGTTTGTTTACATCTGACTTTTCTGTGAACTTCCAATAAATCCATTTTACTTGCATTATTGCATCCTCATTTCTGAGTGACACATAACGATCTGACCATTCATGGATGCAGCAGGTGAATCCACGATCTGTCTGGACGAGTTCATAGCCCACAGCATCACCAGAATGGATGCACAAGAGGAGAGTCTCACCAACACAGAGCGGGCAGTGCAGGCGCTAGTGGCGCAGGTGTCCGAGCTCACCCAGAAACTCCAACACCTGAGAAGTCCCGCTGCGCCACCCACACCGCCGGTTCAACCCCCACCACTGGAGTCTCCCTTCTAGTCAGAACCTCGCCTACCTGTTCCAGAGGCTTATTCGGGAGAACCCAGCTACTGCAGAGCCTTCCTGACCAGATGTTCCATGCACTTCTCCTTGCAACCCAGGACCTTCAACAGCGAACTGTCGAAGGTGGCTTTCGTCCTAACCCTGCTGACTGGAAGAGCGGCGTTATGGGGAACTACAGTGTGGGAGAACCAGGGTCCCAGGGCAAGACGGTCGTTTTGACCGTAGTAGACCGGTTCTGGAAGGCGTCTCACTTTATTCCCTTGCCTAAATTACCCTCCCCCAAGGAGACAGCGGTAGCTGTTGTGGATCACGTTTTTCGCTTACATGGCCTCCCGATGGATGTGGTCTCTGACAGGAGACCCCAGTTTGTGTCCAAATTTTGGCGAGAGTTTTGTAAATTACTGGGAGCGAGTGTCAGTCTGTCTTCAGGGTTTCATCCCCAAAGCAATGGCCAAACCGAGGGAGCCAACCATGATGTGGAGAGAGTGCTGTGATGTTTGGTATCCAAGAATCCTTCCTCCTGGAGTCAGCAGCTCTCAATGGTGAAGTACGCTCACAATTCTTTACCAGTGTCGTCTACGGGCCTATCTCTGTTTGAGTGTAGCGTAGGTTACCAGCCACCTGTTTTTCCTAGTCTGGAATCCGAAGTCGCTGTCCCCTCCGCCCACGCTTTCATCCAGAGGTGTCACCACACATGGACCAGAGCCTGTGAGACTCTGCTCCAGGTGGGGGCGTGCACCAAGGCTAAGGCCGATCGCCACCATTTAAAGCCTCCCGTATACGTTGTTGGTCAAAAAGTGTGGCTTTCAACCAAGAACATTCCACTCCGCTCCGTCTCTAACAAGCTTGCTCCCAAATTCATCGGCCCGTTCACTGTCTCCAAGATCCTTTGTCCGGTGGCAGTCCACCTCAAACTCCCTCCTGCGTACCGGAGAATTAATTCTGTCTTCCATGTTTCCAAATTAAAACCCGTGTTTTACACACATTCTCACATTAATCCGCCGGCCCCGGTTACCCCGGAAAAATACTTGCATCATTTTCAATGTCAACAGTAAGAATAAGCCATTTTAAGGGCAAAAAGTACCCAATATAAGTGATTGGAATAAGCAACGTATAGCAGGCATTTCACACTCTAATACACACACCTAGGCCAAAATGTGTCATTCATTGATACATAATGTAGGACAATCAGGCTCCTAGAAGAATGTGTTTACTGTTGTGTTGTGCTTTAGCTTCAGACAGAACTACAGTACATCTTGAACATGAAGAACATATTGTAGAACATAACGCAGAGTTCAGCACAGTCAGAACTGATTAATCGTTAATTTAACCCTTTTTTCAGCAGCTGTCTGGGACGTGTAGATTGCAACTGATTATTGACCTCCTGCAAATCCAAACTGTTAATCACTTCAGACTATAGAGGCTTTCACACTAGAGGAACCTTTTCATAGTTCCTAGAACTAATGGTGGAAGTACACAATTTTAGTTCTGTTTTTAGCAGGAACTGGAAACAATTTTAGTTCTAGGAACTCTTTTTGAGGGAACAAAATTTAGCTCCTACACTCTCAGAAGAAAAAGGTTCAAAGCCATATCATCTGATCATCTTTTTTTTTTTTTTTTTTTTTGCCTTTCTTTGCAACAAATTATGTGTTTTGGTAAACACTGTTACAAAGACCACAAACTCTCATAAAAAGTCAAGAGTCAGACTGCCCAACTGAATGAAACACTGATCACCATAGTGGTGATCAAATATTTTCATCTAAAACCTCTGTTCATTCTCAAAAAGATCATCTGCAGAGATCTTGAGAGATGTATTGTCTTCTTTTATTAGCAGTTGATTTCAGGGAGTTGTTGTGTTTTATTTTCTGAGAGTGCAAACATGATGTTGAACCAACATCACTTTGTAACATTTATTCAGTGATGAAATTTTAACATTTTATCAACATTAATTGTGGCTGCAAAAGTGATGTTGATTCAATGTGGTTAACATTGGCACATTAACATTGTTTGAACATTGTTTCGATGGTTGCTTGCTATCTGGGTATGGTAAAGATGTACCTTTTCACTTTTGTACCTTAGGTCCTGCCCCAGTGACAGCTTTGTACCTTTTTATTGTAGTTCAGAGTAGGGTCTAACCAAAGACTTTAGATCTTAAAGGGACTTAAAGGGACTTTGTTCTAATCCAGCACAATCCATCTATCCATCTATAGATATCTGTAAAAAAGCTAAGCATCAGACACTTTACTGTGACTCTCTCCTACTGGAAGCCAATCACAAGTTGACTCAGGATTGCTGCACGCTGGTAGCATTCTGTCCGAGACTTTTGCAAGTAGTGTACGCTAACCGCACAGACTTACAACCCGTCTTCTTTACAAGTAAGAATCGGTATTTTGTTGTTCTTTTACTGTTCTTTTACTGTCATTGCTAAGGCTAGATTGGTAGTGTTTTGTCTGTTTAGTGTTGCTCAATGTAAGCTCAGGCTTTTCCTGCCCGGCTAGGCCTCGTGTCGTGATGCTTCTTTCCATCGATGTATAGGTTGCCACTCGGACATTATTCTTTAGTTACACATTGTAGAATACCAGTTAAGCACCCTCTGGTGATATTCGCCTTCAATTCAGTTAATCGGTTATAGGGCACGCACCTCCCACATGTACACTGGTCGTCATGTGACACCTCTCGGAGCGGCCTGGTGTAGTTATTTATGCGACTAGCAGAGGGAGCCATTTTATTGCGAATGGTTTATCCTTTCTTATTGTTATAGTTGTAGCTGCTTAGACCCACAGAACAGCCTTTTTCATTCTTTTAACCCTCTGGGGTCGACAAACGCGCCCGCGTGTTTTGCTGGATTTTCTTCACATTGTAGCACAATAAACTTAAATTACTCCGTCATTTATGGTCATACAGAAAAAAATCAATATAAAAAAAGAATCTGTGATATTTCTACTTTTGTATGTGTCCACTTACAATCAAATCAAAACATTGTGCTTTTGTAAAATAAAGAAAATAAACAGGGTGTGCTTTCTGCCTCCCCGTTGCGGTGAACTTTTTTTTCTTGAGCACGTCTATAAACTGAAACAAAACTCAGCGAATACTTGTCACACATTTATGAGCCATATACCTTTATAAACATTTAAAGGGACAGTAAGTGGGATTTTCTCCCATCTAGTGGTGAAATTGTATTTTGCAATCAAATGAATAGTGCTCTCTAGCGCCTCGCATTTTCAAATGTGTGTTGCATCTACGGTAGCCATTATGTACCAAAAAGCTATGACAGGATGTCCTCTAATAGCACTTCATCGAGTTTTCCTTCGGGTGAACTGGTTTGTTATTTCAAACAAACTACAACTTGACACAACGAACAAACGAATGTTACAGTTTTGAACAAACAAAACATACAACCTTGTTTATAGGGCCTTCTCAACTTTACTCAATAGTAGAGATACTACTTTGATACTATACCTTGAAATGTGCTGGGGTTTTTTTTATTTAATTTTTGATGTGCACAAATAAATGACAGGTACCATAAGATTTTCTTCTTCCTGTTCCTTTTTTTTTCTTCGTTCATGCATGTTACGAATGCATGAATGAATGAATGAATGAATGAAACATTTATGTATGACTTGAGCAATAAATAAATAAATAAACAAATGTATCAATTTTCAATACCACAGGGAAGAACTTATAGGCCTACTGTCATATAGATATTTTTATATATTATTTTCTTATTTTTTTTGTCCATCCATTTAAAATCTAGGAAATCATTACTTTCTTCTGAAGAGATCACTTTACATAATGACATATTCAATTAAGGCAATTCGCGGCAAGACGGACGTTGTGACAATGTTTTCCTGTGTATTTGACTGTAAGCGCGTCAATGAAAAATAGGCAGCTTTAAGGGCCTTACACACCGGGACGAATATCGGCGCGCGTTATTCGCCAGCGTTTTTCAACGCGTTTTTTGTGTTCACACCCAAGCGATTTTCGCTGACGATGAGCCGAGTGAACATGCAAATTCATTCCCTGACATTAGATGGCGCGATTGTCAAACGTTCGTGGGAAAAAGTTACAAGCCTATGTACATGAAAGACAATAAGTAAAATGAAACTCACCATCAAGGCCCATTTGCTCTGCAATACCACTCCATAACAGTTCTCTTTTATCAAGATTTTTGTAGTCGCGTTTGTCATATAGTTCTTTATGTTCCGACACCAACGAGGCCAGCAGCTCTACATTCATCTTGCCTTGCATCTTCCTCGTCTTATTTCTTCCCAGCAGTGTAGACGCTATCTTCTTCGCCTGTATGTGTGCTCGGCAAGACCGTTTTGTGTTTGAGCGCCCCCAAGTTGTGTTTTACTGTAACTTCAGAAGCTCCAGACATGTGAGCAAAAGCGCCAATCTCATTGGTCGGATAGTTTTTGACGCGGCGCGTCAAACCAAAAAAACGAACCCGAGGCGTTTTTTAAAAAATGACGCTTTTACGCGTGGCGTTTTTCGCGTCGGTGTGCACACTCACATTGGCGCCCTTTGTTTAGTCACGAGGCGTTAAACGTCGGCGAATATCGCGCGCGAAATTCGTCCCGGTGTGAACAGGCCTTTATGTGGACGCACTGGGAATAAGGCACGGGAATAAAATCACACGCAAGCGCAACCTCCGCAATTCAACGCCGAAAACTTATGAATTGCATTTTTATTATAAATTTGTGCGCATTATTTGTTGTTATTAGAGACTTCCGACGATCCGAGATTGATGGTAAAAATAGTTTTTTTACACAGCACCCCTGCTCTCGCCAGAAGCACCCCAGGGTGCCGCGTCACCCCGCTGGGAAACGCTGGTCTATATAGGCTAATAAAAAAATAAAAAGCCTGTAATTAAGACCTTAACATTGACTTACCTGTCGAGAAGAAAGCAGGCAACTTCAGCGTCTCTTTTGAAAGCTTTCTCCTGCATTAGCTGTCCTGACATTATAATAACCCTTGTTTTTGTAATCTCCGATCACGTTTCCTTTTACGGTCTTATTGTGGACTTTTTCGACGAAGAGGACTCGTTATCCTGTGACTTAACCGTGCAGTGCAGCCTTTTAAACTTGCCGGGGCAGTGACAAAAGCGCCTCTCACTGCTCTGCTCCGTTTCTGCTGGTTTCAGTCACGTGACGCGGACTCTGAACGAAACGCGTTGTGGAAACGCGTTGGCCTAGTACTTTTTGTCCCTCTCTGCTATTATAGTTTTTCAAGATGGCGGAACTACATGGAAGCCTCCGTGGACTTACCCGTCCTATGTATATAAAGATAATAAATTCTTAGTTTACGAGGATTAGTCAGATCATTGGCAGAGGTATTTGTACACCATTGAGGACATATTTATGAATAAAAATATTGATTTTAGATAATAAAATACCTAAAAAGTTACTTATTGTCCCTTTAAGTGTGTACTTTTAAATGATCGGATTCAAACTGAAAACAAATATTCTCTGTTTAAGTAATTTGTATAAAACCAACAAGATGTCCAGCTTCTCAAACGCTTCCTCATTATTTTTAATTTGACCACGCCCACGAGCGCAAAAGAGATTCACATGCAAATCTCCACATGGAACGCGAAAGCGCTCGTTACCTCAAAAACAAAGCACGAAAAAACTCCACTAGTCTCTGCTTTTCCTCGAGTTTGAAAGACGCGCCGTGAGCTTACATTGGATTTACCTCAGAAGAAGAAGAACGCAATTTGAAGACAAGAAAGATGTAACGTAAGAAATTCTTACATTGTTATTGTTGCATAAATTTCACATTGCAGTTGAACTGTTGCTAGATATATGGTGAATATTATAATATTTAGACCCGTGTTTACTGTTACTGTGTTTGTGAATATCTGCTCAAACGTAGATATGTAAATGGTAACCATAATGTTTAATATTTTGGAGCGCGATCGCGTTTGAAAAGCAAAACGCACCAAACGGCTTCATGTTTTTACTATTATCTCATTTCATATCATCATAACTAATGGAAACATTTGAAGTAACATATGATAATAAATATATTTTTCTCTAGCTTAGTTGTTACTGAAATCTTCTGGAAGATTTACAGGCTGCTATAGGTTATTGTTATTATTATTTTATGCAGCACTGCGCATAGCTTATGCCTACAAGGCACAACAAACCTGGTGTTCATTATATTATATATTGTTGGAAACATTGTGTGTGTGTGTGTGTGTGTGTGTGTATTCTGTGAATTTAAAAAGCAATTTTAACCAGAAAAATTTCAAATTCCCAAAATCGTGCAATTAATGACCTCCCGCATAAAGCTTTCTCACACAAAACACGTTGTAAAAATTTTAAATCAATATATTGTCTTATCTGAATGAGCAGTCAGGGTGATTTTCACATTGTTTTAGAGCAAATATTCTAGGCTACATGATACAATTTTCAAAAGTCTTGTGAAGAAATAATCAGTATGGGTTTCATGGCCTTATTTCAGTGAGAATGTTTTTTTTTTTTTTCACAAACCACGCATAAATGTCATTATCTCAAAACTACAAACTTTTACATACATGCTGCTGATATATTATTGTAGCAGAGTTTGTGCTGAATACAGTGTAATTAGACTTTAGCCATGAAAATGTCAAGTATGTTCATTTAGCCATGAACAAGTAACAGAAATAACCACAAATGTCAGAGCATGTCAGAACACCTCCAGGGCCCAGAAAACAGCTCAGACCCCAGAGGGTTAATGCCAGTTTCGGCCATGTTAAAATATGATTGTATTTTATTCTTGCTATATTATTAGAATAGGATACAGTTAATACAAATAGAGGTTTGTTGCATGATAATCATTCATTTGCATTCAACTAATTATGCTTGTTTATTTCTTTATTTGTTTCAGAACCACATATCAATGTACATATTCAATCATGCAGTTGTAAATTCAATAAATACTTCCAATGAAGAAATCTTGCGTGATTCTGACCGATCACCCGCTGTGAGCTCTACCTAACGATCCAAAAAAATTTAAATCAAAGAAGCCAGTCCTCTTCTGCACAATATCTATCCATAACTATCTATTGATATCTATCAAAAAACACTCTTCTATAGCTGCCAAGAACCGGGTCTGTACTATATATATAAGAATATATGATGATGAGAAACCTGATATTGATTATACCACATTAAATGTTATATGAATCTGAATCTAAAATTCTACCTTCAATAAAAGTGTGTGCAGGGTCAGCAGAACTGAAGGTGTGTGGATACAAATACATTGTTTAATGATTGTTATTAGTACAGAAGATGATTAGAACTGAGGTAAGAGAAAAATATACATACACAGCAAAAACTCCAGTGTTAAATTAACACTCCTGAGAGTGTATATGAGTCCACACTCAAGAGTGTAAAGTGTTAAATATGAGTGTTAAATTAACACTCAAGAGTGTTGAAGTTAATGAGATAATTAAGTGATTAATTTAGTGATGATTGATCATTGTTGAAGACACCTGATGTTAACAAGCAGAATCACTGAAGGAGAAAATCACAAATTGTAAGCCACCGTTATGGTGATCAGTGTTTGCTTTAGTTGGGCTCTTGACCCTTATATATTAACTTAAGATTTTGTTTTGCTGTTGTATCTGAGTTATAACTGCCAGATGAACAAAGAAAAAAAGTGATCTGATGGTGTTGGTTATATTATGACAATCATCATTTGAACTTGATCACTGAACTCATTAAGATCATTATTTCTGACTTCGATTTATGTTGTTGGTTACAGCATAACTGTGATTCTGCAAAAATATCCAGAATTTTAGATATAATACAAAGGATTTCTTAAAAGTTGTTTTGGAAAAAAATCATTCTTTTAGGCACACACAGACGTCAAGATTCAGTCTATGCATCTCAACAATGGTGAGGAGCAGAATATTCAATTAGGAAAAGTAAATTACATAGACAATTCAGATTATAATTTATTCATACCGCAATGCATGATGGGAGCCATTAATTAGTTGTGATTGGTGGCAGCCACTGTAACATGCTTTATTATTGTCACCATTGTTGAGATTCACAGGCTGATTATTGATGTCTGTGTTTCTAAATAAATTCATTCGAAAGTCTTTTGATCAGAACAATGTTTATTAAATATTTTGGATTACATGAACAATACTGAAAATCATATTAACAAGTTAAACCAAACTATCCCAATAAGTTTAGTTTTTCAGATCTCAACATGATTATGTCAAAACATAACCAACACTATCAGATCACATTTTTTCTTTGTTCATCTGACTGTTATAAATCAATAACAGCAGACAAACAAAATTTAAAGTAAACATATAAGGGTCAAGAGCCCAACTAAAGCAAACACCCATCACCATAATGGTTACTTACAATTTGTGATTTTCTCCTTCAGTGATTCTGCTTGTTAACATCAGGTGCAGAGCATGTGAGCGGAGGGGAGCGCGAGCGGGCGGATCTTGGACAGAGCGCAGAGCGGCAATTTCAAAAGGACGGAGCGTCGCATTTCCCGCTCCAATTTCGCTCCGCTCCGCTCACACCACGAGTCTGAAGCATGCTCAGTCAAGCCTGACCCTGAATCCATTTGTCTTGCACAGTCATCAACAGTAGACTATTTTCAGGCAAAACTCGGCTCAATAATGGAGTTCAAAAAGTAAAATGAGAATTCATACAGGTGTAGCCTATCAATATAAGTCGCTCCGGAGTAGCCTATAAGGCGCATCAGTCAAAAAATGCGCCATAAAGAAGAAAAAACATAGGCCTAGCCTCGCACTGGACTATAAGTCACATTTATTTAGAAATTTATACAAAAAAAAAAAAAAATGTTATGGACGGGACAGTTCTCCATTACGGACGTGAGCGCTCTGAAAGCGGCATAAGACTGCTTTAAAACTTTCACTCAGACCTCAGACAGAAAGCACAAAGCCTGTCTTTAAAATTAATTTCGTTTTGTATTAATTGTATCTTAATTTTAATCAAGGTTTCATCAACCATTGTCTGGATTTAATAAGAAGTAGGCTAAATATATTAGAAAATAGATAACCACGATACGAAGGCGCCGGCGTGAACCTGGAGTTTGTCTCATGAATGAACCAGCGTATAGCCTACTTGCCTCACACACCTGAGCAGTGGCGTCATGCCCATTCAAAGTGAGGGGGCACGTGCCCCCTCAGATTTTTCGCGTCCGGTGTTATACAGATCGCTATGACCGTGATGTAGGCTATACTGTGCGTTCATACCGGACGCGAATAGCGCGTCAAATTCACGCCTGCCGCGTCTAGTTATACGCTTTCTTTCAAAGTCCTTCGTCACATATTAATATTAAAATAACTTAATTTCAGAGCACCACAAAGTCAGACCTCAGCACCTTTATGTACCTTTGATGTAAGATCGTTCTTAGGTCACATACCAATTTAAAATCATAACATAAAAACTGCAATGGTACTGTTTTTAAAATCATGTGTAGTAGGCCTAAGTGTACAGTAAGTGTGTGTGTAAACATGCTTTAATGAAGTAGACTTCAAAAGCTGAATTTGATCTTACAGTTCTTTCATCAACCTGTCTTTTACATAAACTTACAAAATAGATACTTTAACTTAGTCCTCAGATAGAGGAGGGTTGCTGCTAGCTCCTTTAAGGTATTTCTGTCCCTCCCAAACTGCACTGAAATGGTATGTTTAGCAGCCAGAATTTAAAAATTTTAGGAGACCCCTCCTAACATGATCCATATCACCCGTCAGAAAACAATTGCAATGTCTCAGATTGTGCCCCCCCAGAATTTTGGCTTGCATGACGCCCCTGCACCTGAGACATATATATAAAGCTTGAAATGTCTACTTTTAAACAGAACAATTCAAAACGAAAGAAAACAGACTGCTCTCCCGTATGAAATGTGCATTTCTCTCAGGCGCGTTCACTACTGCGAAGATCACGAGTCAGCATCTTTCCAGCCGACAGACATAAAAAAAATTCAAATGTCTTCTGCTATATTTTACATATTCATAATCATTTTGCCGGTTCGTTGTGACAGCTTTTAGGTGCCCTTACATGTTACGTGAACGAACGCATCAGCACTGAAAACATAGAGATTTTTTTTCTTTTGGGGGCATTTTGTTTGTTTTCAGACTTTCTCATTTGCCTGCGCGATGTTAGAGGACGCTGTTAATAAAGTTGCGAGTAAGCCTACACATTGGATTCACGTTTATTATTATAGGCTATTTAAAAAAATACCCCAGTTTTTATGCCAGTCGTATCATTTTAATAATTTTTGTTGTATTTATCCGCCACACACCTTGAAGGCCGGTCCGTGTCTGATATTGTCTGATTTTAAACCGGTCCGTGGCGCAAAAAAGGTTGGGGACCGCTACAAGTGATATAGGCCTACATGTAGATTTATTTTCCTTTTTTGGAGCGAGCGGGGGGTGATTTGAGTGGAGCGCGAAGCAAACTGCGTTGAGCGCTGAGCGAAAATGAGCGGAGCGGCCTGATGTAGCTTTGAGCGGGGGAGCGGAGGGGTGAACAGTTCAGTGAGCGATGAGCGGAGATTCTCACCGCTCCACTCCGCTCACATGCTCTGATCAGGTGTCTTCAATAATGCTCAATCATCACTAAATTAATCACTTAATTAGCTCATTAACTTTAACACTCTTGAGTGTTAATTTAACACTCATATTTTAACACTTTACACTCTTGAGTGTGGACTCATATACACTCCCAGGAGTGTTAATTTAACACTGGAGTTTTTGCTGTGTACAATGTTCCAGTAATGCAGAAACGAAACCATTTATTTTAAACAAACAACTGAGTCAGTAAAAGAGAAATGACAGACTTGTGTTTTATGAACATCCAGGAAAATACAACGCTTTTGATATACAGAGGCTACTTCAAATCTGAAAAGCCTTTGAAAATACTAGCACACTAGCTTGTTCAGTAGTGGTATTTCTGACTAGCAAATACGCCTCATGACATCATCATTTGACGAAATAACAAAGCCCCTAGAAGATCTGGATTAAGAATCTGTAGAATGTCTGAATTATTTAATCGGTTAGACAGTTTCAATGCTGTCTGTCTATCAAATCCAAACACGGCGTATAGCGGCTGAGTGAATGTGGCCTGGACTCTGTGGATGAGACTCATTGTGTCTGAGACGCTGTAGAAGTACAAAATCCCTGCGGTGTGATCCACATACACTCCTATTATATTACTGGACACTACAGGAAGAACAGTCTCAATGTTATTGTGCCAGAATGAACAGTAGTCTGGAGAGCAGAACAAACTCCAGGACTGATTGTTTCGTCCAGCTGCACTTTCAGGACCACCTCCCTTCCTGCTGATGCTCTTATATGTCACTCCTATATCCACTCCTAATCTCCCTTCACCACTCCACTCCACCTCCCAGTAACAGCGTCCAGTCAGACTCTCCACACACAACGCCTCGGTCCAACAATCAAATCTGTCTGGATGATTAGGATAACGCTGATTTATGTCAGAGAAAGTGATCACTGTGTTTCCCTCCAACAGACGGAGACCATTATTCACTGTGTTCAGATCCAGAGTCAAGAGACGGGAATCTGATGGAGATAAACACATAATCATTCATTTGACATCATATTATATTTAAACATATTATTGAGGTTCTGCATTAGTATCATCATTTCATAATAATTATAATTTGATGTGTCTCTCTGACTTGTACAATGATGAATAAAACCTCAGTTCACTTTAAAGGTCCCGTTCTACGTGATCCCATGTTTCAAACTTTAGTTAGTGTGTAATGTTGTTGTTAGAGTATAAACAATATCTGTAAAATTATAAAGCTCAAAGTTCAATGCCAAGCGAGATATTTTATTTAACAGAAGTTGACTACAAAAAACGTCTCGATTGGACTACACCCCTCTACTTCCTTCATTAATGATGTCACTAAAACCGTAACCTCCGCCCACAGGAACACAGGCGTATTGATGGCGAAATGTCAACAGACGTGGTTGATGTTTATCTATAATCGAATACCGCAAAAGTTTAATTCGAAATTGTTAGTGTGCTCTGTCCATTTCACCACGGACTGTTTTTGTAACCTGGGATAATATCAAGCAGACTTCTCTCAGCGTTTCATACTGACGAAGGGGGCAATTTCAACTATATTCCAGCAAGCGGCAAGTAGTGATTTAATATGGAAGTAGCGATCACTCTTCACATCGTTTCTCTTAGTAGGATGAAAATAATCTTACTTAAGCTGTGATTAATATACAGAAAGCGATCAAAGAACAGTCCCTTTCCAATCGCCCAAGCTGTCAATCACCCAGCGCGAGTTTATCTGGACACTTGCCAAAACTCGTTATGAAATCAATGACGCTGTTACACTGCACAACGAAGCTCTTACTGTATTTATATACCTCATGTTTGCATTGGTGAAATCATTAGTGAGTGCAGAAACTGCGTTGCAATGATAAGATCTTTTTTCACGCGATCAACAGACTGTCATCTGCTCAATGCCAGAGACAATTTATATGCTCATCATCACTGCAACCTTTTATGTGATGGGAATAGATCTAAATACTTAAAAAACTTCTCACGATTCGTTAATCCCGATAGTTGTAATAGTAAAAACGTATAATAGCTGTAATAGTAAAAGTTTTCCAGATAGTTCCACATGTAATGCCAGATATTTCATATGCAAGCATGTCAGCCAATCACAGCAGAGGGCGTTTACACTGAAGTCTCACAGCAGACACGCCCCTTCAAACAGAGTGTTCAAACCAGGGAATGAAATCAGGCTAGGAAATATGCCTTTTATTTCTAAATTATAACAATTTTTAATCTAAAAAACATACTAACATTATAAGGGCACCCCTGGAAACATTATAAAATAATAAAAATAATCCATGGAATGGGACCTTTAAGGAGAACTTCATTTAGGGCTGCAACTAACAACTATTTTGATAAATTGATTAATCAGATAAAAAACAAAAACAGTGACCACGTTTACAAGCTGTTAAAATTCGGGTTATGGTCGGGTTAAGGTCACTATTTGGATTTCTGAAACATTCGGAATAACCCGTTTACATGCATGAGCAGAGAGAGTTACTCCTATATACATGGAATTTGTAATCAATTGGCAATATCCCGATGTAAACGGTGACGCACGGTTAGCATCTGGACGTACGGACAACCTTAAAGCCTCTGGTAGGGGCCGATCACACCTGACGCGTTTTTCAGGTTCGAAAACGCGGGGTGCACAGTACTTTACATTACACAGAACGAGCAGTGCGCTGCGTTTTTTATGTTGCTAGGCAACCAATGAAACAGCTGTCCTGTCAGTCAAGTAAACGTCAAATCAGACTTTTATTACCTATATTTACTTTCTGTTAACATTGTGGTAGTTACGGTTCGTGAAGTCGTTAAGCTCCTAGTAACCCGCGAGAGCACCACAAGTTTATCCTCTATCATCGCACTTTCCTGGCATTCAAGCAACTGTAGCTTTCATCACTTAAACGGAAGGCCCGCCTCTCACTTCATTCGATTGGACAGTGGAAAAAAACGTGATGACGTCGGGCGGTTTTTCCGCTCGGAGTTGCTTTTTTTTCAACTTCAAAAACGCAAGGCGCAGCGGGCGGTAAAACGCGAGGCGCAGCAGGCGCATAAACAGCGCGCAGAACGCTCGCTGCCATATGAAACCAATTGAAAATAGGCGCCTCTCACTGCAAAAAACGCGTCAGGTGTGATCGGCCCCTTATACTTTCCGCGACCGCGAGGGCGCGAGGGTCCGCGTGACGTAAAAATCGTCATCGGGGGTGCGCGCGGAGGATCCTTGCGTGCCTCACATTTTTTGTGACCGCACGGTCAAAAGGGCACGCGTTCATTAGGTTAAAACCGCGAAAGAGATGGAAATAACATGGACGCCGAATTTGAAAAAAACGTAAAACGTGTGCATGCTAGAAATAGAACCAATGCCTATTTTTCACGCAAGCCTGTTGGAAGGGTTTCCAGGCAAAATAGAATAGGAAAATATGTTTATATGTCATTTTGACACGAATACTTATTAATACATGTCATTTTGATATTTGAAAGTGTCTAGGTTTTGACATAAATGCAAATATAAACTATAAATATAAAAAATATTATCGATTGTACTGTCCCGACCAAACTACTGCGCATGCGTTGAATGCGTTTACCGAGCGGACCTCAGCAGAAAGTATAAATACAAGTAGTCCACGTCCGAGCTGTGAGCAGCTGTCGTGTACGTGTCCAAACTGGAGTATAACCAGAGCCCGTCTACGGAGAGCCTGTCCACTCCCTATTAAGCCCTATTGTACCGAATTTTGGTTGTAGTACCACCAGAGTTCCACTGGGGGCGCTCGCCATGAGTGCAAAATGAATGGGAGTCAATGGGGCTAGACGGCTAAATTTGTCTCTTTCACCCGATTGCCGTTGAGAAATCTCAGATGTGATTGTAGATTTTGCAAGTTCAACATGGGTTTTAGGTCGAAAGTTGAATGAACGAGTACTTATGTCGTTTTGATTTCTTACAGGTTGAGTTGTTGTTGCCCATAACACGCTAGCATTCTGCTAATGACGTCAGCATTCTGACGTCATTGACATTTTGAAAGACTTTTTTAAAGCAAATAAGTGACTCTAAAAAATCTAACACCCAGCAATGTGTAATTTCTTTGCATCTCCTTTCGAATACAACATTCAAATTACTAGACAAAAAATTATATCCTGAGAAAAGTGGATTTTGAGGGGTATACCGCCATTGACCTCCATTCATTCTGCACTCGTCCTGTGAGCGCCCTCATATGGAATCAGAGTGGAACTGCAACCAGTTCAGAAGCCGGAAGTGTAGTGAGAGTGAAACTTCTCGCCATATTAGACATTCTCTGGTATAACAGAGGCTTAAGATGCAATATGCGTCATTTCCGATTCTTCTTCCTGTATCCAAAGACAACAACAACAGCAGCAGCACGTGGATAATGAATAGTTCGGGGCAGATAGCGATCGCCTTTGTTTGTTTGCGCTTTCCTCCTCGCTCCAAAAGTGTGGTGCTGTGCTGTGTCTCGCCATGTTTACCTCTACTTCTTGTTTACTTCCGGTATACTGCACGCGGGTTTTTGTATGTGCCGTCTCTCCTCAAAAGACCAAGATTCCTTGCGAATAGAACATGCGCAGAACACAAATCAATGTTCCTTTTGATGGGGATATGCCGATACGCGTTTACCAGAGCCGTTAAAGGGATAGTTCGCCCAAAAATGATATTTAGCCCATGATTTACTCACCCTCAAGCCGTTCGAGATGTATATGTCAATCTTTTTTCAGACGAACACATTTTCAGTTATTTTAGAAAATGTCTTAGATCTTTGATACCCCTTTTCCACCAAGGCAGAGCTGGTGCTGGTTCGGAGCCAGAGCCTAGTTTCAAATCGGTTCTTTGTTTTTCCACCGCCAAAGCACCAGCTCCGAACCAGTAAAACTGGTTCTTAAGTAGCACCAAATCATTGCAGGGTCTAGAACGGAGCCAGGAAAGAACCGCTTGCGTCAGAGGCTGGGGGCGGGGTTACCGTGGCCAACAAGACTGAAGAGAAACTTGTGACCGCCATTTTTAAATAGCAGCTAGTCGAGCTAATAGCAGCTCGATTATAATATCCGTCTATGTAAGTTACGGCGAGCTGCACGAACGCGTTGGATTCGCCGTGTTTGGATGCCGATTTATTTTCGCAAACCCATGAGCATCCATAGTAACGCAACGTCTATTATTGTTGATGCCTTGTTCGAGATGCATCGGAGCAGCGTGGACCGATCAGAGATTCGGGAGTGTTTGGAGATCATACGACTCCTTGTGCTTTTTGATCGCTTTCGCAGTGCTTTGATTTCATGTGCTGATCGTTCTGCGAGAAGCCGATGCATCTCGAACAAGTCTGGTGTGTTTGTGTTTGGCGCTGCCGCACTAGCGTTGCTGGGCAACATGATACGTATGCAGTGACGTAAGATATAGCTCTGTTGTGGCTCTCTGGCCGGTGGAAACGCAAACGGGTTCTTAGTAAGCTCGTCAGTCGAACCAACTCCGAACTGGCAATAGCTCTAGCTCTGAACCAGCACCCGGTTCTTGTTGGTGGAAAAGGGGTATCAGTGGTTAGAATGTGAAGCTATGGGGTCCAGCTCGTTGAAGTCCGCAAATGTGCAGGCATCCTTCACAAAAGTAATCCATCCGGCTCCAGGAGGATAAACGAAGGCCTTCTGAGGGTAATCCGTGCGGTTTTGTCGTAAAAATATACATATTTAAAACTTTATAAACGAAAATAACTGGCTTCCGGTGGCGGTCGGCGCGCGTGTGTGTGTGTGTGTGTGTATAGGCTATATGTATTTTATTATTATTATTATATTCAAACATATATACATGTGTGTGCGTGTGTAACTGGAGACATGGTTACTGAATGAAATAACCATGTTCCTAAATATGATCCATAACATTACTGTTAAAGGATTCGGATTCATTTTAGTATGGCTAATGTACGTACCCCTAGATCCTTTCAAACCATTCATCACACAAATACATGCATAACTGTGTACAGTATGTTTACATGTAAATGTATACTGAAATGAATCCCGTTAACATAGTTATTCCACTCATTAACCATTTCTCCAGTTTAATTTCAACTGACCACACTGCTAACGATAATGCCGTCTCTCCATCATTACAGAAATCTGCTGCAAATGGTTGTTGTTGGTGTAAATGTATTCTACGCTATGGGAGCACCCAATTTCCTTCCAAAATTAAACACAAAAACGTATTAATGCTGTGTTTCTGCTACTCTCCAGAAAATAAATGATATTGTATGTAAGTCATTTAAGTGCCACCGTAATAAGCAATGTACATTATGCGTCAATATTTACCGATAATTGCTGCAAATATACCTGCTGCTGTCTGCCCCGCTTAAAATCATAGGCAACGTGGATTTGTTTGGAACTATGCAGAGCTACATGAACCACGTGACCGCGTGGCGGCGAGATCAAAGCGTGTCGCAACTCTCATATTTAAAGGGATAGTTCGCCCAAAAATGATATTTAGCCCATGATTTAGATCTTTCATGGTCTTAGATCTTTCAGTGGTTAGAATGTGAAGCAATGGGGTCCAGCTCGTTGAAGTCCGCAAATGAGCATGCATCCTTCACAAAAGTAATCCATCCGGCTCCAGGGGGATAAACGAAGGCCTTCTGAGGGTAATCCGTGCGGTTTTGTCGTAAAAATATACATATTTAAAACTTTATAAACGAAAATAACTGGCTTCCGGTCGCGGTCGACGCGCGTTCACGGAGATGGAAGCGTCGTGACGTACAACGAACGTGACAGCGCAGCCAGAGAGCAGAGCAAAACAAAACTCTACGTTCGTTCTACGTCACGACGCTTCCTACGCTACGTCCTACATCACATGCCAGCATCCATCTCCGTGAACGCGCGTCGACCGCGACCGGAAGCCAGTTATTTTCGTTTATAAAGTTTTAAATATGTATATTTTTACGACAAAACCGCACGGATTACCCTCAGAAGGCCTTCGTTTATCCCCCTGGAGCCGGATGGATTACTTTTGTGAAGGATGCATGCTCATTTGCGGACTTCAACGAGCTGGACCCCATTGCTTCACATTCTAACCACTGAAAGATCTAAGACATTTTCTAAAATAACTGAAAATGTGTTCGTCTGAAAAAAGATTGACATATGCATCTCGAACGGCTTGAGGGTGAGTAAATCATGGGCTAAATATCATTTTTGGGCGAACTATCCCTTTAAATATGAGAGTTGCGACACGCTTTGATCTCGCCGCCACGCGGTCACGTGGTTCATGTAGCTCTGCATAGTTCCAAACAAATCCGCGTTGCCTATGATTTTAAGCGGGGCAGACAGCAGCAGGTATATTTGCAGCAATTATCGGTAAATATTGACGCATAATGTACATTGCTTATTACGGTGGCACTTAAATGACTTACATACAATATCATTTATTTTCTGGAGAGTAGCAGAAACACAGCATTAATACGTTTTTGTGTTTAATTTTGGAAGGAAATTGGGTGCTCCCATAGCGTAGAATACATTTACACCAACAACAACCATTTGCAGCAGATTTCTGTAATGATGGAGAGACGGCATTATCGTTAGCAGTGTGGTCAGTTGAAATTAAACTGGAGAAATGGTTAATGAGTGGAATAACTATGTTAACGGGATTCATTTCAGTATACATTTACATGTAAACATACTGTACACAGTTATGCATGTATTTGTGTGATGAATGGTTTGAAAGGATCTAGGGGTACGTACATTAGCCATACTAAAATGAATCCGAATCCTTTAACAGTAATGTTATGGATCATATTTAGGAACATGGTTATTTCATTCAGTAACCATGTCTCCAGTTACACACGCACACACATGTATATATGTTTGAATATAATAATAATAATAAAATAACAAAGCCCCTAGAAGATCTGGATTAAGAATCTGTAGAATGTCTGAATTATTTAATCGGTTAGACAGTTTCAATGCTGTCTGTCTATCAAATCCAAACACGGCGTATAGCGGCTGAGTGAATGTGGCCTGGACTCTGTGGATGAGACTCATTGTGTCTGAGACGCTGTAGAAGTACAAAATCCCTGCGGTGTGATCCACATACACTCCTATTATATTACTGGACACTACAGGAAGAACAGTCTCAATGTTATTGTGCCAGAATGAACAGTAGTCTGGAGAGCAGAACAAACTCCAGGACTGATTGTTTCGTCCAGCTGCACTTTCAGGACCACCTCCCTTCCTGCTGATGCTCTTATATGTCACTCCTATATCCACTCCTAATCTCCCTTCACCACTCCACTCCACCTCCCAGTAACAGCGTCCAGTCAGACTCTCCACACACAACGCCTCGGTCCAACAATCAAATCTGTCTGGATGATTAGGATAACGCTGATTTATGTCAGAGAAAGTGATCACTGTGTTTCCCTCCAACAGACGGAGACCATTATTCACTGTGTTCAGATCCAGAGTCAAGAGACGGGAATCTGATGGAGATAAACACATAATCATTCATTTGACATCATATTATATTTAAACATATTATTGAGGTTCTGCATTAGTATCATCATTTCATAATAATTATAATTTGATGTGTCTCTCTGACTTGTACAATGATGAATAAAACCTCAGTTCACTTTAAAGGTCCCGTTCTACGTGATCCCATGTTTCAAACTTTAGTTAGTGTGTAATGTTGTTGTTAGAGTATAAACAATATCTGTAAAATTATAAAGCTCAAAGTTCAATGCCAAGCGAGATATTTTATTTAACAGAAGTTGACTACAAAAAACGTCTCGATTGGACTACACCCCTCTACTTCCTTCATTAATGATGTCACTAAAACCGTAACCTCCGCCCACAGGAACACAGGCGTATTGATGGCGAAATGTCAACAGACGTGGTTGATGTTTATCTATAATCGAATACCGCAAAAGTTTAATTCGAAATTGTTAGTGTGCTCTGTCCATTTCACCACGGACTGTTTTTGTAACCTGGGATAATATCAAGCAGACTTCTCTCAGCGTTTCATACTGACGAAGGGGGCAATTTCAACTATATTCCAGCAAGCGGCAAGTAGTGATTTAATATGGAAGTAGCGATCACTCTTCACATCGTTTCTCTTAGTAGGATGAAAATAATCTTACTTAAGCTGTGATTAATATACAGAAAGCGATCAAAGAACAGTCCCTTTCCAATCGCCCAAGCTGTCAATCACCCAGCGCGAGTTTATCTGGACACTTGCCAAAACTCGTTATGAAATCAATGACGCTGTTACACTGCACAACGAAGCTCTTACTGTATTTATATACCTCATGTTTGCATTGGTGAAATCATTAGTGAGTGCAGAAACTGCGTTGCAATGATAAGATCTTTTTTCACGCGATCAACAGACTGTCATCTGCTCAATGCCAGAGACAATTTATATGCTCATCATCACTGCAACCTTTTATGTGATGGGAATAGATCTAAATACTTAAAAAACTTCTCACGATTCGTTAATCCCGATAGTTGTAATAGTAAAAACGTATAATAGCTGTAATAGTAAAAGTTTTCCAGATAGTTCCACATGTAATGCCAGATATTTCATATGCAAGCATGTCAGCCAATCACAGCAGAGGGCGTTTACACTGAAGTCTCACAGCAGACACGCCCCTTCAAACAGAGTGTTCAAACCAGGGAATGAAATCAGGCTAGGAAATATGCCTTTTATTTCTAAATTATAACAATTTTTAATCTAAAAAACATACTAACATTATAAGGGCACCCCTGGAAACATTATAAAATAATAAAAATAATCCATGGAATGGGACCTTTAAGGAGAACTTCATTTAGGGCTGCAACTAACAACTATTTTGATAAATTGATTAATCAGATAAAAAACAAAAACAGTGACCACGTTTACAAGCTGTTAAAATTCGGGTTATGGTCGGGTTAAGGTCACTATTTGGATTTCTGAAACATTCGGAATAACCCGTTTACATGCATGAGCAGAGAGAGTTACTCCTATATACATGGAATTTGTAATCAATTGGCAATATCCCGATGTAAACGGTGACGCACGGTTAGCATCTGGACGTACGGACAACCTTAAAGCCTCTGGTAGGGGCCGATCACACCTGACGCGTTTTTCAGGTTCGAAAACGCGGGGTGCACAGTACTTTACATTACACAGAACGAGCAGTGCGCTGCGTTTTTTATGTTGCTAGGCAACCAATGAAACAGCTGTCCTGTCAGTCAAGTAAACGTCAAATCAGACTTTTATTACCTATATTTACTTTCTGTTAACATTGTGGTAGTTACGGTTCGTGAAGTCGTTAAGCTCCTAGTAACCCGCGAGAGCACCACAAGTTTATCCTCTATCATCGCACTTTCCTGGCATTCAAGCAACTGTAGCTTTCATCACTTAAACGGAAGGCCCGCCTCTCACTTCATTCGATTGGACAGTGGAAAAAAACGTGATGACGTCGGGCGGTTTTTCCGCTCGGAGTTGCTTTTTTTTCAACTTCAAAAACGCAAGGCGCAGCGGGCGGTAAAACGCGAGGCGCAGCAGGCGCATAAACAGCGCGCAGAACGCTCGCTGCCATATGAAACCAATTGAAAATAGGCGCCTCTCACTGCAAAAAACGCGTCAGGTGTGATCGGCCCCTTATACTTTCCGCGACCGCGAGGGCGCGAGGGTCCGCGTGACGTAAAAATCGTCATCGGGGGTGCGCGCGGAGGATCCTTGCGTGCCTCACATTTTTTGTGACCGCACGGTCAAAAGGGCACGCGTTCATTAGGTTAAAACCGCGAAAGAGATGGAAATAACATGGACGCCGAATTTGAAAAAAACGTAAAACGTGTGCATGCTAGAAATAGAACCAATGCCTATTTTTCACGCAAGCCTGTTGGAAGGGTTTCCAGGCAAAATAGAATAGGAAAATATGTTTATATGTCATTTTGACACGAATACTTATTAATACATGTCATTTTGATATTTGAAAGTGTCTAGGTTTTGACATAAATGCAAATATAAACTATAAATATAAAAAATATTATCGATTGTACTGTCCCGACCAAACTACTGCGCATGCGTTGAATGCGTTTACCGAGCGGACCTCAGCAGAAAGTATAAATACAAGTAGTCCACGTCCGAGCTGTGAGCAGCTGTCGTGTACGTGTCCAAACTGGAGTATAACCAGAGCCCGTCTACGGAGAGCCTGTCCACTCCCTATTAAGCCCTATTGTACCGAATTTTGGTTGTAGTACCACCAGAGTTCCACTGGGGGCGCTCGCCATGAGTGCAAAATGAATGGGAGTCAATGGGGCTAGACGGCTAAATTTGTCTCTTTCACCCGATTGCCGTTGAGAAATCTCAGATGTGATTGTAGATTTTGCAAGTTCAACATGGGTTTTAGGTCGAAAGTTGAATGAACGAGTACTTATGTCGTTTTGATTTCTTACAGGTTGAGTTGTTGTTGCCCATAACACGCTAGCATTCTGCTAATGACGTCAGCATTCTGACGTCATTGACATTTTGAAAGACTTTTTTAAAGCAAATAAGTGACTCTAAAAAATCTAACACCCAGCAATGTGTAATTTCTTTGCATCTCCTTTCGAATACAACATTCAAATTACTAGACAAAAAATTATATCCTGAGAAAAGTGGATTTTGAGGGGTATACCGCCATTGACCTCCATTCATTCTGCACTCGTCCTGTGAGCGCCCTCATATGGAATCAGAGTGGAACTGCAACCAGTTCAGAAGCCGGAAGTGTAGTGAGAGTGAAACTTCTCGCCATATTAGACATTCTCTGGTATAACAGAGGCTTAAGATGCAATATGCGTCATTTCCGATTCTTCTTCCTGTATCCAAAGACAACAACAACAGCAGCAGCACGTGGATAATGAATAGTTCGGGGCAGATAGCGATCGCCTTTGTTTGTTTGCGCTTTCCTCCTCGCTCCAAAAGTGTGGTGCTGTGCTGTGTCTCGCCATGTTTACCTCTACTTCTTGTTTACTTCCGGTATACTGCACGCGGGTTTTTGTATGTGCCGTCTCTCCTCAAAAGACCAAGATTCCTTGCGAATAGAACATGCGCAGAACACAAATCAATGTTCCTTTTGATGGGGATATGCCGATACGCGTTTACCAGAGCCGTTAAAGGGATAGTTCGCCCAAAAATGATATTTAGCCCATGATTTACTCACCCTCAAGCCGTTCGAGATGTATATGTCAATCTTTTTTCAGACGAACACATTTTCAGTTATTTTAGAAAATGTCTTAGATCTTTGATACCCCTTTTCCACCAAGGCAGAGCTGGTGCTGGTTCGGAGCCAGAGCCTAGTTTCAAATCGGTTCTTTGTTTTTCCACCGCCAAAGCACCAGCTCCGAACCAGTAAAACTGGTTCTTAAGTAGCACCAAATCATTGCAGGGTCTAGAACGGAGCCAGGAAAGAACCGCTTGCGTCAGAGGCTGGGGGCGGGGTTACCGTGGCCAACAAGACTGAAGAGAAACTTGTGACCGCCATTTTTAAATAGCAGCTAGTCGAGCTAATAGCAGCTCGATTATAATATCCGTCTATGTAAGTTACGGCGAGCTGCACGAACGCGTTGGATTCGCCGTGTTTGGATGCCGATTTATTTTCGCAAACCCATGAGCATCCATAGTAACGCAACGTCTATTATTGTTGATGCCTTGTTCGAGATGCATCGGAGCAGCGTGGACCGATCAGAGATTCGGGAGTGTTTGGAGATCATACGACTCCTTGTGCTTTTTGATCGCTTTCGCAGTGCTTTGATTTCATGTGCTGATCGTTCTGCGAGAAGCCGATGCATCTCGAACAAGTCTGGTGTGTTTGTGTTTGGCGCTGCCGCACTAGCGTTGCTGGGCAACATGATACGTATGCAGTGACGTAAGATATAGCTCTGTTGTGGCTCTCTGGCCGGTGGAAACGCAAACGGGTTCTTAGTAAGCTCGTCAGTCGAACCAACTCCGAACTGGCAATAGCTCTAGCTCTGAACCAGCACCCGGTTCTTGTTGGTGGAAAAGGGGTATCAGTGGTTAGAATGTGAAGCTATGGGGTCCAGCTCGTTGAAGTCCGCAAATGTGCAGGCATCCTTCACAAAAGTAATCCATCCGGCTCCAGGAGGATAAACGAAGGCCTTCTGAGGGTAATCCGTGCGGTTTTGTCGTAAAAATATACATATTTAAAACTTTATAAACGAAAATAACTGGCTTCCGGTGGCGGTCGGCGCGCGTGTGTGTGTGTGTGTGTGTATAGGCTATATGTATTTTATTATTATTATTATATTCAAACATATATACATGTGTGTGCGTGTGTAACTGGAGACATGGTTACTGAATGAAATAACCATGTTCCTAAATATGATCCATAACATTACTGTTAAAGGATTCGGATTCATTTTAGTATGGCTAATGTACGTACCCCTAGATCCTTTCAAACCATTCATCACACAAATACATGCATAACTGTGTACAGTATGTTTACATGTAAATGTATACTGAAATGAATCCCGTTAACATAGTTATTCCACTCATTAACCATTTCTCCAGTTTAATTTCAACTGACCACACTGCTAACGATAATGCCGTCTCTCCATCATTACAGAAATCTGCTGCAAATGGTTGTTGTTGGTGTAAATGTATTCTACGCTATGGGAGCACCCAATTTCCTTCCAAAATTAAACACAAAAACGTATTAATGCTGTGTTTCTGCTACTCTCCAGAAAATAAATGATATTGTATGTAAGTCATTTAAGTGCCACCGTAATAAGCAATGTACATTATGCGTCAATATTTACCGATAATTGCTGCAAATATACCTGCTGCTGTCTGCCCCGCTTAAAATCATAGGCAACGTGGATTTGTTTGGAACTATGCAGAGCTACATGAACCACGTGACCGCGTGGCGGCGAGATCAAAGCGTGTCGCAACTCTCATATTTAAAGGGATAGTTCGCCCAAAAATGATATTTAGCCCATGATTTAGATCTTTCATGGTCTTAGATCTTTCAGTGGTTAGAATGTGAAGCAATGGGGTCCAGCTCGTTGAAGTCCGCAAATGAGCATGCATCCTTCACAAAAGTAATCCATCCGGCTCCAGGGGGATAAACGAAGGCCTTCTGAGGGTAATCCGTGCGGTTTTGTCGTAAAAATATACATATTTAAAACTTTATAAACGAAAATAACTGGCTTCCGGTCGCGGTCGACGCGCGTTCACGGAGATGGAAGCGTCGTGACGTACAACGAACGTGACAGCGCAGCCAGAGAGCAGAGCAAAACAAAACTCTACGTTCGTTCTACGTCACGACGCTTCCTACGCTACGTCCTACATCACATGCCAGCATCCATCTCCGTGAACGCGCGTCGACCGCGACCGGAAGCCAGTTATTTTCGTTTATAAAGTTTTAAATATGTATATTTTTACGACAAAACCGCACGGATTACCCTCAGAAGGCCTTCGTTTATCCCCCTGGAGCCGGATGGATTACTTTTGTGAAGGATGCATGCTCATTTGCGGACTTCAACGAGCTGGACCCCATTGCTTCACATTCTAACCACTGAAAGATCTAAGACATTTTCTAAAATAACTGAAAATGTGTTCGTCTGAAAAAAGATTGACATATGCATCTCGAACGGCTTGAGGGTGAGTAAATCATGGGCTAAATATCATTTTTGGGCGAACTATCCCTTTAAATATGAGAGTTGCGACACGCTTTGATCTCGCCGCCACGCGGTCACGTGGTTCATGTAGCTCTGCATAGTTCCAAACAAATCCGCGTTGCCTATGATTTTAAGCGGGGCAGACAGCAGCAGGTATATTTGCAGCAATTATCGGTAAATATTGACGCATAATGTACATTGCTTATTACGGTGGCACTTAAATGACTTACATACAATATCATTTATTTTCTGGAGAGTAGCAGAAACACAGCATTAATACGTTTTTGTGTTTAATTTTGGAAGGAAATTGGGTGCTCCCATAGCGTAGAATACATTTACACCAACAACAACCATTTGCAGCAGATTTCTGTAATGATGGAGAGACGGCATTATCGTTAGCAGTGTGGTCAGTTGAAATTAAACTGGAGAAATGGTTAATGAGTGGAATAACTATGTTAACGGGATTCATTTCAGTATACATTTACATGTAAACATACTGTACACAGTTATGCATGTATTTGTGTGATGAATGGTTTGAAAGGATCTAGGGGTACGTACATTAGCCATACTAAAATGAATCCGAATCCTTTAACAGTAATGTTATGGATCATATTTAGGAACATGGTTATTTCATTCAGTAACCATGTCTCCAGTTACACACGCACACACATGTATATATGTTTGAATATAATAATAATAATAAAATAACAAAGCCCCTAGAAGATCTGGATTAAGAATCTGTAGAATGTCTGAATTATTTAATCGGTTAGACAGTTTCAATGCTGTCTGTCTATCAAATCCAAACACGGCGTATAGCGGCTGAGTGAATGTGGCCTGGACTCTGTGGATGAGACTCATTGTGTCTGAGACGCTGTAGAAGTACAAAATCCCTGCGGTGTGATCCACATACACTCCTATTATATTACTGGACACTACAGGAAGAACAGTCTCAATGTTATTGTGCCAGAATGAACAGTAGTCTGGAGAGCAGAACAAACTCCAGGACTGATTGTTTCGTCCAGCTGCACTTTCAGGACCACCTCCCTTCCTGCTGATGCTCTTATATGTCACTCCTATATCCACTCCTAATCTCCCTTCACCACTCCACTCCACCTCCCAGTAACAGCGTCCAGTCAGACTCTCCACACACAACGCCTCGGTCCAACAATCAAATCTGTCTGGATGATTAGGATAACGCTGATTTATGTCAGAGAAAGTGATCACTGTGTTTCCCTCCAACAGACGGAGACCATTATTCACTGTGTTCAGATCCAGAGTCAAGAGACGGGAATCTGATGGAGATAAACACATAATCATTCATTTGACATCATATTATATTTAAACATATTATTGAGGTTCTGCATTAGTATCATCATTTCATAATAATTATAATTTGATGTGTCTCTCTGACTTGTACAATGATGAATAAAACCTCAGTTCACTTTAAAGGTCCCGTTCTACGTGATCCCATGTTTCAAACTTTAGTTAGTGTGTAATGTTGTTGTTAGAGTATAAACAATATCTGTAAAATTATAAAGCTCAAAGTTCAATGCCAAGCGAGATATTTTATTTAACAGAAGTTGACTACAAAAAACGTCTCGATTGGACTACACCCCTCTACTTCCTTCATTAATGATGTCACTAAAACCGTAACCTCCGCCCACAGGAACACAGGCGTATTGATGGCGAAATGTCAACAGACGTGGTTGATGTTTATCTATAATCGAATACCGCAAAAGTTTAATTCGAAATTGTTAGTGTGCTCTGTCCATTTCACCACGGACTGTTTTTGTAACCTGGGATAATATCAAGCAGACTTCTCTCAGCGTTTCATACTGACGAAGGGGGCAATTTCAACTATATTCCAGCAAGCGGCAAGTAGTGATTTAATATGGAAGTAGCGATCACTCTTCACATCGTTTCTCTTAGTAGGATGAAAATAATCTTACTTAAGCTGTGATTAATATACAGAAAGCGATCAAAGAACAGTCCCTTTCCAATCGCCCAAGCTGTCAATCACCCAGCGCGAGTTTATCTGGACACTTGCCAAAACTCGTTATGAAATCAATGACGCTGTTACACTGCACAACGAAGCTCTTACTGTATTTATATACCTCATGTTTGCATTGGTGAAATCATTAGTGAGTGCAGAAACTGCGTTGCAATGATAAGATCTTTTTTCACGCGATCAACAGACTGTCATCTGCTCAATGCCAGAGACAATTTATATGCTCATCATCACTGCAACCTTTTATGTGATGGGAATAGATCTAAATACTTAAAAAACTTCTCACGATTCGTTAATCCCGATAGTTGTAATAGTAAAAACGTATAATAGCTGTAATAGTAAAAGTTTTCCAGATAGTTCCACATGTAATGCCAGATATTTCATATGCAAGCATGTCAGCCAATCACAGCAGAGGGCGTTTACACTGAAGTCTCACAGCAGACACGCCCCTTCAAACAGAGTGTTCAAACCAGGGAATGAAATCAGGCTAGGAAATATGCCTTTTATTTCTAAATTATAACAATTTTTAATCTAAAAAACATACTAACATTATAAGGGCACCCCTGGAAACATTATAAAATAATAAAAATAATCCATGGAATGGGACCTTTAAGGAGAACTTCATTTAGGGCTGCAACTAACAACTATTTTGATAAATTGATTAATCAGATAAAAAACAAAAACAGTGACCACGTTTACAAGCTGTTAAAATTCGGGTTATGGTCGGGTTAAGGTCACTATTTGGATTTCTGAAACATTCGGAATAACCCGTTTACATGCATGAGCAGAGAGAGTTACTCCTATATACATGGAATTTGTAATCAATTGGCAATATCCCGATGTAAACGGTGACGCACGGTTAGCATCTGGACGTACGGACAACCTTAAAGCCTCTGGTAGGGGCCGATCACACCTGACGCGTTTTTCAGGTTCGAAAACGCGGGGTGCACAGTACTTTACATTACACAGAACGAGCAGTGCGCTGCGTTTTTTATGTTGCTAGGCAACCAATGAAACAGCTGTCCTGTCAGTCAAGTAAACGTCAAATCAGACTTTTATTACCTATATTTACTTTCTGTTAACATTGTGGTAGTTACGGTTCGTGAAGTCGTTAAGCTCCTAGTAACCCGCGAGAGCACCACAAGTTTATCCTCTATCATCGCACTTTCCTGGCATTCAAGCAACTGTAGCTTTCATCACTTAAACGGAAGGCCCGCCTCTCACTTCATTCGATTGGACAGTGGAAAAAAACGTGATGACGTCGGGCGGTTTTTCCGCTCGGAGTTGCTTTTTTTTCAACTTCAAAAACGCAAGGCGCAGCGGGCGGTAAAACGCGAGGCGCAGCAGGCGCATAAACAGCGCGCAGAACGCTCGCTGCCATATGAAACCAATTGAAAATAGGCGCCTCTCACTGCAAAAAACGCGTCAGGTGTGATCGGCCCCTTATACTTTCCGCGACCGCGAGGGCGCGAGGGTCCGCGTGACGTAAAAATCGTCATCGGGGGTGCGCGCGGAGGATCCTTGCGTGCCTCACATTTTTTGTGACCGCACGGTCAAAAGGGCACGCGTTCATTAGGTTAAAACCGCGAAAGAGATGGAAATAACATGGACGCCGAATTTGAAAAAAACGTAAAACGTGTGCATGCTAGAAATAGAACCAATGCCTATTTTTCACGCAAGCCTGTTGGAAGGGTTTCCAGGCAAAATAGAATAGGAAAATATGTTTATATGTCATTTTGACACGAATACTTATTAATACATGTCATTTTGATATTTGAAAGTGTCTAGGTTTTGACATAAATGCAAATATAAACTATAAATATAAAAAATATTATCGATTGTACTGTCCCGACCAAACTACTGCGCATGCGTTGAATGCGTTTACCGAGCGGACCTCAGCAGAAAGTATAAATACAAGTAGTCCACGTCCGAGCTGTGAGCAGCTGTCGTGTACGTGTCCAAACTGGAGTATAACCAGAGCCCGTCTACGGAGAGCCTGTCCACTCCCTATTAAGCCCTATTGTACCGAATTTTGGTTGTAGTACCACCAGAGTTCCACTGGGGGCGCTCGCCATGAGTGCAAAATGAATGGGAGTCAATGGGGCTAGACGGCTAAATTTGTCTCTTTCACCCGATTGCCGTTGAGAAATCTCAGATGTGATTGTAGATTTTGCAAGTTCAACATGGGTTTTAGGTCGAAAGTTGAATGAACGAGTACTTATGTCGTTTTGATTTCTTACAGGTTGAGTTGTTGTTGCCCATAACACGCTAGCATTCTGCTAATGACGTCAGCATTCTGACGTCATTGACATTTTGAAAGACTTTTTTAAAGCAAATAAGTGACTCTAAAAAATCTAACACCCAGCAATGTGTAATTTCTTTGCATCTCCTTTCGAATACAACATTCAAATTACTAGACAAAAAATTATATCCTGAGAAAAGTGGATTTTGAGGGGTATACCGCCATTGACCTCCATTCATTCTGCACTCGTCCTGTGAGCGCCCTCATATGGAATCAGAGTGGAACTGCAACCAGTTCAGAAGCCGGAAGTGTAGTGAGAGTGAAACTTCTCGCCATATTAGACATTCTCTGGTATAACAGAGGCTTAAGATGCAATATGCGTCATTTCCGATTCTTCTTCCTGTATCCAAAGACAACAACAACAGCAGCAGCACGTGGATAATGAATAGTTCGGGGCAGATAGCGATCGCCTTTGTTTGTTTGCGCTTTCCTCCTCGCTCCAAAAGTGTGGTGCTGTGCTGTGTCTCGCCATGTTTACCTCTACTTCTTGTTTACTTCCGGTATACTGCACGCGGGTTTTTGTATGTGCCGTCTCTCCTCAAAAGACCAAGATTCCTTGCGAATAGAACATGCGCAGAACACAAATCAATGTTCCTTTTGATGGGGATATGCCGATACGCGTTTACCAGAGCCGTTAAAGGGATAGTTCGCCCAAAAATGATATTTAGCCCATGATTTACTCACCCTCAAGCCGTTCGAGATGTATATGTCAATCTTTTTTCAGACGAACACATTTTCAGTTATTTTAGAAAATGTCTTAGATCTTTGATACCCCTTTTCCACCAAGGCAGAGCTGGTGCTGGTTCGGAGCCAGAGCCTAGTTTCAAATCGGTTCTTTGTTTTTCCACCGCCAAAGCACCAGCTCCGAACCAGTAAAACTGGTTCTTAAGTAGCACCAAATCATTGCAGGGTCTAGAACGGAGCCAGGAAAGAACCGCTTGCGTCAGAGGCTGGGGGCGGGGTTACCGTGGCCAACAAGACTGAAGAGAAACTTGTGACCGCCATTTTTAAATAGCAGCTAGTCGAGCTAATAGCAGCTCGATTATAATATCCGTCTATGTAAGTTACGGCGAGCTGCACGAACGCGTTGGATTCGCCGTGTTTGGATGCCGATTTATTTTCGCAAACCCATGAGCATCCATAGTAACGCAACGTCTATTATTGTTGATGCCTTGTTCGAGATGCATCGGAGCAGCGTGGACCGATCAGAGATTCGGGAGTGTTTGGAGATCATACGACTCCTTGTGCTTTTTGATCGCTTTCGCAGTGCTTTGATTTCATGTGCTGATCGTTCTGCGAGAAGCCGATGCATCTCGAACAAGTCTGGTGTGTTTGTGTTTGGCGCTGCCGCACTAGCGTTGCTGGGCAACATGATACGTATGCAGTGACGTAAGATATAGCTCTGTTGTGGCTCTCTGGCCGGTGGAAACGCAAACGGGTTCTTAGTAAGCTCGTCAGTCGAACCAACTCCGAACTGGCAATAGCTCTAGCTCTGAACCAGCACCCGGTTCTTGTTGGTGGAAAAGGGGTATCAGTGGTTAGAATGTGAAGCTATGGGGTCCAGCTCGTTGAAGTCCGCAAATGTGCAGGCATCCTTCACAAAAGTAATCCATCCGGCTCCAGGAGGATAAACGAAGGCCTTCTGAGGGTAATCCGTGCGGTTTTGTCGTAAAAATATACATATTTAAAACTTTATAAACGAAAATAACTGGCTTCCGGTGGCGGTCGGCGCGCGTGTGTGTGTGTGTGTGTGTATAGGCTATATGTATTTTATTATTATTATTATATTCAAACATATATACATGTGTGTGCGTGTGTAACTGGAGACATGGTTACTGAATGAAATAACCATGTTCCTAAATATGATCCATAACATTACTGTTAAAGGATTCGGATTCATTTTAGTATGGCTAATGTACGTACCCCTAGATCCTTTCAAACCATTCATCACACAAATACATGCATAACTGTGTACAGTATGTTTACATGTAAATGTATACTGAAATGAATCCCGTTAACATAGTTATTCCACTCATTAACCATTTCTCCAGTTTAATTTCAACTGACCACACTGCTAACGATAATGCCGTCTCTCCATCATTACAGAAATCTGCTGCAAATGGTTGTTGTTGGTGTAAATGTATTCTACGCTATGGGAGCACCCAATTTCCTTCCAAAATTAAACACAAAAACGTATTAATGCTGTGTTTCTGCTACTCTCCAGAAAATAAATGATATTGTATGTAAGTCATTTAAGTGCCACCGTAATAAGCAATGTACATTATGCGTCAATATTTACCGATAATTGCTGCAAATATACCTGCTGCTGTCTGCCCCGCTTAAAATCATAGGCAACGTGGATTTGTTTGGAACTATGCAGAGCTACATGAACCACGTGACCGCGTGGCGGCGAGATCAAAGCGTGTCGCAACTCTCATATTTAAAGGGATAGTTCGCCCAAAAATGATATTTAGCCCATGATTTAGATCTTTCATGGTCTTAGATCTTTCAGTGGTTAGAATGTGAAGCAATGGGGTCCAGCTCGTTGAAGTCCGCAAATGAGCATGCATCCTTCACAAAAGTAATCCATCCGGCTCCAGGGGGATAAACGAAGGCCTTCTGAGGGTAATCCGTGCGGTTTTGTCGTAAAAATATACATATTTAAAACTTTATAAACGAAAATAACTGGCTTCCGGTCGCGGTCGACGCGCGTTCACGGAGATGGAAGCGTCGTGACGTACAACGAACGTGACAGCGCAGCCAGAGAGCAGAGCAAAACAAAACTCTACGTTCGTTCTACGTCACGACGCTTCCTACGCTACGTCCTACATCACATGCCAGCATCCATCTCCGTGAACGCGCGTCGACCGCGACCGGAAGCCAGTTATTTTCGTTTATAAAGTTTTAAATATGTATATTTTTACGACAAAACCGCACGGATTACCCTCAGAAGGCCTTCGTTTATCCCCCTGGAGCCGGATGGATTACTTTTGTGAAGGATGCATGCTCATTTGCGGACTTCAACGAGCTGGACCCCATTGCTTCACATTCTAACCACTGAAAGATCTAAGACATTTTCTAAAATAACTGAAAATGTGTTCGTCTGAAAAAAGATTGACATATGCATCTCGAACGGCTTGAGGGTGAGTAAATCATGGGCTAAATATCATTTTTGGGCGAACTATCCCTTTAAATATGAGAGTTGCGACACGCTTTGATCTCGCCGCCACGCGGTCACGTGGTTCATGTAGCTCTGCATAGTTCCAAACAAATCCGCGTTGCCTATGATTTTAAGCGGGGCAGACAGCAGCAGGTATATTTGCAGCAATTATCGGTAAATATTGACGCATAATGTACATTGCTTATTACGGTGGCACTTAAATGACTTACATACAATATCATTTATTTTCTGGAGAGTAGCAGAAACACAGCATTAATACGTTTTTGTGTTTAATTTTGGAAGGAAATTGGGTGCTCCCATAGCGTAGAATACATTTACACCAACAACAACCATTTGCAGCAGATTTCTGTAATGATGGAGAGACGGCATTATCGTTAGCAGTGTGGTCAGTTGAAATTAAACTGGAGAAATGGTTAATGAGTGGAATAACTATGTTAACGGGATTCATTTCAGTATACATTTACATGTAAACATACTGTACACAGTTATGCATGTATTTGTGTGATGAATGGTTTGAAAGGATCTAGGGGTACGTACATTAGCCATACTAAAATGAATCCGAATCCTTTAACAGTAATGTTATGGATCATATTTAGGAACATGGTTATTTCATTCAGTAACCATGTCTCCAGTTACACACGCACACACATGTATATATGTTTGAATATAATAATAATAATAAAATACATATAGCCTATACACACACACACACACACACACACATATATATATATATATATATATATGTATGTATTTATTTAATTATTATTATACTCATACATACATGCATGCATACTCTGTCAGTAAGATTTGTAATGGTTTTAAAATAAGTCATCTCTTCTGCTCAACAAGGCAGCATTTACTTGATTAAAATAATAATAATATTATATATATAATATATATATATATATATATATATATATAATGACGGTTTAAAATAACTATGTTCTATTTTATGTTCTATGTAATTTATTCCTGTGATCAAAGCTGAATGTTCAGCATCATTACTCCAGTCTTCAGTGTCACATGATCCTTCAGAAATTATTCTAATATGATGATTCAATGTTGAAAACAGTTGTGTAATTTTTATTTTTCCGGATTCTTTGATGAATAGAAAGTTCAAAAGAAAGGTGTTTATTTGAAATATGATCTTTTGTAACATTATAAATGTCTTTACTGTAACTTTTGATCAATTTGATTCATCCCTGATGAATAAAAGTATTGATTTATTTTATTTTTATTTTATAAAATAAAATAGACCCAAACTTTTGAACGGTAGTGTTTAATGTTACAAAAGCTTTCCATTTCAGATAAGCTGTTCTTTTAAACTTTCTATTCATCAAATAATCCTGAAATAAAAAATGTTAATAACTTTTCTCAACATTAATAATAATCATAAATGTTTCTTGAGCATCAAATCATCATATTAGAGTGATTTCTGAAGGATCATGTGACACTGAAGACTGGAGTAATGATGCTGAAAATTCAGCTTTGATCACAGGAATAAATTACACTTTACTGTATATTCACATAGAGAACAGATGATTTACATTATAATAATATTAATTTTTTTATATATATATAATGTTTTTGTATTTTTTTGTTTTTAAAAATACAAAAACAGTAATAGTGAAATCAAATAAATGCAACTTTGGTGAGCAGAAGAGTTATTTTAAAAACATTAAAAAAAAAAACTTACCGATCCAAAACTTTTGACTGTTAGTGAACACACACACACACACACACACACACACACATACATTGTTCTTGAAACTTTTATGTCAATAAAGCCCTTTGAATTTTATAAAATTTTGTGTTTAATTTTGGAGGGAAGGGGGACTGCTCCCAATAAGGTATAATACATTTACAGTATTTACTGTATATATTTTTCTCGTGCTTCTATGTTCATAATTTTCAAATATCCTAATGTTATGTTCTGTTAAAATACATTCACATAAACCTGCACAACAAATGAATATCAGTTAAAGCCGCTCAGATTAAATCAAGAAAGAAGTTGGGTTAACAGTAAAAAATATACAAGGCAACCAATTGCATTCAACAGCACATTTAATTATTATATCTAGGGAGAGGGTAGTTAAGTTTTCCTTGAATGTTCTGTCCTCAAAGAAACTCATTCGACTTCCTACGGGGAGAGAAAGATGGCAGAAAGCAGGCCAGAAGAGGAATACAAGTGTTCACAGTAGCCAATACATTCTGCCACCGACGCTGTAGGATGATCTGGAGACCTGGTGGTGAATCGAGAATCAGTCAAATGCTTAGCCATACATGGATAACAAGCATTCAAACTCCACACTATAAGTAATGCTATAGTTACTTGGATTTTTGGGTGAGTGCATTCCCCTGTCAGAAGCAGAGCGTTTCATAGGCCCATACACATTGAAAGCCTATGTTTCCTAAACATTTTCATGAGGCTGAGATTACAGAAGTGAGAGTACACACCTACAGTTAGGTCCATATCTATTTGGACATTTGTCATTGTCATTTGACAGTTTCTATAATTATGACTCTATTACTCTTATGACTCTGTACTCCATAATTTGAAATTAAATGAGAATATGA